>NC_082680.1:11292000-11615000 GCF_025265405.1 Mesoplodon densirostris
AGAAGAGATGGTGCAGGAGGCCAGGCTGGTTACCGTTTATTTGGGTGCCGTGACCTGTGGACGGGCAGAAAATCAAAGGACTCTGGGGAGAGGGGTTAATGGGAAAGGATCCAGGGAAACCATAAATCCTGATCGCAAGGAGTATTAGGCTTCCCGGGGGTGACAAGAAGGCAGGGAGGGTCACCCAGGAAGGGGAGGGGGGAGCACACAGAGGGGACAGGCACGGCTCCCAGCCACCAGGGCAGAAAAGAATAGAATCCCACCTACGAGAGGCAGGACCACGTACTTTAGTCTCAACAAACATCACCAATGCCCCCCGCACAACCCACACTGAGAAACACACATGCTTGCACACACACAGACATGCATGCAGAGCTGTAGGGGTGCACATGCGCATATACACATGCACACCTGCAGCCCTGGACACACTTGCATACACACATGCACGCCTGCAGCCCTGCACATACACACAGGCACACAGACGCACGCACAGGTTCCCCTACTGTGGACACCAAAGAAGGCGTCCTGCCAAGTGACTCTCAGTCTCTACCTTGAGGGGCAACAGGATGACGGCTCTGTCCCTGGCAGCCGTCACGTGCTGCACCATGGGGGCAGGTCTGTGGGCCTCTGGGTGGCGCCTGCATGGTCATATACAGCCGTCGGACTCAGGGGGTCAGGACTAAATGGACGTTAAAGATTCTCCCACTGAGCCTCTCCAACGAACCTCCTTCTTGCCTCTGAAGAAACACTCCCGCTGCACAGCGACCCTGAAGAACTCCAACAAGTCGGGAACCTTCGAAACACTGGCCCACAGACGTCCTCACACAGGCCGGGGTCTCTGAGTGCCTCGAGCCTGAGAACAGTACAGTGAGATCCTCAGAAGGGCGACTGGGCATGTCGGGCAGACAAGACTCGAGCAAGCAGGCACCCAGAACAGGGTAAGGTGGCCTCCTTTAAAAAGTGGCCCCAGGGCTTCCCTGGTGGCCCAGTGGTTGAGAGTCCACCTGCTGATGCAGGGGACGTGGGTTCGTGCCCTGGTCCGGGAAGATCCCACATGCCGTGGAGCGGCTGGGCCCGTGAGCCATGGCCGCTGAGCCTGCACGTCCGGAGCCTGTGCTCCGCAACTGGAGAGGCCACAACAGTGAGAGGCCCGCGTGCCACAAAAAAAAAAAAAAAAAAAAAAAGTGGCCCTATTTTAAAACTTTTTAAAATGTCATCCAACAGTGCAGTCTTATCAATGTGCTTCTTCCATGTAAGCACTGCAGAGGCCTTCATTAAAGCAAGTAGAAATGCTTACCCAATTACAGTAATTATAACATTAATTCATAATATTTAAGCCCTTTTAATAATCCAAAGCGAGTTCACAGTTAATAGCCACTGTTTGATATGCATCATTAGTAAAATGCATTTTGCCAGAGACGCCTCATCATCCCGTGGACTTTGTGAGGAACCTGAGCCAGCAGGCAACAGGGCATCAGGCAAGCTGACCTCGCCCGTGTCCAACCTGTTTTTCCAGTTCCCAGCTTAGCCCACCTCCGATGCACCTCATTCTCCTATCCTGCTGCTCACTACTGCAGCCCCGCTTTGCCACGTGACTTATCCTCCACGCCTCTCCCGCCGCCCGCCAGCCAAGCCCACACCCTTCAGGGCCCTGGTGCCTCCGCAGCCCCACTCACTAGCCAGGGGCTCAAGGCAGTGACTGCTCAGGGAGGGGAGGGCCCAGCATGGAGCGGAACATCGAGAGGAGGTTCTGCTCAGCTCCCGGAAGCTCCCCACGTTCGTAGGGAGGAAACCAGCTAACCCCAAAGAAGGCCTGTGGGTAGGGATCCTGTAACCCGACACACATCAAGCTGCCTCCAGTCTCTTGACATTCTAGGTCAGAACACACAACCAACCTCAAGACTCTCAGGAAAATAGCCAGTGGGAAGCCCATCAGTAAACATCTACGTCCGGGGTCAACAGAAACAAGTACCTATTGTTTGCTGGGCCTTGGGCGCACCCCCTGCCAGGCCCTGAGCGGAGCTGGGCCGGAGTCGGGAGAAAGGCGGGACCCCGGCCCTGTCGGGAAAACCTTGGAGGTGGCAGACGACAGACGAGAGCCTGACGCAGAAACCACCACATGAAAACCTGGCAGGGCCCCCAGGACACCAAGTGTCGGTGAGGGTTTGGTGTGCCTGGAACTCACGGCGTTGCTGGATGGGACATAAAAAAGCATGACACACAGAGAACTGCGCACACCTCTCCAAAAGTTAAACCCACAAGTGTGGCCCAGCAACTCCCCTCCCAGTATTTGCCCAAGAGAAATGAAAACCTATGTCCGCAGGATGGCCCACCTCATCCACGAAAGCCAAACGCTGGTAAAGACCCACAGAGATGGGACAAACAACACCATGGTCTGTTCATGGTCATACAGTGGAGTCCTCACCAGGAATAAAAGGAAACGGCTATTGAGTGGCGTTCAACAACATGAAAAAATCTTAAATACATTATGTTGAGTGAAAGAAACCAAACACAGTAAAGTACAATCTGTATGGATCCATTTTGTTGTCACGAATAGGCATATGGTGACAGAGGTCAGAGGTCGGAAAGTAATTGTCTCTGGGGACCTCTGGGGAGGGGGCACTTCCTAGAAATGGGTACAAAGGAGGTTTCTGGGGTTATGGTCTCTACTGTGTTTGGGAGGGTAGTTACATGGTTATGTACAACTGTCATATTCACTACTGGTCCTTTTTTTTTTTTTTTTTTTTTGCGGTACGCGGGCCTCTCACTGTTGTGGCCTCTCCCGTTGCGGAGCACAGGCTCCGGACGCGCAGGCTCAGCGGCCATGGCTCACGGGCCCAGCCGCTCTGCGGCATGTGGGATCCTCCCGGACCGGGGCACGAACCCGTGTCCCCTGCATCGGCAGGCGGACTCTCAACCACTGCGCCACCAGGGAAGCCTCTACTACCGGTCCATTTTATTGCATGTAAATCATTCCTCAGTAAAAACGTTTCAAAGAAGTGATGTCAGGTGTCCCGATGGGAATTAAATGAAGCTCAAGACAGTGCCTGCAGACAGGCGCTGGCAGTTAGGGGGGCTTCACAGACAAAGGGCCCCTTACCCGTGCTTGAAAGGGAACAAAAAGGGCCAGATTAGTTGTTGGGGAGCATCTGATGCCACGAGGCTTTAGGGGGACGGAAGGTGGTTCCAGGAGAGACACCTGGAGGAGGTCCGTGTGGGGTCCAGCAGGGGGCAGGGCTGGGAGGGGAGCTGAGCACCGGACACCTGCAGCTGCAGAACTGGGCAGGGGTCAGGGGTCAGTTCGCGGAAAGACTTGCAGGTCGTGCCAAAGGGGTCTCAGTTCCCCTACTGGAGGCTGGGAGCTGGCGAAGGATTTTAAACAGGGGAACGGGGTGATGGATCAGGCCTGTGCTTTCGTGAAGGACAAACGAGGGGGCCCTGAGACCACTGCAGAGGAATCCGCTCGGACTGAAACAGTGACCAGAGAAAAGCAGTGAGGGCTGAGCCCGGGCAGTAGCTCTGGGGATGCAGCACCAGCAGGAGGGACGGCTCTCCCCAGACCCCTAGACACCACATTAGAGGTTTCTAAATGGCGCTTAAAATCGAGAAAGAATCCAACCAGCTGCACAGAAATCCTGAGGATTTCCTGAAAAGCAGAGGTCAGTTTGGACGGCTCGTGGGCCACGCGAAGCGGCGAGAAAGCGGCCGAGAGCAGGCGGGTCCCGGGCAACACAGCTCATCCTCGCTGTAGGGGTCCCGGGCCTGAACTCCCCTACTTTGTTCAGGCTCAAGTTACAGCACTATTCGCCATCAAGTTCAGTGGGAACGGATCAATAACAGATAGCAAATAGGTGTCTTCCAACAGACACACACGTAAGACGAGGTCTAACCGGCTGATGGAAACGTGACGTGAGTCCGCTGATTCCAAGTCTGCAGCGGCTTCACAGCGTACAGCCATCAAAGGAGGAAACGCACGTAGGCCCCCTAAACAGTCGCCCCTCCCTGGGGTGCTGTGCTAGGGCATGGGCTGCTGGGTCTCTCCCCAGGCTGCCCAGAGGGCTCCAGGGCGGCCCGTCAGCCACTGCGACCCAGGACCCAGCACAAGTCACTGTCACGGCACACGTGCCAGCCGGTTCTGCTGACTCAGGGCCGGGGATGATGCCGGTTGTTAGAAACAGTTCCTGCCATCAGGCCCGCGGGATTTCAGAAGCACAGATGGACAGACGACCCGGATCATTCAGCACGAGGACATCACGCCATGAGGACGGGACACCCGATTCCACCAACAGAAAGAGAAACAGAGAAGCAGCCCTCGTGACACCAACGTGGTGACAACAGGTGGCAGGAAGCACTGTGCCAAGTTCTGTGGAAAGGCCTGAATAGAGGCGTCGGACATGAAAACATAATCATAGTGATAAAACAGGAGAGGCTGGGGACGCCGAAAGGGCAGTTACTGAGCTGCAGGGCAGGCGAGGCTTCCACTGGAAAACCGCACACGATGCGGGGTTTGACAAACACGAGGTGACAGGCAGGAGGAATGACTCCAGGATCCGATGCCTGTCCAACAGGACTCACAACAGGACACCAGAGAGAGCAGGGAGGAGGAGAAGACAGAGCGAAGACAGATTCCCGAACACAAAGGAAAAGCGGCAGCTGGAGCTTGAAGGCGCCCCAGGGCAGCAGGAGACAAGACAGAGCAGGACTCCAGCCAGGACGGCGGGGGCACAGCCCCGTGAAACTCCGAAGATCAGATCAAATCAGGGCGGGAAGGGCACGGGTCACCCATGAAGAAGAAAGACGAGGAGGTGCAGTCAGACCTCAGGCACATGGCCGTGGCTCTGAAGGGTAATGACTGAAGTTTCATTCCAGCACTCAGTAAAATTAGATTTTACGTGGGAATAACATATTTTTAGTCACCGAAGGACTCTGAAAGCTTTCCCACTCACAGATGTTAACAAAGGCCCTCTCCCGAAGACAGACGCCAGCAAAGTGAAAAATGAATAAAAATTAAGAAGGAGACACGGGAGAAGAGCCGGCGGCAGATGAAGCCGGGAAGGAGGCCAGGGCATGGCGGACAGGCCGCAGCCGGGCCGGAATGTCCGGCTGAGGGTCACTGGAACTGAGGCTCAAATAAAATTATGTAAGTATACTCAACCTCACTGGTGATCTTGGAATTAATTAAAGCAATGGTATGACAACTCTTCGTCAGAGCAGAAATCGTAGAAGGTGGATAAAATTCAAGCTGGTGAACACTTGATCCATCAAAGTCACAGGCATGAATATTCATTGATTCAGCAATTCCACACATTCACAAAGATGAGTATGCAAGGTTGACTATTAGAGCATTGCTTATTCTAGGAAGAAAAAACCAGAAACAACCTACGTGCCCATCACCAGGGGAATGGTTAAGCAGATCACAACACATCCACACTACAATGCGCTGTGCAAATAAAGCCGGGAAGGAGAGGCGGCTAAAGAGACGTGACAACTAAACGTAACTCTGATCCCCACCTGGAGTCTGTACAAAAGGGAAAAAGGCGATAAAAGACATGATTGGGTCAATTGACAAAACTGGGGTGTGGGTGGTACATTAGCTAAACACACTGTATGATGTAAAGTTGACACTGATCCCTGTACTGTGACTATGGACTGACTATCCCTATTTCTGAGAAACACGTACTGAAGGATCTAGAGGTGACCTGCAAGGATATTTGCCACTTACGCTCACGTGGTTCACAAAAGACATACAGTATATGTGAGCTGGTGTGCAGAGAAAGGAGCGTGACAAAACAGTGACAACGGGTGAATGTGGGTGAGATGCAATGGGTCTCTTTCTACTGTTCCTTTCTTGACATTTTCCTCAGTTTGAAATTAAAAGGTTTGAAATAAAAAGGTTTCCTTAAAAGAATAAAGTAGGTTTTTATGCACAAACATTAAAATGGAAAGCTGCGTGGCACATTAAGTGAGAAAACTAGCTGGAGAACACAACACACAGCACGATCTTATTTATGTCAGAAATCTACACAGGGACACAAATATACATTCATAATGGATATACAGTTATTCATACAAGTACAAAAAGACGCAGTTACATCTAGGGAGGATGAGAACTTGGGGGGCTTAGAAATTCTGCATTCAACTGTGAATTACCTGGAGTATTTTCAAATCTCTTAAAAACATACTCTTTGTTGAACTGTTTTCACTTGACAACACTGCCGGGAGTGGGGAGAGATGAAGACTGTGGTGAAGGTGATGACCCCGGATGTCCCCAGCTTTTCACTGCACAGAACCAGCTGGCCACACACTCCCAGGATCAGGAGTGGAAGCGTCATTCACTCAGAAAACATGCAAGACGCCAACGATGGTTCCGTCGAGGTGCTGGGATGACAACTGATCGTTGCGTTCTTCTTTGTACTTTTCAGTACCCTCCAAGTTTTCTACAATGTGCTTGTATTCCTTTGAAAATTGGGCAAATTATATATAGTTTATATATATATAACGGAATATATCATCTAATTAAATCTCCAACGTTAATTGTAACAAAGGATGGTTCAAGAGCATGTATCAAATAAAGGGGAAAACGTGGAGAGAGCAAGCCGGGCTTTTTCCCCAGAAAAAAGTAGGGAAATGGGGAAGCGCATGGCTGGCTTCCTGGCAGCAGAGGCCACGTGCAATTCTGTTGCAAGAGGGGGTCTGTCCAGAGTCTACCCTGGGCGTCAGGGTAAACCTACCCTCCAGGCCGCCTGGGCCTTCCTCCCCCAGGTGCCACGCAGGTGCCCAGGCATCCTGACCCTCACGCCCCCGCGTTCATAAAGTATCTTTATCTTTCACAGACGAAAACCACCAAGGAGCAGGAACAGAGTACTTCAGCACTCGAGGGTAGGAAGTGGAATCACATCACACGTGTCGCCGACTCAGCCTCTTTGCACTTGGTCACGTCCTCCCCAACCCACCGTCACTTCCCCTTCATCCGTCCAGTCGTTCCTGGACGTCCAGGCCACCCTTCACTCACTGCCCTGGAAACACGGCCTCGGAGCCCCACCGGGAACAAATGTCCCCCTCTCCCCTTCCCGTCCAGTCCTGTCATTCTCTGAGGCCCTGACAGATCCAAACTCCCCTGGGACCCGAGAAAGGGACCCTCCCTCCTTCATGACCTTCCATCCTGTGGCCCCCGCAGGGAGGGGCAGCCCAGACCCCAGGGGGTGGTCTGTGGTCATCACCACCATCCCGGCCGGGGGGGGCTCTGAGTCCCCAACTTCCACAGGAGGAAACGGACCGCCGGCCACACTACTCGTTCCAGAGAGACCTCAGGGTCATATCCCAGGCCAGCTGCCCGGGCAGGCCTGTGCTCCTCCCCGAGAGCCAGACGAGGAGGCCCAGGCCTGCAGGGCCCTGACACCCCCGTAAGGACGCCCTGAAGCCAGAACGTCCGACCCACAAGCAGCAGCCTGAGGGTGGGCGCAGAGGCTCCCCGAGGCGGTCCGAGTCTGGGGCCCGAGTCCCGTTTGTGGCCCCTTGGGAGGGACCTCCCTGCAGCCTGAGCCAGGGAGAGGCAGCCAGAGCCAGGCAGGGGTGGGGGTGGGAGGGCCGGGGGGTCACCAGGGCCCCCAGGGAGCAGGACGAGACGGCACTGCATCTGCAACGCCAGGATGTCATCCAGAACACACTCGACTGGAGAGAGAACCACGGCCGAGGTCTGTTTCCTCTTCCCCACATCAGGGGTCACGCCACAGCGATCGAGAAATAAGGTGCGCACGGCACTGGGCCTCAAAGATGCTTGCCCCTGGGTTTTCATAGGATTCAGGGGAAATATTACACAACCTTGAATGTTTTCAAATTGGCATCTAATATTCTCCATAAATTCAAGTGTCAAAGGACATAAAACCTGGTACAATTGACATTGGACATTCTGAGAGAAAACTCACATCACACGTATCAGCTGGAGCCTAAATGCTGTACAGACTTGATACCAACCATCATCCATGTAAAAACACGTGAGCAAGCTGGTCTCTGATGGTCTAAAGCATTACATCTCTCATTTTTGTTCTTAAATTCTCATTTTCATCCCACCTTCCCCACAGGACTGAATCCTGCTCAGATTTAGGTTCAAAAGGCTGCTTTCCCTCTTTCTCAGCACGTGCACACACACGCATATATACATGTATGTATATAAAGTCAGAAATGTATTGTTCAATTTTATGTAACATAAAGATTGCAAATAATAATTTCCACCTGACTAAATTTTCATTACTCTTAGACTTGCATAATTGACCCCAAAATAGAAATATATTATAAATTTTGATGAATGAGTATTTTTTTTTTGGCCACATGGCTTGAGGGATCTTAGTTCCCTGACCAGGGATTGAACCCGGGCCCTTGGCAGTGAGAGTGCAGAGTCCTAACCACTGGAGCGCCAGGGAATTCCCTGATGAATGAGTATTAAATATTAACATTTAAAATTTAATTGGAGGGCTTCCCCGGTGGCGCAGTGGTTGGGAGTCTGCCTGCCGATGCAGGGGATGTGGGTTCATGCCCCGGTCCAGGAGGATCCCACATGCCACGCAGCGGCTGGGCCTGTGAGCCATGGCCGCTGGGTCTGAGCATCCGGAGCCTGTGCTCCGCAATGGGAGAGGCCACAACAGTGAGAGGCCCACGTACCGCCAAAAAAAAAAATGGACCGATAGTGAATATGACAGTTGTACATAACCACGTAACTACCCTCCCAAACACAGTAGATTTTTAATTTAATTGGAAATGCATCTCCATGAGAGAGAGATTTTTTTCCAATCATTAGTGTGTCCACTGATAAATATTACTTTTTAGTGAAGAAACAGTTCAGCATCAATGAATTTTTCAGTAGCTATAAGTACGGAGAAACTTAGATTAACAAGTGGGTGACAATGTAACAAGCACCTTGTTATGGCAATGACCCTCAATTCTACCATCAAAAATATCTTTGTTGGGCTTCCCTGGTGGCGCAGTGGTTGAGAGTCCGCCTGCCAATGCAGGGGACACGGGTTTGTTTCCCGGTTCGGGAGGATCCCACACGCTGTGGAGCGGCTCGGCCCGTGAGCCATGGCCACTGAGCCTGCGTGTCTGGAGCCTGTGCTCCACAACGGGAGAGGCCACAATGGTGAGAGGCCCACGTACCGCAAAAAAAAAAAAAAAAAAATCTTTGTTAATTAGCTACCAACTCTATTTTATCCTCTTTCAATTATGTTGAAAGCAGGTTAGGAGACACCAAAAAAAATTTGTACCTACTCATTAGAGTCATTAACTTTGTCAATGGCAACACTGTTGTCTTTCCCCTGATGGCCTCTCCTACCCGGCAACACGCCGAGATTCAGGATGACAGGTGCAGACCTTGCCTTTATGAAGTGGGAGAAAGGTGGAAATGAGACCAGAGGAGAAAAGAGAGGTTCAAGCATAACAAACACTTTCTTAGATTAATATATTTCAGGGAAAAAAGCACATATGAAACTTACAATCAGGAAATTAATTTCCTTAAAACACTCTCATCGTGTTCTCCATAAAAAGCCTGATGCGCTGACAGAAGGAGCACCTCATTTTGAAGACACTGAATTAAGATAAAGAAATAACACAAATTCCCTTTCCTACCTAAAATGTCAGGAATGTATCTGCCTTTTGCACTCAGCTTTGTAAACTCAGAAAATAGTCCCAGTGTTATTTCCACATGTACACAAGCTCATGAGATTACTTTAAAAATATGAAACCATACTAAACCAAGATAAATGACAGATGCTCACGTGCCTCTTAATGCCCTGAACCGTGTTCTCCCATTAAAAGGAGCTGCAAAGCACCTTCTGCAGTGTTTCTAGGCAATTCAGTCCCAAGCAGCAGCAGGCAGAGGCACACGTATTAACATCAGGGGACGTTTCAGGAACCATTTGCAAGCAGACTTAAAACCTACCTTGATCACAGGATTCTTTCACTGTTAAACTATTTCCTAGAAAAATCACATTCTTCAGGGTAACCCAAGTGACTTGGGCAACTTTACTTAACCCTGCAATAACTGATGACTCCTTCCAACTGTCCCGGACATCGCACTGTCATAGTTCGACTTTCCTGGATAAGATGGGCAGCCATGCACAATGTCTGAGCCACAGGTGTACACTGAGATGTTTGGGGTGAGTACCTATGGCTTGTCATGTATAGTTGACAGCACCATGAGAGGTGAAGGGGACCTGGGGTGCCCCTGAAATCCCCTGAGGAGGGCTTGTACTTGAGGACACGGGGAGGGGGAAGGGTAAGCTGGGACGAAGTGAGAGAGTGGCATGGACATATATACACTAGCAAATGTAAAATAGCTAGCTAGTGGGAAGCAGCTGCATATCACAGGGAGATCAGCTCAGTGCTTTGTGACCACCTAGAGGTGTGGGACAGGGAGGGTGGGAGGGAGACACAAGAGGGAGGGGATATGGGGATACATGTATACATATAGCTGATTCACTTTGTTATACAGCAGAAACTAACACAACATTGTAAAGCAATTATACTCCAATAAAGATGTTTAAAAAGAAAAAAAGAAAAAAGAAATAGTTCTAAACCAGAAATATTCTAAGTTAGGCATGTGATTGGCAGATATAAGTTCATGCTCAAAGAGCCCTCAATTACCTTGACATATAAACTATAACTTCAGGTTTCAACGTGTTGATTGGAATTTTCTGTAACAGTAACGGAACCCAAATTTGTTTGGGTTTGTTTCTCAAGTCTTTTTATGAAGAATTAAAATATTTTTTTGAGCATTAAAATTAAAAAGTGCATGATCTACAGACCCAATGCAATCCTTACCAATATACCAATGGCATTTTTTTCACAGAACTAGAACAAATTATTTTAAAATGTCTATGGAAACATAAAAGACCCTGAATAGCTAAAACAATCTTGAGAAAGAAGATCAGAGCTAAAAGAATCACACTTCCTGACTTCAGACTATACTACAAAGCAATATTAATCAAAACAGTATGGTACTGGCACAAAAACAGACACATAGATCAATGGATCAGGATAGAGAGCCCAGAAATAAACCCACATCTATGGTCAATTAATCTACAACAAGGCAACAACATACAATGGAGAAAAGTCAGTCTCTTCAATAAGTGGTGCTGGGAAAATTGGACAGCTACACGTCCATGACATCAGTTAGAACATTCCCTAACACCATATACAAAAATAAACTCAAAATGGATTAAAGACCTAAGTGTAAGACCAGACACCATGAAACTCCTAGAGGAAAACATAGGCAAAACCCTCTTTGACATAAACTGTAGAGATTTTTTCTGGATCTGTGTCCTAAAGCAAAGGAAATAAAAGCAAAAATAAACAAATGGGACCTAATTAAATTTAAAAGCTTTTGCACAGCAACAGAAACCATTAACAAAATGAAAAGACAACCTACTGAATGGGAGAAAATATTTGCAAATGATATGACCAGTAAGGGGTTAATATCCAACATATATGAAGAGCTCATACAACTCAACATCAAAAAAAAAAGCCAGGGCCTCCCTGGTGGCGCAGTGGTTGAGAGTCCACCTGCCGATGCGGGGGATACGGGTTCGTGCCCCGGTCTGGGAGGATCCCATGTGCCGCGGAGCGGCTGGGCCCGTGAGCCATGGCCGCTGGGCCTGCGCGTCCGGAGCCTGTGCTCCGCAACGGGGGGGGCCACAGCAGTGAGGGGCCCACATACGGCAAAAAAAAAAAAAAAAAAAAGCCAGTTTAAAACTGGGCAGGGGGGCCTCCCTGGTGGCGCAGTGGTTGAGAGTCCGCCTGCCGATGCAGGGGATACGGGTTCGTGCCCTGGTCTGGGAGGATCCCATATGCCGCGGAGCGGCTGGGCCCGTGAGCCATGGCCGCTGAGCCTGCGCATCCGGAGCCTGTGCTCCGCAACGGGAGAGGCCACAACAGTGAGAGGCCCGCGTACGGCAAAAAAAAAAAAAAAAAAACTGGGCAGGGGCTTCCCTGGTGTCGCAGTGGTTGGGAGTCCGCCTGCCGGTGCAGGGGACGCGGGTTCGTGCCCTGGTCCGGGAGGATCCCACATGCCGCGGAGCGGCTGGGCCCGTGAGCCATGGCCGCTGGGCCTGTGCGTCCGGGGCCTGTGCTCCGCGGCAGGAGAGGCCACAACAGTGAGAGGCCTGTGTACCACAAAAAAAAAAAAAAAACCACTGGGCAGAAGACCTGAACAGACATTTTTCCAAAGAAGACATACAGATGGCCAACAAGCACATGAAAAGATGTCCAACATCGTTAATCATCAGGGAAATGCAAATCAAAACCACAATGAGGGCCTCCCTGGTGGCGCAGTGGTTAAGAGTCCGCCTGCCGATGCAGGGGATACGGGTTCGTGCCCCGGTCTGGGAGGATCCCATATGCCGCAGAGCGGCTGGGCCCGTGAGCCATGGCCGCTGGGCCTGCGCATCCGGAGCCTGTGCTCCGCAACGGGAGAGGCCACAACAGTGAGAGGCCCGCATACCGCAAAAAAAAAAAAAAAAAAAACACAATGAGATGTCACCTCACACTTGTCAGGATGGTCATCATCAAAAAGAACACAAATCACAAATTTTAGAGAAGATGTGGAGAAAAGGGGACCCTCCTATACTGTTGGTGGGAATGTAATTTGGTGCAGCCATTATGGAAAACAGTATGAAGGCTCCTTGAAAAACTAAAAATAGAGTTGCCATATGATCCAGCAATTCCACTCTTGGGTATATATCTGAAACAAACAAACACACTAATTCAGAAAGATACATGCACCCCAATGTTCATAGAAGCACTGTTTACGATATGTAAACAGCCAAGATATGGAAGCAACCTAGTTATCCATCAACAGACGAGTAAATAAAGAAGATGTGGTATATATATACAATGGAATACTACTCAGCCCTTAAAAAGAATGAAATTTTGCCATTTGCAGCAACCTGGATGGACTTGGAGGGTATTATGCTTAGTGAAATAAGTCAGACAGAGAAAGACAAATACTGTATGGTATCACTTATATGTGGAATCTAAAAAATACAACAAATTAGTGAACATAACAAAAAAGAAGCACACTTGGGCTTCCCTGATGGCGCAGTGGTTGAGAATCTGCCTGCCAATGCTGGGGACATGGGTTTGAGCCCTGGTCCGGGAAGATCCCACATGCTGCGGAGGAACTAAGCCCGTGTACCACAACTACTGAGCCTGAGCTCTAGAGCCTGCGAGCCACAACTACTGAAGCCTGCATGCCTAGAGCCCATGCTCTACAACAAGAGAAGCCACCGCAATGAGAAGCCTGTGCACCACAATGAAGAGTAGCCCCTGCTCGCCGCAACTAGAGAAAGCCCGCGCACAGCAACAAAGACCCAGTGCAGCCAAAAATAAATTAATTATTAATTTTTTTAAAGAGAAGCAGCAGCAGCAGAGTCACAGATATAGAGAACTAGTGGTAACCAGCAGGGAAGAGGGAAGGGGGAGGGGGCAGGACACGGGGAAGGGAGTAAGAGGTACAAACTATGAGGTATAAAATAAGCTACAAGGATAGACTGTATAACACAGGGATATAGCCAGTTTTTATAATAACTATAAATGGAGTATCATCTTCAAAAATTGTGAATCACTATATTGTACACCTGTAACGTATAATATTGTACATCAATTTTTTAAAATGCTGCAACGAAAAAATAATAATAATAAAAATATATAGGGGGGCTTCCCTGGTGGTGCAGTGGTTAAGAATCTGCCTGCCAATGCAGGGGACATAGGTTCGATCCCTGGTCTGGAAGATCCCACATGCCATGGAGCAACAAAGCCCGTGTGCCACAACTACTGAGCCCCCGCACCACAACTACTGAAGCCTGCGTGCCTAGAGCCCACGCTCCACAACAAGGGAAGCCACCACAATGAGAAGCCCACGTACTACAACGAAGAGTAGCCCCCGCTCACCTCAACTAGAGAAAGCCTGTGCGCAGCTACGAAGACCCAACGTGGCCAAAAAGTAAAAAATAAAAAAAATACATAGGACAAGAAAAAATTAACTAGTGCATGAATATTGACTAAGAATTGAGGACGGTTAATTTTAAAATATTGATCACAAGAAATAACCACAAGCATCTCAATATTATAATATTTAGGAATTTATAAAAAATTGGTAGTCTACTGAGGCAGTGTATTTATTATGGGTCATCAACCCCAAAGGCAGTCTGAAGCCTTGCATGGTTTGAAAGGAGAATTCATGCAAGATGTCTACCAAGATCCCACCAGTCATTAGAAGTTAACTGTGTGATTCCGCTGAGCAGGAACCAGCCCCCATCTCTTGAATCATAGTGTTATCATCTCCTAAATGCATTCAACTCTTCCCTCTTAACATCACAAACAAAAAGTATAGCACAAATACTGGTTGCTGCAGAAAATTCTAACAAACATATGTCAGGAAGTGAGGCTGTAGTTCCCATAGCAACAATCACAGGGGCCCTTAGACCGATTCTGTGCATTTGCGTTGTTTGACTCTAAGAAGTAACTTAATTCCTTAACGTGTCATGTAAACATTCAACCAAAACCCTGTGCCACAATGAATTCCTTTCTTCCTTTTGTGTCAATGGTCGTAGAGCCCTGTAACCACCATCACCCTCCACATTCACAGGACTAATGTGGTGCTTTAACAACACTTCATTTTTTTTTAACATCTTTATTGGAGTATAATTGCTTAACAATGGTGTGTTAGTTTCTGCTGTATAACAAAGTGAATCAGGCATACATATACATATATCCCCATATCTCCTCCCTCCTGCGTCTCTCTCCCACCCTCCCTCCAGGTGGTCACAAAGCACCGAGCTGATCTCCCTGTGATATGCAGCTGCTTCCCACTAGCTATCTATTTTACATTTGGTAGTGTATATATGTCCATGCCACTCTCTCACTTCATCCCAGCTTACCCTTCCCACTCCCCATGTCCTCAAATCCATTCTCTACGTCTGGGTCTTTATTCCTGTCCTGCCCCTAGGTTCTTCAGAAACTTTTTTTTTTTTTTACATTCCATATATATGTGTTAGCATATGGTATTTGTTTTTCTCTTTCTGACTTACTTCACTCTGTATGACAGTCTCTAGGTCCATCCACCTCACTACATGTAACTCAATTTCGTTTCTTTTTATGGCTGAGTAATATTCCATTGTATATATGTGCCACATCTTCTTTATCCATTCATCTGTTGATGGACACTTAGGTTGCTTTCATGTCCTGGCTATTGTAAATAGAGCTGCAATGAACATTGTGGTACATGACTCTTTTTGAGTGATGGTTTTCTCAGGGTATATGCCCAGTAGTGGGATTGCTGGGTCATATGGTAGTTCTATTTTTAGCTTTTTAAGGAACCTCCATACTGTTCTCCATAGTGGCTGTATCAATTTACATTCCCACCAACAGTGCAAGAGGGTTCCCTTTTCTCCACACCCGTTCCAGCATTTATTGTTTGTAGATTTTTTGGATTATAGCCATTCTGACTGGTGTGAGGTGATACCTCACTGTAATTTTGATTTGCATTTCTCTAATGATTAGTGACGTTGAGCATTCTTTCATGTGTTTGTTGGCAATCTGCATATCTTCTTTGGAGAAATGTCTATTTAGGTCTTCTGCCCATTTTTGGATTGGGTTGTTTGTTTTATTGATATTGAGCTGCATGAGCTGCTTGTAAATTTTGGAGATTAATCCTTTGTCCGTTGATTCATTTGCAACTATTTTCTCCCATTCTGAGGGTTGTCTTTTCATCTTGTTTATAGTTTCCTTTGCTGTGCAAAAGCTCTTAAGTTTCATTAGGTCCCATTTGTTTATTTTTGTTTTTATTTCCATTTCTCTAGGAGGTGGGTCAAAAAGGATCTTGCTGTGATTTATGTCATAGAGTGTTCTGCCTATGTTTTCCTCTAAGAGTTTTATAGTGTCCAGTCTTACATTTAGGTCTTTAATTCATTTTGAGTTTATTTTTGTGTATGGTGTTAGGGAGTGTTCTAATTTCATTCTTTTACATGTAGCTGTCCAGTTTTCCCAGCACCACTTAGTGAAGAGGCTGTCTTTTCTCCAATGTATATTCTTGCCTCCTTTATCAAAGATAAGGTGACCATATATGTGTGGGTCTATCTCTGGGCTTTCTATCCTGTTCCATTGATCTGTATTTCTGTGTTTGTGCCAGTACCATACTGTCTTGATTACTGTAGCTTTGTAGTAAAGTCTGAAGTCAGGGAGCCTGATTCCTCCAGCTCCGTTTTTCTTTCTCAACATTGCTTTGGCTATTCGGGGTCTTTTGCGTTTCCATACAAATTGTGAAATTTTTCTACACTTCATTTTTAAGAGGGATGTGAACACTAATAAATTAAGTACAGCACTTAATCACAGTTGTAGTGAGTGTCAAGTGTTTTCACATTTTCATTCATTGTTTGCATTTTAAGCTATTTAATTAAAAAAAAACCTGAAGTAATATTTAGTTTTTTTCTTTAATGTTTTTTGCCCTTCTATGAGTATCATTAGGAATCAAACCTCTTTATTAACAAGAGTCAAGAAATAATAAGGAAGAAATGTTAATTGCATTTAGACAATGGAGAAAATATAGGCAAAAAATTTTAACACAAAATTTTAATATTCAATTAATATAATGCATTTATAAATTTGACCCTATAAGGTGTACTAGGCCAAGCAATTTAGTACTTATTAATAATAAATATGAAATGTTAAAACAAATAAATGCTAGTAGAATCCTTAACACACATGTGACTAATGTAAATAAAGGTGACTCAATAACAAAAGTTTAAAAAATGGTTATATATACATATTTTCATACCTGGCCTGAAACAAAACTAAAAAGTGCTTTAAAAGTCATAAATCACAAACAGGCCAAATGGGTGAAGGGGGTCAAAAGGTGAAAACTTCCAGCTATTAAATAAATACCTCCTGGGATGTAATGTACTGCCTGGTGAGTTAATAATTCTATATTGCGTATTTGAAAGTTGCTGAGGGTACATCCTGAAAGTCCTCACCACAAGTAAAAAAAAAAAATGTGTAACTATGTGTGGTGATGGATGGTAACTAGACTTATTGTGGTGATCATTTCACAATATATACAAATATTGAGTCATTATGTTGTACACCTGAAACTAACATAATGGTATGTGTCCATTAAAGAAAAAGAATCACAAGCAGTACACAACTGCATGGAGTTAATGGTAATTCCTCTCCAAATGCTCCTTCCCCTTATACACAATCTAACACAAGTGGATTTATCTTGGTACTCTTTGTTGACATCCTCAATAATTTGTATTCTGGTACAGGAGAGATCCCTTACAGCCTTTAGAAAAGGGATGTGACAGTGTGATATAGTAAGACCAGTACGATTGGTCTCCATCCCAGTTGCTGGCAGAAGAGTTTCTAAAACCCTTGGAATTTCTGAGTGAGACAGGTAAAAGGAGAGTCTTTGTTATTCATAACAAGCCCCTTTCAACCCACCTGAGCTATGCTAATGAGGTGATTCTAGGAGGATGGGGGCTGGTTGTCAAGGGAACCAGCTGATTAGAGGGTTGGAACTTTCCGCCCCACCCCCGACTTCCAAGTGGGGAGAGGGGCTGGGGATTGAGTTTAATCACCAGCCGCCAATGATTTAATCAATCGTGCTTCTGCAGTGGAACCTCCAAGAAAACTCTCAAGGAAGGGTTCAGAGGCCCTTGATGGACCCGGGGAGGTGCAGGGGAGGTGGGTGGCATATCCAGACAGCAGGGAAGCCCCCTGCCCTCCTCAGCCCTCACTCTGTGCGTCTCTTCCTCTCTACCCTATGGCTGTTCCTGAGTTGTATCCTTTATAATAAACACCTTCTTGTGTTCTGTGGGTTGCAGCAAATTATTGAACCCAAAGAAGGGATCGTGGGAACCCCAATTTGCAGCCAGTCAAAAGTACAGGTGATAACCTGGGACTTGCTGCTGCATTGCGAGGTGGGGAGGTCCTGTGGGCTGAGCCCTTAACCTGCGGGTCTGTGGTGACCCTGAGAGCTAGTGTCAGAATTGAATTAAACTCTGGACACCCAGCAGGTGTCGGGAGACTTGCCGGTTGGTGCAGGAAAACTCACACTTTTGGTGTCAGAAGTGCTGTCGGGAAAAACAGATCAGGGGCAAAAGGAAAGCAAAGAGGCTGGAAGACGCTGCAGTGACCCCAGCAGACGACACGAGGAGGCAGGAGCAGACATCCTCTGTCACTAAGACGGGAGGTGCAGGCACGCAGGGGGCTGGAGGGCATATGATGGCAGAAAGAAGGTTCTGGAAACCAGAGAACATAAATCACCCTCACCTTCCTAGAATAACTTCTTAGAACAACTTAGCAGATCTGTGAAAACATACACAGGCAGACCTCAGAGCTACTGCAGGTTTGACTCCAGACCACCTCAATAAAGCAAATATCATGATAAAGTGAGTCACGAATTTTTTTGTTTCCCAGTGCATATAAAGTTATGTTTACACTAGACTGTAATCCATTAAGTGTGCAACAGCATTATGTCTACAAAAAATGTACAGACCTTAATTTAAAAATTATTTTACTAGGGACTTCCCTGATGGCGCAGTGGTTAAGAATCCACCTGCCGATGCAGGGGACACGGGTTCAAGCCCTGGTCTGGGAAGATCCCACAAGCTGTGGAGCAACGAAGTCTGGGTGCCACAACTACTGAGCCCTCGTGCCACAACTACTGAAGCCTGCACACCTAGAGCCCGTGCTCCGCAACAAAGAGAAGCCACTGCAATGAGAAGGCCATGCACTGCAACGAGGAGTAGCCCCTGCTCACCGCAACTAGAGAAAGCCCGTGCTCAGCAATGAAGACCCAATGCAGCCAAAAATTAATTAATTAATTTTTAAAAAATGCTAACCATCATCTGAGCCTTCAGCGAGTCATAGCAGTAACATCAAAGATCACTGATCACAGATACCATAACAAATATAATCATAATGAAAAGCTTGAACTATTGTAAGAATTACCAAAATGTGACACTGACACAGAGACACGAAGCAGGCAAATGCAGTTAGAGAAACGTCACCAATAGAATTGCTTGAAGGGCTGCCACAAACCTTCAACTTGTAAAAAAGGCAGTGTCTTGAGAAGCGCAATAAACCCAGGTCTGCCTGTATCGTGCTTCCCCTTTACCCAATATTCCAAGGATGCTCCCAGCTGCACTGCTGTGAAACACACAGTTTGAAACCCCGTGTGTGCGTGTGTGAGTGTGTATGTGTGTATGTGTGTGCCTAGATGCATTCTGGTTGTGCTGTATGGACTCTAGGCTATTCATCCACTAAAAGGAGTGAAGACCTGTATGTACTTACGTAGAGAACCCTCCAATGTGCGCCGGTAGGGGAATGAAGTTTTTTGCAGAAAACATAATCACATTTATGTTACAAAAAGCCATTTGTGGGCAAAGGACCAGGTCCAGAACTATCCTGTCCAATACAACACCTAATAAGCACGTGTTTCTCGAGCACCTGGGGTGTGGTGAGTCCAAATGAGATGTACCGTAGTGTAAAACATCAGATTTAGAAGGCTTAGTACAAAAAGAATGTAAAAAGCTTTCATGATTATTTTATAAGGATTATAAAATGAGGTGATGATATTTAAACTTGGCTTAAACGAAATCTGTTATTAAACATAATTTCACCTGTTTCACTTGTTTTAATGTGGCTTCTAGTGGATTTAAAATCAGGTAGTACCTCCAATATTTCTTTTGGACACACAGTCTAGTAGGTACTCACCATGGACTGGATTGGAGAGGGGAAAATTCTCACTCTTTATATACTTCTGTGCTGTTTTAATGTTTATGGTAAATAGAAATTACTTCCATAATTTTTAAACACAGTGATTTTTAAAAGAAGAAGGGCTCCTGAAGTTAAATTTGTTTCACCTTATGCTATAGGGAAGCTCCATAGAGGTAGCCACAGCTGTGGTAAATATGTCTGCGCTCTGGGTGGTCGGTATACATGGTGGTGGTGGTGCTGGTATTTTTACTATTATCAACATCATCATCATCACCACCATCATCATCACCATCACCATCATTATCATCACCATCGTCATCATCACCATCACCATCATTATCATCACCATCGTCATCATCACCACCATCATTATCACCATCACCACCACCATCATCACCATCACCATCATCACCACCATCATTATCATCACCACCACCATCGTCACCATCACCATCATCAACATCACCATCATCATTATCATCATCACCATCACCATCATTATCATCACCATCGTCATCATCACCACCATCATCATCACCATCACCATCATTATCATCACCATCGTCATCATCACCACCATCATCATCACCATCACCACCACCATCGTCACCATCACCATCATCATTATCATCACCATCATCCTCACCACCATCATTATCATCACCACCGTCACCATCACCATCATCACCATCATCACCACCACCATCGTTACCACCACCGTCACCATCACCATCATCACCATCATCATCACCATCACCATCATTATCATCACCATCGTCATCATCACCACCATCATTATCACCATCACCACCACCATCGTCACCATCACCATCATCATTATCATCACCATCATCCTCACCATCATCATTATCATCACCACCACCATCATTATCATCACCACCACCATCGTCACCATCACCATCATCAACATCACCATCATCATTATCATCACCATCACCATCATCATCATCACCATCATCACCACCACCATCATCACCACCATCGTCACCATCACCATCATCATCATCACCACCATCATCCTCACCATCATCATTATCATCACCACCACCATCATTATTATCACCACCACCATCGTCACCATCACCATCATCAACATCACCATCATTATCATCACCATCACCATCACCATCATCACCATCATCACCACCACCATCGTCACCATCACCATCATCAACATCACCATCATCATTATCATCACCATCACCATCACCATCATCACCATCATCACCATCATCATCTAAGCTACCCAGATTAGTACTGAACACCTTTTAACCTGGGACTGAGAGTCACCCCTATAATCCAAGTATTCTAGACATGAAGCAATTCAACAGCAAACACTCTGTGTCACAGCTGGCAGACCCATCTTAAACCAGCCTCGGGGGGCACAGGGACATGAGGTAGTTGAAGAGAGTAGTAAAAACCAAAAGGGCTTCTGAAGGAGTTTCTCTCCACTTAACAAGGGAGACCCACCCAATTTTCCTATGAAACGTATTTTGATCTCAGTGTTAACAGATGTCTCTAGAAGCATTTATGAAAAGCATTTGCAAAACATTTTAAAATGTTTTAAAAGCATTTAAAAAATGACACTTTTAGGTATTTGCACAATATTCTTGGAGGCATTTTCAAGTAAATATGGCCAGAAAAGTAGAAATACACATGATGACATCTTTAGAGTTTATGGGAATTTAAGCCATCATGGACATAAACCAAGGACCAGTCCCATCACGACAGAGCAAGGAGAGCTGGGTGAGATCAAAGCCAGGGCAGGAGTCAAGAGCTCGGACAGCAGACAATTCAACCTGTACGTCCTGTTGCTGGGCTCAGAGAGTGATGCTTGCTCTGATGATACTTTTGTTGACTTTAATCCAACTCCCCCAAATAAAAAGATCATCTAAAGGTAGTTTTTTTCATGTTTCCTACCAGGACCAGGTCGACACGCCGTGCAGAAAACTGACCCGGATTTCCACTGGGTGTGAGGACCGTGGATCCATTCAAAAAACTCACCGTGCTTTTCACAAAGTACAGTTTTTAAACCAAAACAGGGCTGAGGGGTCAAATGTTTGTCCTGCAGTGGACAAGAGGAATGGGTCCTCATCTGATCGTGCAGTGCCCTACTCGGAAGCGGAACTGCCCACCTCACCCCCAGCCCCGACAGGGTCTGCTCACAAAGCACACAGTTCACCAGCCCTGCAGAAATGACCGTGTCAGCACGGCCGACCCAGCGACCACAACTCACAGCCAACAAACGGACTGATGTGGACAAAGGGGGATCATCCAGTCCTCACCTCAAGGGCCATGCACCCTGGAGAGTGCAGAGCCCACAGAACAGCCAAGGGCAATGCTGTGTGAATTACAGAAACTCACCGAGGGGGGAGGAGGACGCTGGTTTGGGGCGATCCAGCGAAACTGGAGAACAGATGGCTTTCTGCAGAGCACAGCATGTACCCTCAGTCTCCAAATTCAATTTCCACAAGGAAAAAAGGCTTTCGGTCATCACTCAGAAAGTCTTCAGTCACAGACAAATTGACAGAATACGATCCTGTAACTAAATAAATCAGAAGTGTAACCTACTCCCCAGGGTAAGGAGGCTAAGAACAGTGAAGCCGGCACGGTGACCCAGCAGCCACGTTGCCTCTGCACCGGCTGCCCGTGCACAGGAAACACACTGCGGCTCTGGGGCAGGAGGTGGGCTTTCGTCCTCAACTGCGGGACCCCAGGACCCTGGAGGGTCTCTAACAGCCTCATGCTGTGGAAATCAATTCAAATAATAGGAATAGTGTGTTTGTTTTTTGCAGGAACATACAAAATATGTAGTAAGATAGCCTAGATAAGGCCTTGAAGGTACTGGTTAAAAAGTGATACAGGAAGATAAAATCTTTTATTATTATTATCATTCATAACTACGAATATCTTCCCCTCAGAAGATATATACTGTTCGAGACATGGAGAAACCCCCTGGGCGGCTGCGTTAGGGCCTCAGTGACCGGGGCCCACACCTGCTGCGGCGTCAGCTCAGCCGGCGGTCGTCGGGTGTCACCGCGGACATGCCAGGACAGCTCCTGCTGCCTTTTGGGTCTCATTTCTGGTGGAAGAATCCTGTGGAATCCAACAGGCTCCTGACCCGTCCTCTGGTTCATGTGGTCACGCAGAACTGGACATGGAATCTTCATCTAAATCATTCAGAGTCTAGTGTTGCCCTCCAAACGCATGGGACTCAGGATTCGGAACGGATATTAGCTGAGATTTACTCCTATCTTCCTTCCCAAACTAGGTGAAAGTTTCCATTAAAAAAATTCTTTAAGACCAATATGGGAATATGAAGGCTTATGGGGGATTATCTCTGGGCCATTTCACTGCACAAATCATGTCACATCTTTCCTGACTCGAAGTTAAGAGGTACACGTTCCGGAACAGTGGCTGCTCTCGCTGTGGCCACCCAACCGCGTGACGATGACACTACCAATCCTATGAAACAATCCCCAGCGTTTCTCCACGGGCTCCTCATGGAAATTCAAGAGGCCGACACTTCTCTCCTACTGAGATCAGACACCACAAGTCTCTGTAACTCTTCACTTCGTAGAATCTTAGCTTCATATTACTCCAAATTAGTCCTTTGGATTTTCCTGGTTATCATTATTTATTAACCTTAAAAGATATTTTGTGTGGATTTTCTTTCTCTGGAGGGTCTGGCTGATAACACCGATGTTCGCGGACCACTGAGCACACCTGGCGACCGTGCACTGTCTCCCATGAGCACATCACCTGTTTTGCTACCACAGGGCACAAACGACCACGTTCTACTGCAATAAATTTCTTCCAAGTGATCAAGGTTGCAAATTTGCTGAATTTGAGAAAAGTCACTCGCTAGTACGTAAACTACTCATCACTAGCACCCAGACCACACTTCTGCTGCAAGTGTCCGGTGTTTCAAGTGTGTCCACATCTCCTTTAAAAATGCTTTGTGACGTCTCCCATCACCGGCACGACCAGTACACATGGTGTGGCCTTCTGGTTCCCTCACTGGCAACAAGGGAAGATGGATGAGGGAGAGCCATGCAGCGCCAGCACCAGGGGCAGAGCGTGGACGAGGTCTGGCTGGGACAAGCGTCCTCTGCAGACACGCGGTTCACAAACGGCCACGGGAGAAGGAGACACGGCCGCCAGTACGGGGCCAGACCAAGCGACCCGAGTCTAATTTCTCTTCTGTAGAAGTGAACGAGGAAATTTGTTATCCAAAATCTCGGGCCCAATTCCGCCTCCGTCACAGCTGAGAGGCGGAGGCCGGGCCTGTGCTGCGTCAGGGGCCTCGGGGTGTCCTCAGCCTCGGTCAGCCCCGCCATCCACACTCACAGTCACAGGCCATCCGATGTACTTACGGCACCGATGAAACAGCTCATAAGTAAACTCTCGACGCGCCCAAGCAAGCCTGCATCCCGGCCTCGCTTATTCCACGGTCCAAAGCCAGCAGGGCTTCTTGGGGTGACTGGTTCTTTGGGGCTCCGCTCTGGGAGGGCAGAATTTTTTTTTTCAAAGAATGCACATCCTCCTCTGCAGCGTCTCCAGCAATCGTGAAATGACGCTCCAAGTATCGGGCAGGGCCCTCCCCATCCAGAGGGAAGCATTTACCTGGAAGAGCTCCACCTCTGATCCCAACAGCCTGTGCACATGGACTCACAGACAAGAGAGATGCAAGGTGGTCATTAGTCCACTATCAAAACTTATTTGCTGCACAATTCAGGTCATCCCAGAGTTCGGTTCTGGAGATCATTACAGAGATTGATTTGACCCATGTCAAGGAATACTATGACTCACCTGGAGAACGCGGTACCCCAGAGAAGCATAACTCGCGTTGAGCGTCCAGCCCACACTGCAGGTCTAAGTAGCTACCCGGGAAGGATCTGGAGGACGGTTGTACGCCCACACCCAGGACATGCGTGTGCGTACATGTGTGCTTGTGCGTGTATGTATGCATGTTTGTGTGTCACCCACATGCACACGTGTGCCAGAAGTGGGGCAGAACGGGAAGGGGAGACACCTGGCGTGTCCTCCTCTCTCACCTGCCCTCCTGCTTCCTCAGCCGCCTCAACCTTCACGATACTGCACGAGTCCACATCCCTTAATCCAAAAGTCCAAATTCAAAAGGTCCTGAAAATCACAAGTGTGTGGGCCACTCACTGAGCCGCAGAGCCCAACTCCCCCATCCCTCACGGAGATGCGACAACCGGCTGGAGCTGCTCTTCATCACCCGTGTGGTGTTGAGTATCCTGACCCTGCAGAAGAGATAATGCCCATACGCCCTCGGACAACCTGAGGGTCTCCGGACAGCACCCCTTCCTCTGCCCTTTCTCCTCCCAGCACCTTCCACGACTCGGGCCCACGTGTCCCCACAGGAGGTGGCTCCAGGACAGGAGCTCTTTGCTTCTCGGCCGTCCTCCGGGTTCAGTGCCTGGTAAACGACGCCACTGCAGACATCCTCGTTGACGAAGTGTTACTTAAACCACAAACTTAACATTATAAATTTCTGAAATCGGCATACAGGCTAAGCTGCAAAAAAAAGAAGGTAGACAATTGGAATGGAACCTTCCATGCACAAGAATATGGTTTTGAACGAGGAAAACCCCATGTGTCCCTGTCCTGCCATTTCGCACACCAGGCACCCAAGAACCCGATGCCCAGTTTATTGATTTGTAAACTGGAATGAGCAGCTCATGCCCACAGACATGAAGAACGCAAGTAACGTAGGAAGGGATGCTTTAAGCCTGAAAGCAGCAGAAACATCACTCTCTGGTTTCAGTGGTGGGTAGGGAGGACCGCAGCTCCCAGAGCCACAGGTGCTTAATTTTAAAAGAGAACCAGACAACTTTTTAAAATTTTATTGGGTTATACTTGATTTACAATGTTGTGTTAGTTTCACAGGCAATTTTTTAAGTCCCTTTCTAGCCCTGTGGTGTGTGAGCTCTGATCTCATGACTGAGACGGCCAGCATTTCCTAAAGGAAAGGTCACGCACAAACGGAAGAGGAGACGCGGGTGGAAAAGGGAGATCCCGCGGGTGGCGGGCGGTCACCTCCGAGCACAGCCGGCCTGGCCCCTGCCCTGCTGCTCTAGCGCCCGGACCCCACCTGCACACACACACGTTGAGCTCTTCGGTTCAACAGGACTCAAGCAGAAGACACTGCTTTATCTACAGACGTGCCCCAAGCCTCTACAACCTGTGCATGTGCCATTAGGGAAAACATCATCTCAGAACGCATACTTTCCCTGGAAAACTAGGCTATAAATCATCAGGACAGCCAGATGGGGCTTCCTGTGGGTCAAGAAATCAGAATTTGAGGTCTGAGTAAAGCGCTGTTTAAGATGAGCTCACCACTGTCTGATCAAAACCATGTGAAACCCTAGTGAGAGAGAAGAGACACTCAGAACTGCAGGGCTGGGGGGACAGTGAACCAGGCATCAGAGCGCTAACCCAAGTCTTCACATCAGCAAGTCCAACGGCTAACGAAGCCAGGGGTCGCCAAGCTGCGGGGACCTGCCGGGTAAGGGCACGAGGGCCACGGACAGCCCTGCCCATGGGCTCGCCCACCGCCCGGCACGCCCGCCCACGGAACGTCTCCATGCACCCATAACACGGTCCAGGCAAATTCAGAAAAAATCTACACGTGGGAAAACAGCAGAGGCAGACTGTTCGCCTCCAAGTACTAATAAGGGTCCGGCTTCAGACGGCGCTGGTCGTGGTAAAGGGATCTGGGCAGCACCCATGAAACAGTTGAGAGGATTGTCGACCACACACCATCGTTCACCAGGCGCGGGCAGGACGAGTGCAGTACGTGAGGCCCGGGAGCACGACCCCGAAGCGCGTCTGACACGGGCCGCCCCGGACGCAGCAGCGGAGAGCAGAACCTGCGGCACTGCCGGGTCCCGGGGCCTGTGCCCCAGAGCATCAGCTGAGGACGGACCCGGGAGCCTGGCGGGGAGGCAAAACCTGAGGTGGGGGGTTCACCCGTCCTGGACTGAGAATGACACAACAGCCCTGGGCTCTGGGGGGGGGGGTCAGCGGCAGGTCAGGGAGGGCCCCCTGCTCCCTCTGGGTCTCGGTCAGAATCCTAAGGTCGGGGGGAGCAGGATAAGGGAGATAGGAAGCTGGACTCTAGAATGTGCAGGAAAAGAGCACGAGGCAGAACCACTGTGTGACTGAGCTCGGAGATGCTCCCTTCTCACTGAGGGGAATAAACCCAGAAAAGCGGACGGCGGGGCCGCGGAGCTGAGTGCACAGGAGAGGCACGTCCACGGCAGCCGTGGGTGCCCTGATGGCAGGGAGAGAGCAGGGGCTGTCACCACGGCAACCTCCTTGCCAGGAGGCCCCAGGAAAACACACAAGCATCCAGCTCCTGGGATGCTGTGGGACCAGAGGGAAAATGCCTTACGGAGAGGGCTTCCTGACAGCAAGAACGCTCTCTTAGGGCTCTGGGGTTGTCAGCGTTTGCTTTAGAAACTACACGGCTTCTGAGCTGATGACTGGGGAAATGCCTGGTACAAAAACAAAGATTTCTAAACAGCGGTAAGCCACCCTCTTGGGGCAGCATCCCTGTCCTGTGACCCTGTCAGATGGGGAGGGGGAGTCAACCCAGAGCTCACTCAGACCCCGTCCGCATTCCCAGGGCCGGCAAAACCCACAGGGAAAATCAGGACGCGATTCCTTGTAAGGGTCATGTAAGGGTCATACTCACACAACTTTCGCCTTTGACTCCAAAATATTAGAATGTCTTCCTTAATTAAGAACTTTATTTTGTGTGTGTTTATTTCTCATTTCAAGTTTCTAATGTGAGAAAGCACAAAGCATAATATAACAAAACTGGGCATATCCACCGCTTACATTTTCTTCAGAAATAAGACCTTAACGCTGGGAGTCCACTGTGCCACCCTCCAGCAGAGACGCCTACATGTGCAGACCCACACTGTTTTATGTTTCCTTATCTTTTTTTTTTTTTTTTTTTTTTGCGGTACACGGGCCTCTCACTGTTGTGGCCTCTCCCATTGTGGAGCACAGGCTCCGGACGCGCAGGCTCAGCGGCCATGGCTCACGGGCCCAGCTGCTCCGCGGCATGTGGGATCTTCCCGGACCAGGGCACGAACCCGTGTCCCCTGCATCGGCAGGCAGACTCTCAACCACTGCGCCACCAGGGAAGCCCCGTTTCCTTATCTTTATCCATAAATAAACATAGTATCAATGGGTTTAAACGTATGTCAATGACGTCCTATGATACAATCCTTACAATACTTACTCTTACTTTTTACTCAAGAATGCTTCCAAATGCTACATGCAGACCACTGGCCATACTGTAATAAACACCGTAAGCCCTTGGGCACTTGTGTAAGAATTTCTCCAGGATGGACACAAGGAGATGAGCTCTCCAAGTCGCAGGGTAAAGCCTTTCCACTCTGCTCGACGTGGCCAGGCTGCTCCGGCAAGCAGACGCACAGCTAACCCTCCATCCTGCAGCGTGTGGGCTCCTTTCCTCCATGTCCTCACCATTATTCAGTACAATTAGCTCTTTTAACTTTTGTGACTATGACAGGTATACGATTGCACCTGGTATTTTAATTTATATTTTCCTGATTACTCCGTTATGGACCAACTAGGTTCCCTCATCTGTGCATTGGGACACGCTCCCAGCCAAACGACCACGTGGGTGGAAATTATTTTTTAGAAAGCAACCATTTAAAGTCTAGAAACTGTCCTAAGAACATGCAACAAATGAAGAGATACTCGAGAAAATCAACTAAATCCTGGTAAAACCAGCCTGCAGTGCAATCTCAACAAACACAACCCACTCCCACCCCACCCCCGGCTTGGTGTATGGGAAGCTCCATTCCAGGTGGGTGTGGAGACGGGTTTCCTCCCCCCTCAGATTCAATGAAGGGGTACAGGAGGCCAAGCCACCAGCATTGCTCGTTCTCCTTGACTCTGAGTTGCAAAGGCCAAACTCCTGTCGATGACATCAAGAGGCTGGGAAAATCCTTCCTCTACCTGGTCCCAGCCAATAGGGTGGAAGGTCTACTCCAGGTGCAGAAAGCTACTTGGCACCCCAACTGTCCTCTGCCCATAAAATAGAGGCTCTATGATAAGAGAGGCGCTGTTGACTGAATGCTTGTGTCCCCCTAAAATTCATATTTTGAAGCCCTAATCATCAATGTGATGGTATTAATTGGTAGGGTTTTCAGGAGGTAATTAAGTTTAGATGAGGTTATGAGGGTGGAACCCCCCTTACGGGATTAGTGCCCTTATAAAAACAGGAGGAGACAGGAGATTGATCTCTCTCTCTCTCTCTCTCTCTCACACTTTCCCTCTCTCCCTGTCTCTCTCCCTCCCTCCCTCCTCTCTCCATGCATGTATCAGCAAAAGGCCAAGTGAAGACATATCCAGGAAGAGAGCCCTCACCAAGAACCTGACCACATCCTGATCTCAGACTTCCAGCCTCCAGAACCATGAGAAATAAATATTTGTTATTTAAGCCACTCAGGCTACAGTAATTTGTTACAGCAGCACAAAATGACTAAGACAAGAAGAACAGATGCACCAGTGGCTGCCCAACCCTGCTGGTAGAGAAGGGGTCACTCAGAGAGAAGCAGGCCACTCCACTCCCAGGCCTACAGTCATGGCTCACAGATTGTGCCCTGAAGGAGAGGCAGCCCACAGGAATGAAGAACCCCAAAGCTCTCTCCAAAGGAACTGACTTCATTTGAAACAGACTATAAGAAGTTCAAGCCCAAGAGCACTCTCAAGACAATGGGTATTTAGATGAAGCAATTAAAATGAGGATGGTAGCTCTATGACAACAACAAGTTAAACGAGAGGGAAACAAGTTTATCATAAAGAAGTAGGGAAATACACATCTAAGAAGAGCCTTCCTGGGGTCAGAACAAATCTCAAAGACTGACCTCAGAAACTATCCTTGAAAAGGGGCCCAAATGTAATTGGCTCAGACTGTGGCACAAATTATTCCCCTGGGCCTAACAGAAAACAACAGAGAAATCAGCTGACAACTAGTGGAGCCTAACAGCTGGATGTGGTATCAAATGAGGCAGAAATGTTAAGAGAGAGGAAAAGATTGAGACAAAGAAAACTCTGGTAAAACTACTGTTATCTGGGGTGACTGTGTGCAAGGCCGTGCCCTCTAAAGAGCTTCACGCTGCAGGGGATGTAGACTCCACTGGAAGAGTCCAGCCAAGACTTTCAAAGTTAAACATCAAGGAAAAACAAAAGCAAGCCCCAGAGGTAAGATCGAAATCCTGGACTACCACGGTAAATTATCTAAAATGTCCAGTTTTCAGTACAAAATTATGAGACATGCAAACAGACAGGAACGTGTGATGCATACACAGAGGAAAAAAAAGGCACCAGAAACTGCTTAAGAGAAGACCCAGGTGTTAGACGTAACAAAGGCACCAAAGCATCCACCATAAATATGTTCACAGAACAAAGGGAGCCATGCTTGCAGAAGAACTGACACTGTCTCGTCAAATAGTGAACATAAATAAAGACATAGAAGTTGGGAAAAAGAGCTAAATGGAAATTCTTGACTTGAAAAGTACAGTAATTGAAATGAAAAGTTCACCTGAGGGGCTCAACAATAAATCGGACTTTCAGAAGAATAAGCAAACTTGAGATAGTTCAGTAGAGATGATGCAATGTGATGAGCAGAAGGGAAAAGGGAATGAAGTAAAATGAAGACAGCCGTAAAGAAATGTGCTCCGGGCTTCCCTGGTGGCGCAGTGGTTGAGAGTCCGCCTGCCGATGCAGGGGACACGCGTTCGTGCCCCAGTCTGGGAAGATCCCACATGCCGTGGAGAGGCTGGGCCCGTGAGCCATGGCCGCTGAGCCTGCGCGTCCGGAGCCTGTGCTCTGCAACGGGAGAGGCCACAACAGTGAGAGGCCCGCGTACCGCAAAAAAAAAAAGAAATGTGCTCCATCATTAGCTAATTCAACATACGTGCAATGGGAACACCAGAAAAAAGGGGAAAGAAAGAAGCAGAAAAAAATATTCAAAGAAATAATGGCTGAAAACAAAGTTCCACAATTTAATTAAAAAATTAATATACACATCCGAGAAGCTCAACAAACTCCAACCAGGATAATGCACAGACCACATACAGATATGTCATGATGCTAAAAGCCAAACACCAGGAGAAAATCCTGAAAGCAGCAAGAGAAAATGATTTGTCACATATAAGGGAGCTCCAAGAATATGAACAGCTGAAATTACATCAGAAACAATGAGTTCAGAAGGAAATGGCATATTCTAGGCTGAAAGAAAAAACTGTCAACTAAAAACCTTATATTCAGCAAAACTACTTTTCAAAAATGAAGGTAAAATAAAGAAATTTCCAAATAAATCAAAACAGAGATTTTGTTGCTAGCAGAAGTGCCTTAGAAGAAAGACTGAAGAAAAATTTTCCATCTGAAAGCAAGTGACCCAAGCCAGTAATTCAAGTACATGGAAGAAAACACACCAGTACGGTAGGCAAAACAACAGCACCCCCCAGCCCCGCAAATCTCCAGACCCTAATAGCCAGAACCTGTGACTACGTTAGGTTACATGGCAAAGGGGAATTGAGGTTGCAGATGGAATTAAGGTTGGTAATCAGCTGATCTTGAGATGGGTAGATTATTCTGGATGATCTCAGTGAGCTCAGTGTAATCACCAGGGTCCTTATAAGTGTAAAAGGGAAGCAGAAGATGCGGAACCAGAGAGATGGCTGGGGGGTGGGGGTTAGTCCCAACATTGCTGCCTCTGAAGACGAAGATGAGCCCTGCGGAAGCTGAAATAAGCAGGGAAAGGGATTCTACGCTAACCCCTCCAGGAGGAACACAGTCCTGCTGACACCTGGACGGTAGCCCAGTAAGACCCATTTCAGACCTCTGACCCCCAGAAATGCCAGAAATGCCAGATAATCCATCTGTGGTCCTTTAAGCCACTAAATTTGTGATCATTTGCTATAGCAGCAATAGAAAACTAATATGGCTAGTAAAGATAACTATATAATTATAAAATACCACATAAACACTTATGTCTTCCTCTTTCTTCCCTTAACTGATTTAAAAAGCAATTGCAAAAGACAATATGTATATGGTTATTCATGCACATAATCACGTAAATGTAATTTATAAGACTTCCGGGTAAGATGGCGGAAGAGTAAGACGCAGAGATCACCTTCCTCCCCACAGATACACCAGAAATACAGCTACACGTGGAACAACTCCTACAGAACACCTACTGAACGCTGGCAGAAGACCCCAGACCTCCCAAAAGGCAAGAAACTCCCCACATACCTGGGTAGGGCAAAGCAGAGAGATTCCCGCACGGAGGAGCGGTGCCGAGCGGCACTCACCAGCCCGAGAGGCTTGTCTGCTCCCCCGCCGGGGCGGGCGGCGCTGGAGCTGAGGCTCGGGCTTCGGTCAGAGCGCAGGGAGAGGACTGGGGCTGGCGGCGAGAACTCAGCCTGAAGGGGGCTAATGTGCCACAGCTAGCCGGGAGGGAGTCCGGGAAAACTCTGGAGCTGCCGAAGAGGCAGGAGACTTTTTCTTCCCTCTTGGTTTCCTGGTGCGCGAGGAGAGGGGATTAAGAGCGCCGTGTAAAGGATCTCCAGAGACGGGCGCGAGTCGCGGCTGAAAGCGCGGAGCCCAGAGACGGGCGTGGGACACTGGGGCTGCTGCTGCCGCCGCCAAGAAGCCTGTGTGCGAGCGCAGGTCACTGCCCACACCGCCCTTCCGGGAGCCTGTGCAGCCTGCCACTGCCGGGGTCCCGGGATCCAGGGGCGGCTTCCCTGGGAGAACGCACGGCGCGCCTCGGGCTGGTGCAACGTCACGCCGACCTCTGCCGCTGCAGGCTCGCCCCGCACTCCGTGCCCCTCCCTCCCGCCCGGCCTGAGTGAGCCAGAGTCCCCGAAGAGGCTGCTTCTTTAACCCTGTCCTGTCTGAGCGAAGAACAGACGCCCTCCGGCGACCTACACGCAGAGGCGGGGCCAAATCCAAAGCTGAGACCCAGGAGCTGTGAGAACAAAGAAGAGAAAGGGAAACCTCTCCCAGCAGCCTCAGAAGCAGCGGATTAAAGCTCCACAATCAACTTCATGTACCCTGCATCTGTGGAATACATGAATAGACAACAAATCATCCCAAATTGAGGAGCCAGGAGTCAGTGCTGTGCCTCTGAGGTGGGAGAGCGAACTTCAGGACACTGGTCCACAAGAGACCTCCCAGCTCCACATAATATCAAACGGCGAAAATCTTCCAGAGATCTCCATCTCAACACCAGCACCCAGCTTCACTCAACGACCAGCAAGCTACAGTGCTGTACACCCTATGCCAAACAACTAGCAAGACAGGAACACAACGCCACCCATTAGCAGAGAGGCTGCCTCAAATCATAAAAAGTCTGCAAACACCCCAAAACACACCACCAGACGTGGACCTGCCCACCAGAAAGACAAGATCCAGCCTCATCCACCAGAACACAGGCAGTAGTCCCCTCCACCAAGAAGCCTACACAACCCACTAAACCAACCTTAGCCACTGGGGACAGACACCAAAAACAACAGGAACTACGAACCTGCAGCCTGCAAAAAGGAGACCCCAAACACAGTAACATAAGCAAAATGAGAAGACAGAAAAACACACAGCAGGAGAAGGAGCAAGATAAAAACCCACCAGACCTAACAAATGAAGAGGTAATAGGCAGTCTATCTGAAAAAGAATTCAGAATAATGATGGTAAAGATGATCCAAAATCTTGGAAATAGAATAGACAAAATGCAAGAAACAGTTAACAAGGACCTAGAAGAACTAAAGACGAATCAAGCATCGATTAAAAACACAATAAATGAAATAAAAAATACTCTAGATGGGATCAATAGCAGAATAACTGAGGCAGAAGAACGGATAAGTGAGGTGGAAGATAAAATAGTGGAAATAACTGCTGCACAGCAAAATAAAGAAAAAAGAATGAAAAGAACAGAGGACAGTCTCAGAGACCTCTGGGACAACATTAAACGCACCAACATTCGAATTATAGGGGTTCCAGAAGAAGAAGAGAAAAAGAAAGGGACTGAGAAAATATTTGAAGAGATTATAGTTGAAAACTTCCCTAATATGGGAAAGGAAATAGTTAATCAAGTCCAGGAGGCACAGAGAGTCCCATACAGAATAAATCCAAGGAGAAATACACCAAGACACATATTAATCAAACTGTCAAAAATTAAACACAAAGAAATCATATTAAAAGCAGCAAGGCAAAAACAACAAATAACACACAAGGGAATCCCCATCAGGATAACAGCTGATCTCTCAGCAGAAACTCTACAAGCCAGAAGGGAGTGGCAGGACATACTTAAAGTGATGAAGGAGAAAAACCTGCAACCAAGATTACTCTACCCAGCAAGGATCTCATTCAGATGTGATGGAGAAATTAAAACCTTTACAGACAAGCAAAAGCTGAGAGAGTTCAGCACCACCAAACCAGCTTTACAACAAATGCTAAAGGAACTTCTCTAGGCAAGAAACACAAGAGAAGGAAAAGAACTACAATAACGAACCCAAAACAATTAAGAAAATGGGAATAGGAACATACATATCAATAATTACCTTAAATGTAAATGGATTAAATGCTCCCACCAAAAGACACAGACTGGCTGAATGGATACAAAAACAAGACCCATATATATGCTGTCTACAAGAGACCCACTTCAGACCTAGAGACACATACAGACTGAAAGTAAGGGGATGGAAAAAGATATTCCATGCAAATGGAAACCAAAAGAAAGCTGGAGTAGCAATTCTCATATCAGACAAAATAGACTTTAAAATAAAGACTATTAGAAGAGACAAAGAAGGACACTACATAATGATCAAGGGATCAATCCAAGAAGAAGATATAACAATTGTAAATATTTATGCACCAAACATAGGAGCACCTCAATACATAAGGGAAATATTAACAGCCATAAAAGGAGAAATCGACAGTAACACAATCATAGTAGGGGACTTTAACACCCCACTTTCACCAATGGACAGGTCATCCAAAATGAAAATAAATAAGGAAACACAAGCTTTAAATGATACATTAAACAAGATGGACTTAATTGATATTTATAGGACATTCCATCCAAAAACAACAGAATACACATTTTTCTCAAGTGCTCATGGAACATTCTCCAGGATAGATCATATCTTGGGTCACAAATCAAGCCTTGGTAAATTTAAGAAAATTGAAATTGTATCAAGTATCTTTTCCGACCACAATGCTATGAGACTAGATATCAATTACAGGAAAAGAGCTGTAAAACATACAAACACATGGAGGCTAAACAATACACTACTTAATAACGAAGTGATCACTGAAGAAATCAAAGAGGAAATTAAAAAATACCTAGAAACAAATGACAATGGAGACACGACGACCCAAAACCTATGGGATGCAGCAAAAGCAGTTCTAAGAGGGAAGTTTATGGCAATACAATCCCACCTTAAGAAACAGGAAATATCTCGAATAAACAACCTAACCTTGCACCTAAAGCAATTAGAGAAAGAAGAACAAAAACATCCCAAAGTTAGCAGAAGGAAAGAAATCATAAAAATCAGATCAGAAATAAATGAAAAAGAAATGAAGGAAACGATAGCAAAGATCAATAAAACTAAAAGCTGGTTCTTTGAGAAGATAAACAAAATTGATAAACCATTAGCCAGACTCCTCAAGAAAAAAAGAGAGAAGACTCAAATCAATAGAATTAGAAATGAAAAAGGAGAAGTAACAACTGACACTGCAGAAATACAAAAGATCATGAGAGATTACTATAAGCAACTCTATGCCAATAAAATGGACAACCTGGAAGAAATGGACAAATTGTTAGAAATGCATAACCTGCCAAGACTGAATCAGGAAGAAATAGAAAATATGAACAGACCAATCACAAGCACTGAAATTGAAACTGTGATTAAAAATCTTCCAACAAACAAAAGCCCAGGACCAGATGGCTTCACAGGCGAATTCTATCAAGCATTTAGAGAAGAGCTAACACCTATCCTTCTCAAACTCTTCCAAAATATAGCAGAGGGAGGAACACTCCCAAACTCATTCTACGAGGCCACCATCACCTTGATACCAAAACCAGACAAGGATGTCACAAAGAAAGAAAACTACAGGCCAATATCACTGATGAACATAGATGCAAAAATCCTCAACAAAATACTAGCAAACAGAATCCAACAGCACATTAAAAGGATCATACACCATGATCAAGTGGGGTTTATTCCAGGAATGCAAGGATTCTTCAATATACGCAAATCAATCAATGTGATACACCATATTAACAAACTGAAGGAGAAAAACCATATGATCATCTCAATAGATGCAGAGAAAGCTTTTGACAAAATTCAACACCCATTTATGATAAAAACCCTGCAGAAAGTAGGCATAGAGGGAACTTTCCTCAACATAATAAAGGCCATATATGACAAACCCACAGCCAGCATCGTCCTCAATGGTGAAAAACTGAAACCATTTCCACTAAGATCAGGAACAAGACAAGGTTGCCCACTCTCACCACTCTTATTCAACATAGTTTTGGAAGTTTTAGCCACAGCAATCAGAGAAGAAAAGGAAATAAAAGGAATCCAAATGGGAAAAGAAGAAGTAAAGCTGTCACTGTTTGCAGATGACATGATACTATACATAGAGAATCCTAAAGATGCTACCAGAAAACTACTAGAGCTAATCAATGAATTTGGTAAAGTTGCAGGATACAAAATTAATGCACAGAAATCTCTGGCATTCCTATATACTAATGATGAAAAATCTGAAAGTGAAATCAAGGAAACACTCCCATTTACCATTGCAACAAAAAGAATAAAATATCTAGGAATAAACCTACCTAAGGAGACAAAAGACCTGTATGCAGAAAATTATAAGACACTGATGAAAGAAATTAAAGATGATACAAATAGATGGAGAGATGTACCATGTTCTTGGATTGGAAGAATCAACATTGTGAAAATGACTCTACTACCCAAAGCAATCTACAGATTCAATGCAATACCTATCAAACTACCAATGGCATTTTTCACAGAACTAGAACAAAAAATTGCACAATTTGTATGGAAACACAAAAGACCCCGAATAGCCAAAGCAATCTTGAGAACAAAAAACAGAGCTGGAGGAATCAGGCTCCCTGACTTCAGACTATACTACAAAGCTACAGTAATCAAGACAGTATGGTACTGGCACAAAAACAGAAAGATAGATCAATGGAACAGGATAGAAAGCCCAGAGATAAACCCACGGACATATGGTCACCTTATCTTTGATAAAGGAGGCAGGAATGTACAGTGGAGAAAGGACAGTCTCTTCAATAAGTGGTGCTGGGAAAACTGGATAGGGACATGTAAAAGTATGAGATTAGATCACTCCCTAACACCATACACAAAAATTAGCTCAAAATGGATTAAAGACCTAAATGTAAGGCCAGACACTATCAAACTCCTAGAGGAAAACATAGGCAGAACACTCTATGACATAAATCACAGCATGATCCTTTTTGACCCGTCTCCTAGAGAAATGGAAATAAAGACAAAAATAAACACATGGGACCTAATGAAACTTCAAAGCTTTTGCACAGCAAAGGAAACCATAAACAAGACGAAAAGACAACCCTCAGAATGGGAGAAAATATTTGCAAATGAAGCAACTGACAAAGGATTAATCTCCAAAATTTATAAGCAGCTCATGCAGCTCAATAGCAAAAAAACAAACAACCCAATCCAAAAATGGGCAGAAGACCTAAATAGACATTTCTCCACAGAAGATATACAGACAGCCAACAAACACATGAAAGGATGCTCAACATCTTTACTCATTAGAGAAATGCAAATCAAAACTACAATGAGATATCATCTCACACCAGTCAGAATGGCCATCATCAAAAAATCTAGAAACAATAAATGCTGGAGAGGGTGTGGAAAAAAGGGAACACTCTTGCACTGCTGGTGGGAATGTGAATTGGTACAGCCACTATGGAGAACGGTATGGAGGTTCCTTAAAAAACTACAAATAGAACTACCATATGACCCAGCAATCCCACTACTGGGCATATACCCTGAGAAAACCATAATTCAAAAAGAGACATGTACCAAAATGTTCATAGCAGCCCTATTTACAATAGCCCGGAGATGGAAACAACCTAAGTGTCCATCATCGGATGAATGGATAAAGAAGATGTGGCACATATATACAATGGAATATTACTCAGCCATAAAAAGAAATGAAATTGAGCTATTTGTAATGAGGTGGATGGACCTAGAGTCTGTCATACAGAGTGAAGTAAGTCAGAAAGAGAAAGACAAATACTGTATGCTGACACATATATATGGAATTTAAGAAAAAAATGTCATCAAGAACATAGGGGTAAGACAGGAATAAAGACACAGACCTACTAGAGCATGGACTTGAGGATATGGGGAGGGGGAAGGGTAAGCTGTGACAAAGTGAAAGAGCGGCATGGACATATATACACTACCAAACGTAAGGTAGATAGCTAGTGGGAAGCAGCCGCATAGCACAGGGAGATCAGCTTGGTTCTTTGTGACCGCCTGGAGGGGTGGGATAGGGAGGGTGGGAGGGAGACGCAAAAGGGAGGGGATATGGGAACATATGTGTATGTATAACTGATTAAATTTGTAAAATAAAAAAAAAATATTTTCTGCAAAAAAAAAAAAAAAAATGTAATTTATTTGCTTTTTTCTTTTGTTGTTTGTGCTTTTGGTATCATTTGTAATAAATCATTGGATAATCCAGTCATAAAAATTTGCTCCTAAATTTTTTTCCAAGAGTTTTATAATTTTAGCTCTTATATTTAGGTCTTTGATTTGTTAATTTTTGTATATGGTGTGAGGGAGGGGTCCAACTTTATTCTTTTGCATGTGCTGCATATCCATTTGTCCCAGCACTACATTCTCCCTTCATTTAATTATCTTTGCACCCTTATCAAAAATCAGTTGGTCCTATGGCATGAAGACAAAGAGCCCAATGGAGCAGAACAGAGAGCCCAGGAAGAAACCTTTGCACAGATGGTGAAATGATCTTCAATAAGGGTGCCAACCCTACACAATTGGGAAAGAATAGTTTCTTCAACATATGTTGGGAAAATTGGAAATCCTGATGCAAAAGAATGAAGTTGGACTTCATTCATTACCTTCACCACCTACAAAAATTAACTCAAAATGGATTAAATACCTAAACATAAGACCGGAAATGATAAAACTCCTATAATACAATAGGTGAAATGCTTCATGGCATTGGACTTGGCAATGATTTCTTGAATAAGATACCAAAAGTACAGTCAACAAAACAAAAGCAGACAAATGGGACTACATGAAACTTGGAAGCAACCAATATGCCCTTCAGTAGGTGACGGGATAAATTAAGGGTGGTCCATCCAGACAATGGAGTATTATTAAGTGATAAAAAGAAATGAACTATCAAGTCATATAAAGACATGAAGGAACCTTAAATGCATTTAACTGAGTGAAAGAAGCCAATCTGAAAAGGTACAGACTGTATGATTCCAACTCTATGACATTCCAGAAAAGGCAAAACTATGGAGACAGTAAAAAGAGCAGTGGTTGCCAGGGTTTGGTGGTGGGAAGAAATAAAGAGGTGGAGCACAGGGGATTTGTAGGGCGGTAAAATTACTCTGTATGACACTATAATGATGAATGCATGTCATTATATATTTGTCCAAACCCATAGAATGTACAACACTAAGAGTGAGCCCTGATGTGAACCATGGACTCTGCGTGATGGTGACGTGTCAGTCTAGGTTCATCAGTTGTAACAAATGGACCATCTGGTGGGGATGCTGATAATAGAGGGGTCTGTGCAAGTGGGGGGTCAGGGGGTGTATGGGAAATCTCTAACCTTCTCCTTAATTTTGCTGTGAATGTTAAACTACTCTAAAAATACGGTCTTGATTTATTTTAAATTCCTATTTTTATTTGGGTTAAAAAACAGAGCTAATAAATGAATTCAGCAAAGTGGCAGATACAAAATCAACACACAAAAATCAGTTGCATCTCTATAATAGCAATGAACAATCCGAGAAGATAATTTTTAAAAATTTCCATTTACAGGGCTTCCCTGGTGGCGCAGTGTTTGGGAGTCCACCTGCCAATGCAGGGGACACGGGTTCGAGCCCTCGTCTGGGAAGATCCCACATGCCGTGGAGCAACTAAGCCCATGCACCACAACTACTGAGTCTGCACTCTAGAGCCTGCAAGCCACAACTACTGAAGCCGGCGCACCTAGAGCCTGTGCTCCGCAACAAGAGAAGCCACCGCAATGAGAAGCCCGCGCACGGCAATGAAGAGTAGCCCCCGCTCTCTGCAACTAGAGGAAGCCCGCGCACAGCAACAAAGACCCAACTTAGCCATAAATAAATAAATCTATAAAAAAAATTTCCATTTACAAAAGCATCAATAAATAAAATACTTAGAAATAAATTTAATCAAGGAGACAAAAGACTAGTACACTGAAAACTACAAAACACTGCTGAAAGAAATTGAAAGAGACATAAATGAATGGAAACACATCCCACATTCATGGACCGGAAGATTTAATATTGCTAAGATGACCATATTACACAAAGTGATCTATAGATTTAATGAGATCCCAGTCAAAAATCCCAATAGCGTTTTTTTTGCAGAAAGAGAAAAACCCAGCCTAAAATTCATATGGAGTCTCAAAGGATCCTAAATAGCCTAAACAATATTAAAAATGAAAAAAGCTGAAACACACACACTCCCTGATACAAAGCTACAGTAATTAAACTGTGGTGCTGGCACACAGAAAGACATACAGACCAATGGAATAGAATAGAGAGCCCAGAAATAAACCCTCATATCTATGGTCAATTGATTTTCAGCAAGGGTGCCATGATCATTCAATGGGGAAAGGCCAGTCTTTTCAACATATGATCCTGGGGAAACCTGAATACCCACATGCAAAAAAAATGAAGCTGGACCCTCACTTTATACCACATTCAAAAATTAATTCCAGGGCCTCCCTGGTGGCGCAAGTGGTTGGGAGTCCGCCTGCCGATGCAGGGGATACGGGTTCGTGCCCCGGTTTGGGAGGATCCCATATGCCGCGGAGCGGCTGGGCCCGTGAGCCATGGCCGCTGAGCCTGCGCGTCCGGAGCCTGCACGTCCGGAGCCTGTGCTCCGCAACGGGGGAAGCCACAACAGTGAGGGGCCCGCATACCGCAAAAAAAAAAAAAAAAAAAAAAAAAATTAATTCCAAATGGATCAAAGAACTAAACACATATATATGGAATTTAAGAAAAAAAATGTCATGAAGAACCTAGGGGTAAGACAGAAATAAAGACACAGACCTACTAGAGAACGGACTTGAGGATATGGAGAGGGGGAAGGGTAAGCTGTGACAAAGCGAGAGAGTGGCATGGACATATATACACTACCAAACGTAAAATAGCTAGCTAGTGGGAAGCAGCCGCATAGCACAGGGAGATCAGCTCGGTGCTTTGTGACCACCTAGAGGGGTGGGATAGGGAGGGTGGGAGGGAGGGAGACGCAAGAGGGAAGAGATATGGGAACATATGTATAACTGATTCACTTTGTTATAAAGCAGAAACTAACACACCATTGTAAAGCAATTATACTCCAATAAAGATGTAACAAAAAAAAGAATTAAAAGTATAAAATTCTTAGAAGAAAACATAAGGTCAACATATAAAACTTTGGGGGAGTTCCCTGGTGGTCCAGGGGTTAGGACTTGGTGATTTCACTGCCATGGGCCCGGGATCGATCCCTGACTGGGGAATTAAAATCCCGCAAGCCTCGTGGTGTAGCCAAAATATATATATATAAAACTTTTGTGTATAAAAGTATAATATCAAGGAAGTGAAAAGACAACCCACAGAATGGGAAACAATAATTTGCAAATCATACATCTGGTAAGAAATTAGTATCTGGAATACATAAAGAACCCCTAGATGCAACAACATAAAGACAAAAAACCCAATTCAAAAAATGATCTAAGGACTTGAATAGATATTTCTCCAGAGAAGACATACAAATGTTCAACAAGCACATGAAAAGATGCTCAACATCACTAGTCATTAGGGAAATGCAAATCAAGACACAGTCAGATACCACGTCACACCCAGTAGGACGGCTGTTATCACTCCTAGTTATACATTCGTCACCACTCCTAGGTACACGTCCGAAAGAACAGAAAACAGGAACTCAGATTACAGGTACATGCATGTCCGGAGCAGCATAACTCACAGCAGAGCAACGTGAGTTGTGAGTAATGTGAGAGGTAGAAACAACCCAAGTGCCCACCGACAGATGAAAGGATAAACAAAATGTGGTCCATCCATATAATGGAATATTATGAAGCCTTAGAAACGGAGGAAGCTCTGAAACACTCTACGACATGGATGAACCTTGAAAACATTATGCCAAGTGAGATAAGGCAGACACAGAAGGACAAAAATTGGATGATTCCATTTATATGACTTATCTAGGGTAGGTAAATTCACAGAGACGGAAAGTAGAATAAAGGCCACCCGGGGCTGAGGGAGGGGAAATGATGAGTTAGGGTTTAATGGGGAGAGAGGTTCTGTTGTTAAGAAAAAAAAGTCCTGAAATGGATAGTGACGAAGATTGCATAGCATCATAAATTTACTTAATGCCACTGAACTTCAAATGGTAAAATGGCTAAATATTATGTTATGTATGTTTTACCACAATAAAAAAGGAACAAAGTGCTGATACACCCACAACATGGTGAAGCCTGAAAACATGCTGCTCAGTGAAAGACACCAGTCACCAGAGACACCAGGAATGGTGTGATTCACGTCCAGAGCAGACAGATCCATGGAGACAAAAAGCAGATCAGTCCTGCCCAGGGGTGGGGGCTGGAGTACCTGTTAATGAGTACAGTTTCTCTGGGGGGCGATGAAAATGTTCCAACACTGACTTGGTGACGGTTGCACAGTTTTGTGAATAGACCAACAACCCTGGAATTGGACACTTTAGATGGGTGAATTGCAGGGTATGTGAGTTATATCTCAATAAATCTATTCTAAGGGAAAAGCTATGGCAAGCTTCCCCTGGGTGCTCACCTATGCCCAGGACACCTGTGGGCATGGTTCCTGCACCCAGTCAAACAGCACAGAACTCTGCCATGATTAACAGCAGCTGGTATTCAGGTCAGATGTGGGATCACGTGTTCCCTGGAAATGCGATATTTATTTATATATTCCTATTCTCTCTTAATATTAAAATACAATCATACGAAGCATAGTGCCTAGTCAGTACTTGGTCTGTTACTAGTTGTAGGTACAGAAAAACCTTTCATGTTTGGAAAGAGACTCTATGAGGTGCGTGCTCTACCTTGTGATACCTGGTCTCAGGTGGGAATAAGCAGTTTACAGATCTGTGTCTACGATTCCCAAACTATTTCACTGAGTCCAAGGGCAAGATAATGGCATTTTTTTTAATGCTGGAGGGGATTTAATAAGAAGGTCTCTGGGTGTGTTGTACTTAAACTCTTGTACCTAACTGGAGGCTTCCCTCACCTACATACACACCTGACTTCAGGGCACAGCCTTCTGGAACCTAAAAGTGTCATTTTTACTAGAAATTCACTCCTGTGCATATTGAGCAAGTCCTCCTGTGCTCCAACTACACTCAGCAACTCTTCGGCTGCATCACAGCCCTATCCCCACCTTGGAGTCCTAAGCCTCTGCTACAGACCAAGCATCTGTGTCCTCCCAACATTATGTTGTAACCTAACCCCAAGGCGATGGTGTCAGAAGGTGGGGCCTTCGGAGGTGATGAGGTCATGAGGGTGGGTCATGCTAAAGGGACCCCCGAGAATCCCCAGCCCTTCCCCCACGTGAGGGCACAGCGAGAAGACACCGTCTGTGAACCAGGAAGCTCTCACCAGACACGGGATCTGCTCCGGAGCTGTGAGGAATAGACGTCTGTTGTCGCTAAGTTGCCCAGTCTGCCGTGTCTCCTTTTTTTTTTTTTTTTTTTTTTTTTCGGTACGCGGGCCTCTCACTGTTGTGGCCTCTCCCGTTGTGGAGCACAGGCTCCGGACGCGCAGGCTCAGCGGCCATGGCTCACGGGCCCAACCGCTCCGCCGCATGTGGGATCTTCCTGGACCGGGGCACGAACCCGTGTTCCCTGCACCGGCAGGCGGACTCTCAACCACTGCTCCACCAGGGAAGCCCTGCCGTGTCTCCTTATAACAGCCTGAACGGACTAAAAGACACCTCTCCAGGGCAGAGCCACCCTCATTTCCGAAGTCTGTCTCTGGTCTATAACAGGCAGTGTCAATATTTTTTGAAAAACTGAATGAGTTAATTAAATTCTTTAGCTCTTTCTCTATTTCAAAATGAGAAATCTACTACGGATGCCAGGGTCCAACACTGCCTTCAACGTGGCCCCAAGGTCTACCCGAGACACAGAACTTTCTGGCTCAGGTCTACCCGAGACACAGAACTTTCTGTTGAAAGGACCAAAGCAGAAGGCGCAGGCTCCTCCCAGAGCCCAGAGCTGGCACCTCAGCCAAGCTGGGACCCACCTGGGGACCAGCCCTCCCGGCAGGGAGCCCACCGAGCCCGGCTCTTTGGAGTCCGACACGAAGCCTCTCTCAGGCAGCAGCTCACGTTTCTTTCATCTGTTTCCCGTGGTCCACCGCCTCGGTGAGCCTTGTTTTATTTCTCAGCCCTCAGCTGTCTACTTCCCTAATGAACACAAGGACTTCCAACCCCCTGGAGAAAAGGCCTTCATTTGACTACTCTCCTGACTGGGGTCCAAAAACATTGTTGCCCTGGGTTTTCCTGAAACTTGCTCACATCCGAATATATTCACCAGCTCAGAGCCCAATTTCCCTGGGGACCCTGTCCCCAGACACCCTGCATGGCTGTGACTGAACCAGCGCTCTCTCAGCTGGTCCGGGCTCCAGGGTGAGGCAGCCCAAGGCTGTGTGGGGATGCGGGGATGATTCTTGTCCTGATAAGGAATCTTTCTGGGTGTTTCCCCCGCCCCCATCCAACTCTGAATAGGCAATAACAGCTTCTTTCAACTCCCTCGTTCCAGGGAGTCAGCTGCTGGTTTGAACGATCCTCAGAAACCCTTGTTCCTCCAGAGGGTCCCCAAGGAAGTTACAAGGACCCGCTTCCCACTGCATGATTAATGTGGATCCTGGGGTGAGTGGCTCTCCTCCCCGCCATGACCCACGCCAGGGTCACCCCATCCCGCTGTCCTGCTCCCTCCGAGTGGACCTAGATTTCCAGGTAGGCTCACACACTGCCCAGAACTTCATGCAGAGGAAGATGAGAGTGAATGGCCAGCCCTCCAGACCCCTAAGTACAGAATCTGAAAGGGCGTGAACGGGCCCTTCAGATTAAATCAACAGGCCAAGAGAAAAAAAGAAAATCCAGAATGAGACCCAAGTGCCCAACAAAATATAAACTTTTACCTTAAACCATCAGCAGCTGTTGAAATTTGAGAACAACTAGTTCATCAGATCAGACACCAGAAGGCTGCGCCCTGAGACTGAGTTAGGACGACTCGGATGGGGAAGGGGCGAGGAGAGGGAGTAGTCACGTGCGCAGCCACGCGTCCGCCCCCCGGGCTCCACGCTGTACGGCCCGTGAACGCAGAACAGGCCCCATAAACGAGCTTCACCTGCTGCATTCACCAGGTGTTCTACTCAGTAATGCATGTGCAGAACTTTTACGTGTTCTCAAATCAATTTTTAACATAAGACTTACTGAGAATTGGGTGGTACTGAGATATCACCTTTGAATCCCTGATCTACTTTTATCAAGGATTGAATCCACGAACATTCCCTGGTTCTCCATGTACTGTTCTTGTCTAGAAGAGCAATACCTCTGACCTCTCGGTGGTATGTGCCCCTTGGAGTATTTTCTAGGAAGGCTCGAAGTACCCACAGCTGTCTGCATCATCCCACCTGGTCTCCTTGGAAACCATGACTTGCAAAACCTTCCTTTTCAGCATAAATTCTGTAACACCTCTTTCCTTGATACCCAGGACAGAGGTGCAAACAGAACCAATCCGTACAAGAGAGAAACAGAGGTGGCATATTGTAAAGATAGATACATCATAATTAGAAAGGATTCAGTTAGATTCCAGTGTTTCTGCTGCTCATTTTAAGGTCCTTCATTTGGGTCTTATATCAAATTTTAAAACAGGCCCACATTCAAATGACGGCACCACCACTGTGTGATCTTGGACAAGGAGGCAACCTTTCTAAGCATTGGGTGCTTTTCTGTGAAAACGGGGGAACTAGACCGACACCAAACAGCCCGACTTAGCAGCCTGCCACACCAGGGACACGCCAGCAAAGGCAGCTTTTTGCTTGGTTTTACCTGCATATGCTGGGTAAATGTCCAGTCTGCGGTTCTGAATAATATTCTCACGAAAATCAACTGGTCTTTCGGGCAACCGTACCTCTACCTTTTGAATCGTTTGCATCAAGCTTAAAACAATTAATCCATCTTGGCGACATCTATAAATTAAAACAATTAAAAACGAAGCCGCTACCTGTTTTAACTCCAGTGTGGTCTCATAAGCTATTATTTTATTAATAATTCTAATAAAACTCAAGAATCAGTAAAGATGACAATGAATACATTTGTTTTCCTGCAATTGAACTCAACCATTTTAATTCGCAGAAACATAAATCTACATGCATATTTTAACCAGTGCTGTGGACTGAATGTGTTCCTCCAAAATTCATCTGCTGAAGCCCTAACCACCAACATGACTGTTTGGAGACGGGCCTTTAAGGCCGTAATTAAGGTTCTATGGGGTCATAAGGGTGGAGCCCCAGCCGATAGGACTCGTGCCTAATAAGAAGAGGAAGAGACAAGAGGAGGAGGACGGAGGCCCTGGGGTCACAGTGAGGACAGGCCCTCTACAGTCGGGGAAGTGGCCTCACCAGAAACCAGCCCCGCTGACCCCAGCCCCAGGCGTCCAGCCTCCAGACTGAGAGAAGTAGACGCCTGTGCTTGAGCCCCATCTGTGGTATCTTGTTATGGCAGCCAGAGCAGGTTAACACAACCAGAGGAAAAGAAGCACAAATAGACTCCATTTATGTAACATCACTTTGTGGGGGAAGCCATGAAACACTCTGCTTCAGCCCATTATGTATGAAGAACAAACAAAATCCAGAAAGAATAAACTAAAAGTTTAATTTGAAAAACATGGGGCTTCCCTGGTGGCTCAGTGGTTGAGAGTCCGCCTGCCGAGGCAGGGGACACGGGTTCATGCCCCGGTCCGGGAGGATCCCACATGCCGCGGAGCGGCTGGGCCCGTGAGCCATGGCCACTGAGCCTGCACGTCCGGAGCCTGTGCTCCGCAACGGGAGAGGCCACAGCAGTGAGAGGCACGCGTACCGCAAAAAAAAGAAAAATATGAGCAATTTTGTCCTCATTTTCTAAATTATTCATTTTTCATCAGTTTTCTACCCAAATCACTATAAAACAAGTAGGTCAAAAACCATCTGAAAAGAAATCTGTGTCCCTTTCACCAATAAAATACAGTTCTCCATAAAGCATTAAGAACAATGCTTTTCACATTCTGATTAAAAATGAGAACACCCGTTGCTAAGCGCTGGTGGAAGCTTCACGGTTGTCCCCTCCTCCCAGGCCCCGGAGGATGTATTTTGGACAGCAGAGGGCACCAGCTCGCCGGGGCTGAAGCACAGACAGCTCAGTGCCCTGTGCCCACGGGGCTGGCATGCAGCACTTTTTTCCACAATCTGAGGAAGCCACACTACACCTAAGTACACCCCATCCACAACAGTGACAGAACAGTTCTGTAATTATCTCCACAGTTATCACAAAGCATCATCGCTAAGGACCAAACCTGGAAAGGAGGTGGTGGTTTGTAAACAAATGAGTTCATAGCATGTTAAAATGAAACGGTGAGATGAGAATTTCTGAAAGGTGGTTTGATCCAAATAAAGTAGACGGACGCCACTTTTTAATGTTTTTACTGTACTGTGGAAAGAACACTTAAACTAAAATCCACCCTCTTAACCCATTCAAGGTCCAACACAGCACAGACCGGGGGTGGCATGTGGGGCAGCAAGGTCCTGAGCTCATCCCCCCCCCCGCCCCCGCTTAACTGAGACGCAGGCCCGCGGACGAGGGAGCAGCCTACCATCCTTCCCCACCCCGCCACCACCTTCCACCAGGATCCCGTGGGGCGGACTATTTCAGGCACCGCATGTAAGTGGAACCATGCAGCGTTTCTCCTTCGGAGATTCACGATGCACTTCAGATGCCTCTTTATGTCAGCCTTCCTTTATCCCCTGGCTGCCTGGCACTCCCTGGGGCATGGCTGCTGACGACCAGGCCCTGGGGCCCAGGAGAGACCCCGCAGGCATCAGCCAACAGCCTTACCTGCAGCATGAGGGCAGCGCTGCCTGGAGGGGACCCGGCGGATGGGTGTCCTGAGCGTCCACAGTGCCGCTGGCCCGTGAAGGGAGAGGGCATGAATGTGAGGCATGCAGACACGTCAGTGCCCTGATTCTGCTCAACGCGCCACACCACGGGCTGCACAGGCCACGCTTCTCCATGCTCACAACCACCCTGCGAAGTAAAACAAGCCTCCCTTTTCAAGTACAGAAACCAATCCTTAGGTCAAGTGACTCATCCACTATAAGACAGTAAGGGGGGCTTCCCTGGTGGCTCAGGGGTTAGGAATCCGCCTGCCAATGCAGGGAACACGGGTTCAAGCCCTGGTCCCGGAAAATCCCACATGTCGCAGAGCAACTAAGCCCACGAGCCACAACTACTGAGCCCTCACGCCACAACTACTGAACCCCATGCTCCTAGAGCCCGTATTCCACAACAAGAGAAGCCACCACAATGAGAAGCCCGCGCACCGCAACGATGAGCAGCCCCCGCTCGCCGCAACTAGAGAAAGCCCGCGTGCATCAACGAAGACCCAGCGCAGCCAAATAAATAAATAAATAAGTAAATCTAAAAATTAAAAAAAGACATAAGGGGTGAGGTCAGAATTTGAACTTAGATATATGTGACTCCAAACCCATATTCCTCACAGCTACACCACCACACATACACACGTGTGTCACCGACCAAAAAAAAAAAAAGATCTGCAAACAAAATTCAGAACCAGCTCTCAGAGGATACCAGGCTCATGAGCTCTGAACATCTAATGGGTCAATTCTGGGGAGTCTCCTTAGACATGGTGAACTCTGAGTTACAGGAGGAGCAAGATGGTCAGAGAAGGGACGAGGGAAAGCCACTTGTGGGGAATGGTCTAGAAGCAGAAACAGATGTGGGAAGAAGTGCCTTCTCCATTTTAGGGCAAGGATCCTTCACAAAATCAGTTTTACCTTAAAATATAACAGGCAAAGCCTGGGGCAAGATCCTATATTCTGTGCTTCTGGCTTAAGAGGCATAGTTCTATTCCTACTGGCCAGTTTGGTGCACTACCATCATTTTAACTGAAATAGGTCTGGATAATTTTTATATCTCCAGGCAAGAAGAAGGAAGTATAAGCCCTCTTGTAACAAAACACGTTTAATATATGTAGTGGCACATGATCTATTTTATGGAGAAAATTTGAGATGATTACAAACATAATTGGTTTGTTAATTATGAGAGATGCTGAAGGTCCCTAAAGAGAAATATGAACAACCAAACTTCAAAGATAATTAAGAAAATGCATGTTGGAAATTCCAATATATTTTAATCCTTTAAAACCTAAGACATAGGAGAAAACATGAAGTGTTGCAATCACATCACTTCTTAAAAATCTATACCTGCCACCAAAAATTATCTACGGTTATTATAAATGACAGGTGCAAAGTAGAGCTTCCGAGAGAGAAATTCTTATTATGTTGGCTCTTCCAGCAACAGTAAAAAGTTTTTAAAAAGTAGTATATTAATTGGGGAATCATACACTCAACATCTCTCTATATACTTTTTATTGTGGTAAAAAAATATATACATAAAATTTACCATTTTAACCTTTCTTAAGCACACAGTTCAGTGGCATTAAGTACATTCACAATGTTGTGCAACCATCAACACAACTTACATAGTTTTAAAAATATTCATAGCAGGCTTCCCTGGTGGCGCAGTGGTTGAGAGTCCGCCTGCCGATGCAGGGGACACGGGTTTGTGCCCCAGTCCGGGAAGATCCCACATGCCACGGAGCAGCTGGTCCCGTGAGCCATGACCGCTGAGCCTGCGCGTCCGGAGCCTGTGCTCCGCAACGGGAGAGGCCACAGCAGTGAGAGGCCCGCATACCGCAAAAAAAAAAAAAAAAAAAAAAAAAAATCATAGCAAAGAGGCTTAGCACAACACAAAGAAATAGGAACAAACCAGGTACAAGCCTAAACGCCTGGGTTTCTGCTTAGGAAACAACAGGAGGTAAAGTATAGGTCTCGGGACAACGCCGACGTGGTCCCTGCCCCCGGACTCCCTGAGCACAGTCGGTCCACAGGACTCAGCCACTCCGGGCTCCCTGCCTCGGCCGTCACGTCGGCGAGGGTGACCCCCACGTGCAGCGACACGGCAGGGACTCGGAGGGCTCCATCCAAAGCCACAGAAGAGCGAGGCTCAGCTTCCCTGACCCATCACACCGCCCTCCCCACCGCCAGGTTGTGTTTCTGCTCACTGGAAGGCCCACAGCCGTGGACGCGCCTGAAGACCAGGCGACAGCTCTTCTGCCACCTGGTCCCCCGGAGTGTCCCCCGCGTCCCTCACAGTTCACACTCCCCATCTGCCGTGGACACTAAAACAGCCGCGTCCACACCGCTGTGATCAAGGGCCTTGGGAACTTTCCCACAGAGCAATCAGCTGGATATATTTAGGGAGGATGAATGTTGTCAAAATTCATTAGGTGCCAACGAAAAAGAAATGAATTACCGTGGCAGGTCCCTGCCTATGGGCAAAGAAGCCCAGGAGACCACGAGTCACCGCAGGAGAGGCACAACCCGAGTGACCGGAGGCCAGACATACATCTTCTCCTTTCCCACCTTTATTGAAGTGTAAGTGACACACGACACTGTGTAAGTTTAAGGTCCACGGTGTGATCATCTGATACACGTATATATCATGAAATGTTTACCACAATGAGGTCTATTAACACTTCCTTCACCTCACATGGCCACCATTTGTTGTCGTGGTGGTGGTGGCAGTGTTGAGACACAGCAACTTTAGGTACATAATACACAACTGACTAGTCACCATGCTGTATGTTAGGGCCCCAGACTTACTCATCTTATAACCGGAAGCACTGACCCTCTGACCGACAAGGGGATCCGGCCAACCCCCAGCCCCCCGGCAACCACCATTCTACTTTCTGCTTCTATGAGTTCAACTCGTTCTATTTTTTTTTTAATTCCACATATAAGTGAGATCATACAATATCTGTCTTTGGCCTATTTCACTTAACATAACGCCCTCACGTTCCATCCTTGTTGTCACAAATGGCAGGATTTCCTTCCTTTTTAAGGGTGGTTAATATTCCATCGTGTATGTATACCATTGTGTATATGTAACCATTCATCCGTCAGTGGACATTTAGGTTGTTTCTATCTTGGCTTGTAAATAATGCTGCGACAAATGTGGGGATATGGATTTCTCCTTGAGATAGTGGTTTCATTTCCTCTGGATATATAATTTATATCTTCTCTTTTTTAAATTTTTTCAAAAAATGTATACAGGTGCCGATATATTTTTTTTAATTTATTTAAGAGCATTACCAAATTACTAGGGTATTTAGGTTTTTAAATGAATGAAGGAATACTACAAGCATAGCTGTTATTACTCAGGAATGTAAGGTTTTTAACATTAACATTACATGCTCTTACTTTTTAAAAGCTGGGCCGCCCCTGTTCCAGTCCAAATAAATGCTCGTAGGGGTCGTCATTGGCAGATGGTTGGGAGAGCCTGGGAGGACAGGGGCCTGCAGAGGCACTGACGCTTATCCCCCCCATCCACTCTTTTTATTGTTAATAATACAACCCCTGAGTTTAAGGTTTTTGTCACGGTGGTGGCAAAATATAAATAACATACAATTTGCCATTTTAACCACTTTTAAGTGTATACTTCAGGGGCATTAATTACATTCGCAATGTTGTATAACCGTCTGCACTGTCTCCAAACTTTGTCAACAGCCCGAAGAGAAACTCTGTGCCCTGTAACACCCCCTCCCTCCCCTCCGCCAGCCCCTGATAACCTCTATCATACTCTGTCTTTATGAATTTGCCTGTTCTCTGTATTTCACATAACTGGAATTTTGCAACATTAGTACTTCTGTGTCTGACATTTCACTCAGCACAGTGTTTTCCAGATCCATCATCTTGCAGCACGTGTCAGCCTGCATCTTTTTCAGGGCTGAATAATATTCCACTGTATGGATGGACTGCATTCTGTTTATCCATTTATCACTGATGGGCAGGGGGCTGCTCCACCTTTTGACAGCTGTGAATAAAGGCTAGCACATACAAGTCCCAGTTTGAGTTGCTACTTTCAGATCATGTAAGCATATTTTAGGAGTGGAACTGCTGGTCATAAGGTATTTCTGTGAACTTTTTGAAGGCCTTCCAAGCTGTTTGCCGCAGCAGATGAAATATTTTTCATTCCCACCAGCAACATATGAGGGTTCCAGTTTCCCCACATCCTGACCAAAATTTCTTTTCCTTTGCTGTTGTTTTGGGGTTTTTAATTGTTCTTTGTTTGCTTGTTTATTTGTTTGTTTTGTAGCTCTATGAGTACTTTATTTTGTTTTAAACACCTTTATTGGAGTATAATTGCTTTACAATGGTGTGTTAGTTTCTGCTTTATAACAAAGTGAATCAGCTATATGTATACATATATCCCCATATCTACTCTCTCTTGTGTCTCCCTCCCACCCTCCCTATCCCACCCTTCTAGGTGGTCAAAAAGCACCGAGCTGATCTCCCTGTGCTATGAGGCTGCTTCCCACTAGCTATCTATTTTACATTTGGTAGTGTATATATGTCCACGCCACTCTCTCACTTCGTCCCAGCTTACCCTTCCCACTCCCTGTGTACTCAAGTCCATTCTCTACACCTGAGTCTTTATTCCTGTCCTGCCCATAGGTTCTTCAGAACCTTTTTTTTAGATTCCATACATATGTGTTAACATACAGTATTTGTTTTTCTCTTTCTAACTTACTTCACTCTGTGTGACAGACTCTAGGTCCATCCACCTCACTACAAATAACTCAATTTCATTCCTTTTTATGGCTGAATAATATTCCATTTTAATATGTGTCACACCTTCTTTATCCATTCATCTGTCAATGGACACTTAGGTTGCTTCCATGTCCTGGCTATTGTAAATAGAGCTGCAATGAACACTGTGGTACATGACTCTTTTTGAATTACAGTTTTCTCAAGATATATACCCAGTAGTGGGATTGCTGGGTCGTATGGTAGCTCTATTTTTAGTTTTTTAAGGAACCTCCATACTGTTCTCCATAGTAGCTGTATCAATTTACATTCCCACCAAGAGCACAAGAGGGTTCCCTTTTCTCCACACCCTCTCCAGCATTTATTGTTTGTAGATTTTTTTGATGATGGCCATTCTGATTGGTGTGAGGTGATACCTCATTGTAGTTTTGATTTGCATTTCTCTAATGATTAGTGATGTTGAGCATTCTTTCATGTGTTTGTTGGCAATCTCTATATCTTCTTTGGAGAAATCTCTATTTAGGTCTTCTGCCCATTTTTGGATTGGGTTTTTGTTCTTTTGGTATTGAGCTGCATGAGCTGCTTGTAAATTTTGGAAATGAATCCTTTGTCAGTTGCTTCATTTGCAAATATTTTCTCCCATTCTGAGGGTTGTCTTTTCATCTTGTTTATGGTTTCCTTTGCTGTGCAAAAGCTTTTAAGTTTCATTAGGTCCCATTTGTTTATTTTTGTTTTTATTTCTGTTTCTCTAGGAAGTGGGTCAAAAAGGATCTTGCTGTGATTTATGTCATAGAGTGTTCTGCCTATGTTTTCCTCTGAGAGTTTTATAGTGTCTGGCCTTACATTTAGGTCTTTAATCCATTTTGAGTTTATTTTTGTGTATGGTGTTAGGGAGTGTTCTAATTTCATTCTTTTACATGTAGCTGTCCAGTTTTCCCAGCACCACTTATTGAAGAGGCCGTCTTTTCTCCATTGTCTTTTCTCCATTCTTGCCTCCTGTATCAAAGATAAGGTGACTATATGTGCGTGGGTTTATCTCTGGGCTTTCTATCCTGTTCCATTGATCTATATTTGTTTTTGTGCCAGTACCATATTGTCTTGATTACTGTAGCTCAGTAGTATCATCTGAAGTCCAGGAGCCTGATTCCTCCAGCTCCATTTTTCTTTCTCAAGACTGCTTTGGCTATTCGGGGTCTTTTGTGTTTCCATACCAATGGTGAAATTTTTTGTTCTAGTTCTGTGAAAAATGCCATTGGTAGTTTGATAGGGATTGCACTGAATCTGTAGATTGCTTTGGGTAGTATAGTCATTTCCACAATGTTGATTCTTCCAATCCAAGAACATGGTATATCTCTCCATCTGTTTGTATCATCTTTAATTTCTTTCATCAGTGTCTTATAGTTGTTTGTTTGTTTTTGCCATCCTGGTAGGTGTGAAGTGATATCCCTTTGTGGTTTTGATTTGCATTTTCCTAATGACTGACTGATGATGTTCAGAATATTTTCATGTATGTTGAGCATTTTATATCTCTTTTGGAGAAATAGCTCGTAATGTCCTTTGCCCATTTTTAATTGGGTTGTTTGTTGTCTTATGGTTGATTTGCAGGATTTATACATTCTGAATATTAAACCCTTACCAGGTATATGATTTGCCAACATTCTTCTCCATTCATGAATTGTCTTTTACTCTGTTGATGGTGCCCTTTATGCACAAAAATTTTCCTATAATATAAACAAGGTCCAACATATATATATATATATATATATAGTTTTGTTACCTGTGCTTCTGGTGCTGTATTTAAGAAACTATTGCCACGCCCAACGTCATAAAGATTGGCCCCTATGTTTTCTTCTAAGGGTTTCAGCTCTTACAGTGGTATTTGACCCATGATGAGTTAATGTCTGTATATGGTATGAGGTAGGGGTCCAACTTCACTCCTGTGCCTGTGGACATCCCGTTTTCCCAGCATCGTTTGTTGAAGGCACTATTCTTTCCCCACTGAACAGACCTGGCATTCCTGTCAAAATTCAATTGCCACTCCCTCTTTTTATATGGCTCATAAGCTAAAAATGGTTTTCGCATCGTTACATGGCTAAAAAATCAAAATAATAATGTTTCATGACATGTGAAAATTACATGGAATTCATATTTCAGTCTCTATAAAGTTTTCTTGGAATATAGCAATGTATATTCATTTATGTGTGTCCAGGACTGTTTTCACACAATAATGGCAGAGATGAGAAGTGCAAGAGAAACCATATGACCTGAAAAGCCTAAAATATTCATTATCTGACCTTTTATAGAAGACGTGTGATACTCCTGCTCTAGGATAAGGAAAACGTTTCCCAGCTTACCTTGAAGACAGGAATGACCATTTGACTACGTTTTGGAAGGTAAGATGTTAGCAGAAATGTTGGGTGACTCCTAAGAAATGTGCTTAACAATAGGGAGTGTGCCCTTCTTCATCTTCAGTGTTCCTCCTAACTGCTGTAGAAAGCAGATATGATGACTGGAGCCCTGGCATCCATCTTGGCCCATGAGATAGAAGACCCAAGTTGAAAGATAGCAGAGCAACAAAATAGTAGCCTGTATGCCTGATGCTGAAGGAATGTCCATAGCGCCATGCATGTTCCTGGTTTGGCCCTTGTTTATATTATAAAAAAATCAGTGTCTCTCTAATTCACTGTTATTTCAGGATCTTTTTCAGATGGTGTGTCAGAACCTAATCTAGACTGAAATGCATCTGCCCCTAAGAGCTGCTGTATTTCAATGTCATTGAAGTCAATTAAGTCAAATGCCACGCATTTGGCAAATGATTATTTTGTTCCTGGCACAATAAATCAACAGAAACTGTCTCTACCAACTGTGGGACCCAACGGTTAGAGTCACTTGGTGAAGAAGTTCTTTCATTTTGCCAGGTACTGAGTAACAGGCTTAAGAATATTCTCAACAAACTACATACATACCAAAGGAAAACAAGGTCTTTACCAAACACAGTATTTAAAAGTTATCAGTTATCAAATCATCTTGGTCCTAGAAGGGCCTTTGAAAATCTTCCAGTAAATGTTACCAATTTTTTTGCATTTGAATTATATTTCAAATAGACTTATACACGAAAACCCCTATACAAAATACAGATAAAAGCAGATAAGCCCATATTGAAACCGGGATGGAGAGATGGGAGCCCCACCCACTCCCCCTAATTCTCAAGTTCCTTCTGCAGTACAGGCATAGCTCAGAGATACTGGGGGTTGGTTGGTCTCAGATCGCCGCAATAAAGTGAGTCACACGAATATTTTGTGTGCATATAAAAGTTATCTGTACACTATACTGCAGTCTGTTAAGTGTACAATAGTATTATGTCTAAAAAAAACTAAACATATCTTAATTTAAAAGTAATTTATTGCTAAAAACAAAAATGCTGAGCCTTCAGCAAGTTGTAATATTTTTGTGGGTGGAGGGTCATGCCTTGATGTTGAGGCTGCTGACTGATCGGGGTGGTGGTTGCTGAAGGCTGGGGTGACAGTTTCTTAAAATAAGACAACAGTGAAGTTGGCTGCACTGATTGACCCTTCCTTTCAGGAACAATTTCTCTGTAGCAGCAATGCTGTTTGATGTTATCCACAGTAGAACTTCTTTCAAAATTGGGGTCAATCCTCTCAAACCCTACTGCTGCTTTACCAATTAAGTTTATGTAATATTCTAAATCCTCTGTTGTCATTTTAAACAGTCTTCACAGCATCTTTACCAGGAGTAGTTTCCCTCTCAAAAAACTACCTTCTTTGCTTATCCATGAGAAGCAACTCCTCATCCCATTCAAGTTTCATCATGAGATTGCAGTAATTCAGCCCCATCTTCAGCTCCACTTCTAGTTCTCTCGCTGTTTCCACCACATCTGCAGTTCCTTCCTCCACTGAAGACTTGAACCCCTCAAAGTCATCCATTAAGGATGGAACCAACTTCTTCCAAACTCCTGTTAATGTTGATAGGTTGACCTCTTCCCATGAACCACGGATGTTCTTAATGGCACCAGAACTGGGACTCCTTTCCAGAAGGTTTTCAATTGACTTGATTCGACTGCCCAGACCCATCAGAGGAATCACTGTCTATGGTAGCTATTGGTAGCTATAGCCTTATGAAATATATTTCTTAAATAGAAAGACTTGAAAGTAGGAATGACTCCTTGATCCATGGGCTTCAGAATGGATGTTGTGTTAGCAGTCATGAAAACAACATTAATCTCATGGTCCATCTCCATCAGAGCTCCTGGGTGACCAGGGGCATTGTCAATGAGCAGTAATTTTCTTTTTACTTTATTTATTTATTTATTTTTGGCTGCATTGGGTCTTTGTTGCTTTGTGCGGACTTTCTCTAGTTGCAGCAAGCAGGGGCTACTCTTTCTTGCGGTGTGTGGGCTTCTCATTGTGGTGGCTTCTCTTGTTGTGGAGCACAGCCTCTAGGTGTGCAGGCTTCAGTAGTTGTGGCACGCAGGCTCAGTACTTGTGGCTCACGGGCTCTAGAGCTCAGGCTCAGTAGTTGTGTCACATGGGTTGCTCAGCAGCATGTGGGACCTTCCTGGATCAGGACTCGAACCGGTGTCCCCTGCATTGGCAGATGGACTCTTAACCACTGCACCACCAGGGAAGTCCAGCAGTAATATTTTGAAAGGAATCTCTTTTTCTGAGCAGTAGGTCTCAACAGTGGGCTGAAAATAGTCAGTAAACCATGTTATAAACAGATGTGCTGTCATCTAGGCTTCGTTGCTCCATTTACAGAGCACAGGAAGAGTAGTTTAGCATAATCCTAAGAGCCCTAGGATTTTCAGATGGAATGAGCATTGGCTTCAACTTAGAGTCACCAGATGCCTTAGCTCCTAACAAGATGGTCAGTCTGTCCTGTGAAGCTTTGAAGCCAGGCACTGACTTCTCCTCTCTAGCTATGAAAGTCCTAGATGGCATCTTCTTCCAACAGAAGGCAGTTTCATCTACACTGAAAATCTGTTGCTTAGTGTAGCTACCTTCTTTTATCATCTTAGCTAGATCTTCTGGATAACTTGCTGAAGCTTCTCCATCAGCACCTGCTGCTTCGCCTGGCATTTTTATGTCATAGAGATGGCTTCTTTCCTTAAACCTCATGAACCAATGTCTGCTAGCTTCAGACTTTTCTTCTGCGGCTTCCTCATCTCTCTCAGCCTTCACAGAGTTGAAGAGAGTTGGGGCCTTGATCTGGATGAGGCTTTGGCTCAGGGGAATGTTGTGGCTGGTTTGATCTTCTAACCAGACACTGAAACTTTCTCCAAATCAGCAATAAGGCTGTTTTGCTTTCTTATCATTTGTGTGTTCACTGGAGGAGCACTTTTAATTTCCTTCAAGAACTTTTCCTTTGCATTGAAAACTTGGCTAACTGGTGCAAGAGGCCCAGCTTTCAGCCTGTCTCAGCTTTTGACATGCCTTCCTCACTAAACTTAATTATTTCTAGCTTTTGACTTCAAGTGAGAGACGTGCAACTCTTCCTTTCACTTGAACACTTAGAAGCCCTTGTAGGGTTATTAACTGGCTTAACTTCGAGATTGTTGTATCTCAGGGAAGAGGGAGGCTGAGGAGAGGGAGAGATGGGGAATGGCTGGTGAAGCAACCAGAACACACACAACATTTAACGATTCAGTTCCCGTCTTACACGGGCGAGGTTCGTGACGCCCAAAACAATTACAATAGTAACATCAAAGATCACCGATCACAGATCACAGTAACAAATACAATACTAATGAAAAGTTTGAAATACTGTGAGAGTTGCCAAAATGTGACACAGACACATGAAGCAAGTAAAGGCTGTTGGAAAAATGGCACCAACAGACTTGTTAGATACAGGGTTGTCACACACCTTCGATTTGTAAAAAACGCCACATCTGGGGCTTCCTTGTTAGCACGGTGGTTAAGAATCTACCTGCCAATGCAGGGGACACGGGTTTGAACCCTGGTCCAGGAAGATCCCACATGCCATGGAGCAACTAAGCCCGTGTGCCACAACTACTGAGGCTGGGCTCTAGAGCCCGGGAGCCACAACTACTGAAGCCCGCGTGCCTAGTGCCCGTGCTCTGCAACAAGAGAAGCCACCGCAATGAGAAGCCCGCGCACCGCAACGAAGAGTAGCCCCTGCTCGCCACAACTAGAGAAAGCCCGTGTGCAGCAATGAAGACCCAACACAGCCAAAAATGAAAAAATTTATTAAAAAACAAAGCAAAAACTCCACATCTGCAGGGAGCAATAAGGCAAAGTGAAATAAAGTGAGGCCTGCCTGGACTCAAACTTTATTAAATACTTTCTAAATGCAACTCAAACTTTCCAATAAAGCTTGTCAAATTATATTAGTAATTACCACAGCTTTACTGAATCTGTTCTGGTTACTGGGAAATTTTTTTTCTTTCTGAATCTTCACTTCACTTCGAATAGGTTAAATTACCAAGTACCTGGATCTATACGTGAATTTTAGTACAATTAAAAGTAAAGTTCTGTGGTCAGAATTTGCAGTGGAAGCATTTTTGGCCCAGTCACGCCTCCATCTACGAGGGAATCTCTTAAGTTTCGAGCCCTGGGCTCAGCTGCTTAGAGGCAACCCAGTTCCTTTATGTACTGTAACTGCAGGGCCCTATTTTATGGTACATGCGACACAGGTCAGGGATGTGTGGCATTATAAAACTAACTGGCCCACAACATGTGGATGAGTTTTATGACCTCACGATAGAACAGCTTGAACTCGGGAGTGACGCCCAGGCCAAACAGCCCTTGAGGACTCACAGTTGCTTCCCAGCTGTTATTCTCTCGGAAGACCTGTTAATGGGTTTTAGAAGAAACCCGCAGTTCTTTTTTAAACACCACAGTGACAAAAGTATATAATAAGCGTTCGGGTAAGTTGTGATCTCATTTCTTCTCCCAGATGGAGTAACTCATAGGAAATAAGGAAAGTGCTGAGTAAGGGTTTAAAAAGCCTTGTGATAGAAGTCATTCTCTAAAGAGGAACTAAAATAAAACTGCTGTCCCCACACTCCCTGCCCTGCTGGAGGGAGGAGCCTTTGCCGGGGCTCCGATGCCATGCCCGGGACCCTCCTTCCTGTCGAAGGGAAGCCGTGAGTGGCAGCCGCTGGCCCAGCTCAGTGGACCGGGAACTCTGTGTAGACAGGACGCCATGCTTCCTGGAGAATGGGTCATAACTCAGTAGCACACCAACATATTTAAACCCTAACACAGACTGGGAAGCTGTAAGACACAGACATCCTATGGGAGCGAACGAGCTCTCCTATGAGAAGCCAGGAACACGGCCAGATATGGGGCTCCTTGTACCCCAAGACCCTTGATTTACTTACGACCCTGTCACTTTCTGCTTCATCCTTGATGTTGTTTTAAATAAGGAAATTATCAGCTAAGGTTCAAAACCACAATCAGAAGGAGCTCTGTTTCCATTTCCCTGATTTTTCTCACCCTTTTCCAGTTCAGCTGTAGGTACTGAGTTCCTTACGTCTTCCAGGTGCACAAGGCACTGTGTCAGCACCCGCATGTCCACACCCTTGGAGAAGAGTGCGCCAAGCTCCCTGCCAGGCAGGCTCACCTCCTCTTAACCAGCATCGTCGCTGGATGGGGTCCGACCAGACACCATCTGTGCATCTCCAAATTGCCTTTGCCACCCACCATGCATTTATTTCCATAACTGTAACTGTCACTCATTATCTCTCCTTCTTCCCATATCCTTTCAGACAACATCTCCTAGGAACGGTCTTGAAAGTGGGGACCCCCACCTAACACGACCCCACTTCAAGGTGCCACGTACACGCCTTTCCTTTGGAGGTTCCTCCTGGAATATGATCACAGCACAGTCAAGAGGGCCAATCACAGCCCCTCAGATTCAGGCAACTCAATAATTCCTGAGCAGGGGGCTCTTTATCTCAATGAGCAAAAAGTGTAACTTGAAAATGGTATCACTGCACTTTCCTTAAATAGAGACACCTCCCTAAAAATCAGGTTTCTCAGAGAAGTACAATAAAAGCACGCAAAGGCAGGGCGTCGTTAGCCCCAGAGCTCAGGGTGATGGGGCCGTTATCCCAGCCGCATCACTCCTCCTCCCTCCCAGGCATAAAATCCAGAGCTGATTTTCCTCCTGTTCCTTCTCCCCTTCTCCCCACGCTCCCCAAAACACCAGGTTTCCCGATTCCTGATTCCCTAAACTAATGGTCTTCATGATTTTGCACAAGCACCCCTTAGAAAAATTTTGAAGAGCTGGTAGAGCGTTGCAGACGGTTAAATTCCTAGCATAGTGTAATGACTGCCATTCAATGAAACTGTTACCCCGTTCTTTGCGACGTATCCACTAGACTCACAATGACCACATCCATTCGGGGTCCACCATCCTCCGAGCTGTCTGCTGTGACCAAGCAGACGGACCCCACGGGGGGACAGTGCTCCTGCAGCAGGCAAGTAGTGACCCTGAGCTGTCTCTTTTCAAAACACATGAACCAGACCGTTAGAAAGTTCACACCGTTACTTTAACTCCTTCAACTCCTAATTCCACTCCATTTACCCCAAAGAATTTCATCCTAAAGTAATATATTTTACGCTTGAAAGTTTTTATTGATCATCACTTCATTCTGCCCTGCAACAAAGATATGTATGTGAGTTAAAATAAGACATCCTGTGACCATGAGGTTCCAAGTTTTACACAGATACTGCAAATTTCTATTCATAATTTTAAACGTAAAAAGGAAACTTTTACCACTTCATGACAGAGCTCTTTTTTTTAACGTTTCCTCGAATAAATATGACTTCTTGCGGGACTGAAACCGAGTCCAGCACCATTTCTATTCTCTATTTTGTTTGCCAAGATGTAAGCACGAGAAGCCTTTTTCACACAGAGGCTCCAGCCACTGATTCCTGCAAAGTGCTATAGCAAAACTCACAGCGATCTTCCATCCAAAACCACTCTTAATGATCCACCGGACGACAATCTGAGAGGTCCTCCTCCGGTTCGGTGGAAAAGGAAGGACTCAGGACCACCTGATCTGCACCAGGACGTGTTCTCCAGTCCCTATAGGGTCATCTCTCTCCCCTCCCACCAGCATCCCGAGTGTCCCCCAGAGATGGGCGCACTCTCTCCCCACAGGTCTTTGCAGGGGCCAGGGCAGTGGCTCTAGAGGACAGAGGTGGGACAAGAACACTGGGGAGAGGGGCCCCTTGATCTCAGGACGAGTTTTAGGGCAAAAAGGGAACTATGTCATATTGTGTGTTTCACTGTGTTCTGTCTGTAATGCAGGGTCCATGAAGACATCTAACACACACACGTTCACACACGGGAGGGAGACTATCCACCACAATCACTAAGATGCCTGATTCAAGAATCAAAGCGGCATGCTCACCAAGGGAAACATCACAGGGGTTCCTGCCCATCTGTCTGTCATCAAGCTCTGATTCTCCAGCATGGGCATGTCTACTTGTGAAATGCGAAAACACACAGACCTTTTAGGAACAGTGCTTCAGAGAGAGAGGAGAAATGGTAACACTGAATTTCGGACCAATGTCATTTAAATAATGCTGGAGAATCCTATTACTTTTCAAACTTTTAAAATAAAATAGTGGTTTACATCATATTCAAGGTACCCAAGTACCCAATTAATTACCTCCTCTTCCTTCTGAGACCCCCTTACGTGACTGCCAAGGACTGTAAGGAGAAGCAAATCTATAAACACGAAAGAAGCAGGTGCTGGAGAATCTGAGGGACTTGCTGAGTGGGCAGAGAGGAGGACTGAAGATGCAGAGCTGAAGAGGTGACAAAACAGGCGGGAGCGAGGATGCAAGTCCGGCCACCCTGCGGAGGCCCTGGGACCCCGGACGGGTCACTGGGGCAGAGAGAAACATGGTAAACGTCAGCGACTGTATCGTCCTCAAATCCCTTCATACAAAATGCCCGCCGGCCTGCCCCACCCACTCGTAAAATCGGAACTCTTCCCTTCAAAACCAGAATTGATTTGCTCTAAATGAAGACCTGAATTCTGGGACTTAGAGCTTCTCCAGCACCTCGGCCAGCTTTCTGCCCAACCGTCCTGAAGAGAAGCCCACTTGGCGACAAGCCCCACCTGCAAACACAGCCGGAGCCACAGTGACAGAATAGGCGAAAGAGACATTGCAAGGAATAGAGTGAAGAAAAGCAAATTAGTCTCCACAGAGAAATCTGAGAAGATATTGGACCATGAAAAAAAGAAACAGAACAAAAAGAAGTCTTAGAAACTGAAAATAAAATTGAGATTAAAATTCTGATGGAAGTGTTAGAAGGCAATGTTGAGAAAATCTGCCAGAAAGTACTACAAAAATATAAAAGAGACTCAAAAGTATATAATGGAAAAGACATAGGACACTATGAATCAATGTGAGGAAGGTCCTGCATACAAAGAAGAGTTTCAGAAAGAAAAGAGAAAAGATAAGAAAATAAAAGAAAAAAAAGGAAAAAATAAACAACAGAAAAAATAGATGGTAAGAGATTATCAAGGAAATACTACATGAGAGTTTACAAAAGGCAAAGTCACATAATTCAAGACCAAAAGCATCCACATAGCCCAGCATTTTGACTGAAAAGGGGGAGAACCTACACCCATGTATATCTTCGTGAATCTTTAGAACACAAAGATAAAAAGAGAAAACTAAAACTGTCCAGAGAGAAGCCAGTTATAGCAAAGGAACAAGAATTGGACTTTCCACACTAAATTACAATAAACAAAGGAAAAATGCCTTCAAAATTCTTAGACAAAATTATTTTGACCCTGGAATTCTATACCCAGCCAAACTTACACATATATGAGGGCGGCATTTCATACAGGCAAGTTCAGAAAATTTGTCTTCTACTGTTATTTTCTCAGGAAATTATGTGAAGATGTGTATCAACAAAAGGAGGGTAAAAATCGAGGCAGAAAGACAAGAAATTTAAGGAACTCTAGGTCAAAGCAACCAAGAAATGAGAGTTAAGAGGGAGAGGCTGCACTTCATGCCCAGAAAGCAGTTCAGTTCTGAAAATCAGAACAATTGTTCAGGAAGAAAACCTCCTGCAGGTCAGTCAGTTGATGGGGGGATCAAAAGGGGTGGTTATATCTTAGAAACGTACATTATCCCTTGGGCATTTGGAGCAACTTTAAAAGGCAATGAAGAAAGAAAATGCAAGAAAAGAAAACATCATTAGAAACTCCAGGAGCAAGAAGCTGTTTCTTTCTCAAAAAGAAAACAGTCAACGTGCACCAGTCGGCAGAGCCATGGAAAATATCAGCGGTCGGAGGACAATGCAAACACATACGTCTCTTTTGTGTCTTCAGCCTATAGAAAAAGCAAAAAAAATAACTACAATTTCTAAATAGAACTTAAATGGACTCAACCTTGACAAATGCTGGCTGGTGAAGTGAAATGAGAAAGTAAGTAAATTGGGAGTGGCTAATGTCTCCACAGCACAGAATGGGTGTCAAGGGACACCACCAGAGCCGCTGGAATAAGAAAGAAGGTGGGGATTATCCATGAAAGCTAAGGAGTCAGCAAAGAGAAGAAACTAAAAGGAGTAACTTGATTATAGGGAGAGAAGGGGAAGACGTGGTAAATAGCTAATAACATCTAGAGTAGATTAACTAGGAGACATGGAAATCATCTGTGACGGCACGAAAACACAGAAACAGTAAAAAGTGAGTTAAACGGTGAAATTTCTGTCTGATACTATAATGATGGATACATGTCTTTACACATTTGTCCAAACCCACAGAATGTCCAACCCTAAGAGTGAACCATGGGCTCTGGGTGATGGTGACATGTCGGTGCAGGTTCATCAGTTGTAACAAATGCATAGCCGGTGGGGATGTTAATGATGGCGGGGACTGTGCATGGTGGGGCAAGTGGTATACAGGAAATCTCTGCGGCTTCCTCTCGAGGTTTCTGGGAACCAAAAACTGCTCTTAAAAAATAAAGTGTACGGGCTTCCCTGGTGGTGCAGTGGTTGAGAGTCTGCCTGCCGATGCAGGGGACATGGGTTCGTGCCCCGGTCCGGGAAGATCCCACATGCCGCGGAGCGGCTGGGCCCGTGAGCCATGGCTGCTGAGCCTGCGCGTCCGGAGCCTGTGGTCTGCAACGGGAGAGGCCACAGCAGCGAGAGGCCCACGTACCGCAAAAAAAAAAAAATAATAAAGTGTACTTAAAAACAAAAAACATCTAGTTACAACTGACTCTCCTGGGGTTTGGGCTGAAAGAGGTAGGTAAGACCCTACTGCTTTTGATTGTAAACCTCTGTACTGCTTGCCCATACTTTAAGTATGTGCAAGTGTTACTTTAAGACATATGGAAAGATATATATTAAAATTAAATAGCTTTTAAATTTTTATTATATAACAAACCTGAGAAGCAAGAATAAGGAGACAGAGTTGAGCTTTTCCTCGTAAAGGAAATTCTTCATTATTGTTTCAAAGCTTATACAGAAAGGAAAAACGTAGCCCTGAGTTTTTACTTGAAGGAAATACTAAGAAGGCTTCCAATACAGGCAACACCTGGTTAAATCATCCTGCCTTCTCTCCTCTCCCAGCACCCACCAGCCTCGGGCCAGAGCCACCTATTCACCCTGAACCAGCTTCGAAGCCTCGGGAACTCCCAGCTCCGACCTCTGGGTCCCTCATCTTTAGAGCAGATTGATGACAGAGAAATGGCCTGTGCTTTGCTTTTCTTGTGGGGTCCTGTCTGGTTGTGGTATCAGGGTGATGCTGCTGGCCTCAGAAGATGAGTTTGGAACTGTTCCCACTACCTGCATTTTTTGGAAGGTTTTAAGAAGACCTGGTTTAGTTTTTCTTTGAATACATGGAAGAATTCAGCCATGAAGCCATCTGCTCCTGAGCTTTCCTTTGCTGGTAGGTTTTTTTTTTTTTTTTTGCGGTACGCGGACCTCTCACTGTTGTGGCCTCTCCCGTTGCGGAGCACAGGCTCCGGACGCGCAGGCTCAGCGGCCATGGCTCACGGGCCCAGCCGCTCCACGGCATGTGGGACCCTCCCAGACCAGGGCATGAACCCGTGTCCCCTGCATCGGCAGGCGGACTCCCAACCACTGCGCCACCAGGGAAGCCCTGCTGGTAGGTTTTGATTTTTGATTCAACCTCCTTATTGTTAATGGTCTATCAGGCTATTTCGTCTTGATTCAGTCCTGATAGATTGTATGTTTCTAAGAATTTATCCATTTTTTCTAGGTCATCCAACTTTTTGGCATAGAATTGTTTTTAAAAAGTCCCTAATGGTCCTCTTATGTCTAGGCATGTGTCGTACCGTCTCCTCTTTCATTTCTGCTTTTACCTACTTGAGTCTCCCCTCTTTTACCTGCTGATCTAGCTAAGGGCTTGTCAAGAGCAGAACCACCGTCTTGCAGCACCGTGGGCTCAGTCCCCACGGCACGTGCCCCACTGGCTCAGGAGAGGAGCAAGAACCCACACTGTCTCTACACTGAGGTTTGAAAATAATGATCGCAGTATAAGTAACCTGGATAGAGTCTTGATGAATAATTAAACCTAAAGAACTACAGAGGAAGAGAAATTGATGTTTAAACTGAATAACCAGAATTATCCATTCCAATTCCATCCACTTAGAGAGTGTGAAACCAGAGCCAGGTGAGGCTGATGAGGCTGTGCTCACATAATCTCGGCTGATTAGGGGAAAGGGCAACACTAAAAAGGAGTGAGGGGCTAGTCTGTATATTAGCCGTCAGCAGACATGTGCTAGTAAATAAGCTCTACGTGGAAAGCGCAAGTCAACGTAACCATCATGCAGAAGAGGTGACTGATTTCAGCGCTTGGAAGACACCCAGCCGTCTTCAGTACAGAGCCTCCAACCCCTCCACACCCCCACGCCACACCCCCGATCCGAGAGCCGGCCCGTGGAAGCACGTGGATGCGCCAGCCGAGAGCAGCAGGCCTGTGCTGAGATGTGGCTGAGGATGCACCTGGGAAAGAGCAGAACCCGCACAGCCCTGCAGGAGCCAGACCCGCCATGAGGTCAACCAGGAAAGCTAAGACAGCCCCACCACCCTGTCCACTCGCAATATCCCTGATGGGCGTGAGGAAGTTAGGCTCATCCCACACCCAGCATCACACACCCCGCAAAACCATCAAGATCAAAACCTTGAGAGAATCCTGGAAGCACGTTTTTCGAAAGTTCCAAGTTAAACCTATGAACTTCAGATGCGTCAGATGCTGTTCTGTTATTTCTAATTTAACATAAATACTCATAGATAGCTTTTTTATCAATAAAAATAAAAGATGTTCTAATCAAAAAAATCATAGAGAATGTCAGATTTAAAAGAAGCCAGGTGCCGAGAAGCCGGGCAGCCATCGGTGGGGAGCCTGGCCGAAGGAAGGGCCTGCCTGCATGTCGGTCCCGGCCCCCTGCCACCCTGGCCTGCTACCCACCAGGCCTCAGTAACCTCAATGTCACTTTGATCTCCACAGCCCCGTGTGAGGTGAGAAATTATCTTCATCCCCACTTCACTGATAAGTTACTGAAGCCCAGAGAGGCTAATGTCACGGTCAAGTGCACTCAGCCAGCTCTGATCCTCACTCCCCGCCCCCACTTCAGGTGGTCACCATTCCATGGTGACAACAGCAGAGCTGTAGGGCGCAGCCTCGAGGAAGCCTGGTGCGCTGGTCCTGCTGGCCTAAAGCACAGAGAACAGATTCAGCCTCTGACCACACAGTGAACTCGACGCAGAACCCTGGGGAGCTGCGCACAGCTTCCCACCAGCCTCAGCACCGTCTAGATTCTGTGAAAAACATGAATCCAAAACGGGGAAATCAAAGACACACAGTCTTAACTCAAAGACATGTGATCTGAGATGCAGCGGTGCATGACTGTCAACACCCCCGGCCGGGGGGGCCACTCCACCTGGTGAGTCAGCATCGAGCAGCACGGGTGCTGAAGGAGGTGCGTCCAAGCCAGTCATGGCACCGTTCTTAGGAATCTTAGGAATCTGCCAGAATATCCCATCAGCCAGTGAAACACAGTGAGCCAACTTTCAAAACAACATGCCTAAGACCCAGTGTGAAGTAAATCTCATGTAACTGCACCATTGCCAATACATAAAGGAAACTATTCTTTTAAAGAAAGCTCCTAGTGGGGTGTTTCCTAGTATACTTTTGTAAATTCAGCCAATCATTAGATGATAACTGGTTTGCTGGATTCAGGTATCTTATATAAGATGCCTTCTGAATGTTATGAGATGAAGAACTAACTACTAAAGGAAACCAAAAAGTAAAGGAATGGTCAGAGTTGAGGGAAGGAAGCATTTATAGGCGTCAGTTCCAAGAAAGGGGTTTTGGAGTTAGACTGGAAAGAGGAACAGGCACAGACCAAGAAAGAAAAATAACACAAGAAACAGGCTGATAACGAATTCTCCAGGTGGGTGGTATGGCATGTGCAAAGGACCGGTGGCAGGCGACAGTAAGACAACAACAGGGAATTTGAGCAGCACTTTGGGGCAAACGTTCCATAAAGGCTCACAATGGAAATCCTCGGAAAGGGGACATTTTGCAGAAAGCCTTGAGAGCCAGAAAGGAGAAATCTGGATTTGACAAAAGGCAACAGAAAACAGCATGCAAAGAAGTGACATGATAAAAATGGCTTTAGAAAGATTATCCCAGCAGCTGTGTGTAGGATGGTTTCAAGCTGAGAGAGACTGGAGGCGGGTTGGGGGGGGAGTTCTGTAAGAACGTTCTCCTAATTCAAGTGCAGTGTGGCGAGGGTGCGGCCAGGCACAGCGCCCAGGGGACAGGAACAAGGAATTCTGGGCCCGTCCTCAGTTTCCCCATCTGTGAAACGTGAGGCTTCACCAGAGGACATGTCAACTGGAGCAGTTTTTGGTGCAACAAGTTTTCTATTCTCCATGATCCAAGATGTCCAGGTGGGCTGGATGTGACTATGGATTCAGGGAGAAGGGAAAAAGTAAATTCCAACCTGCACGTCTAAACAGCAAGGCCTGGTTTGGCAAGTTAAAGTTCATGCATCTTTTTATTGTCTTAAAATTCTCTTAAATACAGGAAACTGCATCCGTTCTAACTGAAAACAGATCAGAGACCTCTCCCAAGCAGGAGGTTCATGGTCTCCAACCTCAAGGGCTGGAACTGCACCTCCGCTGGCTCAGGCCAGAAGCCTTGGTTAATCCTACGCCCCCTACACCCCTTTCCTTGGGCCTGGAAGACTCCCAACTCTGCTCCTGATTCCTGTTTATTCTTCCCAGAACCAGAAAGGCCACTTCTGCCCCCAGACTCCAGGCTGCTAGCCATGGGTCAGAGGACCAGTATCTGTGCATAGCTGTCCTCAAAGCTGAATCAGAATCATGAGCATGAAAATACTTTTAGTATATGATTGCTGTATATTTATTTAATATTTATCTCCCTCCACAGACTCTTATCCAGCATTGTCCTTCTCGTTTATTTACTAAAATATACATAATGACGAGCACAGTTTTGGCACCTTGGGAGTTTACAAGAAAACACATCGAATGAAAGAATTATTCATCAGTAATAAACACTAAATTAATGTCCTCGTTTGTATCCACCAGATATGCACCCTAAAGTTATTTTCCAAAGGATATATGATCAGCAAGTTTCTAGAAATTCAGCCAGTTACCCAGATGATTACGAACTGCTGGGGTGACTTACCAGACGATTAAAAACATGTATCCTGGAGGGGACGGTGGGCACCCCTACAACCCCCTCTGCTCTGAGCGCTAATGATTCCTCCGAGGGGATGGAGGACGCTAACTGCACCCTTTCTAACCAGTTTTACCCCCTGTCCCAAAAGGCGCGGGCGCTCAGGACGGGTGGGATGCGGAGAAGCCGCGCCCCGCCGGGTCTTCGTAGCTCTTGGGTCACCACCCTAGTGACCATGCGGGTCCCTGACTTTTCAACCAGGGCTCTGTCCTTTCCTTCAAGGTCCAGCAAGGCCTGTCGGCGCAAAATCCAAGGAGCGCCGCTCAGTGGAATCGGGAAGATAAGCTGCAGCTGGATACGACGCGATGATGCAATCGCAGACGCCCTGCGGGTCCCGTGAGCGCAGGGTCTGGAAGCATGGGGGCGTCTCCCCCAGCGGCTGCGGTGCTGGCCCAGAAACACTGAGGGAGGCCCCTCGTGCCCCCCCAGGACCACCCCTCGCACCCCCCGGGACCACCCCTCGCGCCCCCCCGGGACCACCCCTCACGCCCCCCGTGGGACCACCCCTCGCGCCCCCCCAGGACCACCCCTCACTTCCCCCCCGAACCAATCCTCCCGCAGGAGTAACCGAAGCCAGCTCCCCCCTCCCACTCGGGAGCGGAGCCTCCCCCACGGGGAGGACGTGGCTGAGCAGGCAGGGTCCGCATCCTTCAAACAGCACGTGGAGGACACGTGGTGCTGCTTCCGTGAATCTCTGGGTCTCAAACGCCCACCTCCTGGCAGTTACACAGACAGGCCGTCACCCCTCACTTGCGGTAGACCCTAAAACACACCCTGTGTTCTCTACACAGAATTTTTTTAAAGACGTCAAGCAAAATAATGATTATTTACCTCGTGTTATTATGTTTGTTGGATCATGAGAGGACACACAAGCCTGTTTAAGAAGCAGATAAAGCTCCACCTGGTGCGCTGGTAAACTCTTTACACCTACAACATTGGAGCGGAGGAATAAAGAACTCAGAGAAGCTTCTGAGCTGGTGAACGGCTCGCCCTCCGGTTACGTCCTCTCTCTTCACTCTCTTTCTGGGTTCATTTACTGCCCGGGCACCTCCCACCTCCCCCGGTGGCCTCCCTGGGCACTTCTGACTCCCTGAGAATCTGTCCGTGATTTCCAAACACCTTTAGCGACACCTGGTATCTTAACAGAAACTCTAGACTCTTCTGTCCTAGAAGGAGATGTTGTCCAGGCCTACTTAGGATTACGCAGCCTTCATTCTTCCTAGGGATCGAATGCCCCCGACTCTTGACAGACAAAGCTGAATTATAAAACAAATCGTGGCTACCTTAGCCCAGAAGTAACACTAAAGAAAAATGACAGGATTACAAACTTGCCTGTTGTCTCTCTTCCTCAGAAGGTGCATGTGTAAAGTTCAGGTTCTGGAGGCGAAGTAGGGATCCCACCAGGGTAGCCACTGTCCTCGCTTCCCCAGGAATGACAAGGTCTGAGGCTACACGGCTCCTGACGGCCTAAAGCTCACGCCTGTGCCCCTCACTGCAAAGGCTTCCCAACTTTTCAGGCCTCTGTTCTCATGTTTGCAAGAGAGAGATGATAATACTTGACCCAAATAAGTCAAAAGACTCTCTTCTCTGTACTCTGTGTGTTCTTTCAAGGGGGGATTTAGGAGCAAGCACTGGGTTCACCCGAGCTCCATGCCACAAAAATCAAGGGACGACCCTATCCTGGGCTAAAAGAATGCTACTTCTTCAGAAAAAAATAATAATTTTAAGCTTGAAAAAATAAGATGAAGCAGAAATTTAACACTTACTGTAAGAATGAAGAAAGGGAAAGGAATCCCAGAAAAAGCCTTCTGTTTTTTAACATTATGATTCAACTCATTTAAAGTCTTCAGAAGAGCCAAGAATAAGGACCAGTGGGAAGAACAGAGGAGGAGAGGAAAGTGACCCTCCTGTGGATCATCGGGCCGTGTCAGAAGCAACGCACCACCTCGGGCAATTATGCCCCAATGGAAGAGGCCAGCCAGCGCGCAAGGAACGAGGACCTTCTCAGTGACAGGCTGTCGTGAAAGCGCGTGGCTGGTGACACCTGTTTGCTGATGGGACAGGAAGCAGAAACTTTCACCTTCCCAAAGCCCCAAAGAGCACAGGCCTGGAGACAGATATTTTGGAATAGAGCTATTTTCGATCTGGACATTTTTCAGACACTAAATTTAGCCAGCTTCAATTCTTTTTAAAAATGCTATCCCATTAAACCTTTGAAACAGGAAATCTGCATTTATTATAAAGTTGGAACACAAGGTTCTCTGGTCAGCAAGCCCAGGAGGGACTGGGCGCCCAGCAACAAAATGCCACCGCAGGCGCATTTGGGAAGGTTGAAGGATGCACATCGACAGAGGCCTTGACAATCCAACACTGAAAATGTGTGGTGTTTTTAAAATAATAACCCATTTGATAAGTTTTTTAAAAAGTGATGTTTTAATTTGCCTTTTTGTTACCATTCACTAGTGGTTCTCATTCTCAAATGTTTATGGACCCCTTCACCAATTTCTTGTTTTTTTCCCCATCCACTTTTATGCACACTTGAAAAACCTTTGCATATAAAGGAATTAGCCTGTTTTTCAGGATGAGAAGGACCGCGCTCCAGGCTCACCATGCAGCCTTACTTGGGTGGGCAGAGAGAAGCTCCCACGAGCTCTGGTCGAATCTACTGACCCTTTCCTTTGCTGCTCTTTGCTTGTTTTCCTTTGTTGCCCTCAGAGAGCCCTACCTGTGGCACAGTCGGCTGCCCTTTTCCCTGTACTTGGCGAGGTGGCAGCGAAATGAGCCTCGTATTCAACACTGGCGGGAGGCTCTGGTCACCAGCAGGTTCAAGGTTCATGGAATGTTCGTACCCACTGTATGTGGGTGTCACCACAGAAATCCCTGGAATTTACAAGCATGACCTTATTTGGAAAACAGGTCTTTTTCAGTTGTGATGAAATTAAGAGCCTTGATGTGAGGAGAAAATCCTGGATTATCTGAGTGGGCCCTGGGTCCAATGACTAGTATCCTTAGGACAGAGATTCAAGGTGGACAGAACGGGAGACACGGACGCAGAGGAGGTGGCCCGTGAAGACAGGGCAGAGATGAGGGAGCCGGGTCAGGCACCAGAAGCTGGAAGAGGCAGAAAGGATCTTTTCCTGGGTCCTCTGGAGGGAACGCAGCTCTGGAATGCCTTGATTTCAGGCTTCTCTTGTTTCCTGCAGTTTTAAGCCCCTGAGTTTGTGGTAATTTGTTACAGCAGCCCTAATACACTAGATACATCCATTAACCCAGTAATTCTGTTTCTAGGAATTTACTAGAGAAAAGTTACACTTTCAGAAAACATCAAAAAAGGTATTAATCACAGCTCGGTGCTTTGTGACCACCTAGAGGGGTGGGATAGGGAGCGTGGGGGGGAGGGAGATGCAAGAGGGAAGAGATATGGGAACATATGTATATGTATAACTGATTCACTTTGTTAGAAAGCAGAAACTAACACACCATTGTAAAGCAATTATACTCCAATAAAGATGTTTAAAAAAATAAAATAATCACAGATTAATGGCCAAAAATTTTTGCAAGCAACTTAAACATTGAGCAATAGGGGAATGGCTGAATAACACTGCATACTGGAATATTATACTTCAATTAAAATCAAACTGTCAAAGAATATTTTGAAAATTTGGGCAAGTTCTCAGAAAAGAATATAAAGTGAAAAAAAAAACACAAAAAAAAAACCAGCACAGTTCCCACTTTGGGTTTAAAGAATAAGAAGACACAACTGTAATTATTTCTAGGTCATGGAATTATTGGTGACTTCCACGTCATTAATTTGTGCTTCTCTATAATTTCTAAATATTTAGCGATTAGATGACCAGAAAAAAGAGAAAAGAAAAATGTATGAAAGCAGCCCAACCAGCCCCCAATTCACCACAGCTATGACCAAACAAAATATATCACAGGAGAGAAGCGTCTCCAAAAGTGGAATAAATATAACAAAGAGAAGATCTGGTAGCCAAGGAAATGCGTTACAGAGTCTGACAGTAAAGCACTGACCTCCGGGTTTTGCCTATTTTTGTTTCCCGGAAAAACACTGAATGCTTTCCAAAGCATATCCTAACCCTAGAACAGAGAAAGCCTGTAAAGGATGGAACGGCGGCTCAGAGGCAGGGCCAAAGAATGGGCTGCGTGCATCGCCCACAATTAAGAACCTGAGTCGTGTCTGACACTGTGGACCTTGACTTTACCCCATGTCCCTATGTGGGTGTCTCTTTTAAAAACATAAGCATGTTGTAGCATGACACGAGATACTATATCTCTCACCTTCCTCCCAGTTTGGACTCCAGTGCTCTACTGGAGAAAGGCCAAGCAAGGGTTTCCCCTTTGGGTCACGGGATAAGACTGCATATGTCTGCCTGGCCCACTGCCACCCCCAACCCAGGTGCCCCGCACGCCTCAGGCTGAAACGGAGCAGCCCCGGGATGCTCCACCTCTCAGAGCAAGGCAGGGACGAAACGCGCTGAGGGATGCCCAGGGGACACTTCCTCACCCCTGCCATGGGGCTCCTACCTTCCTGAAGCTTCTTCAGCCTCCCCTCGGCCGAGAGCTGGTCCAGGTCCTGCCAGTGGGGTCCGTTGTGCTAAAGTTAGCGGGACTTTGTTTCTGGGACTTAAGAACCCTGACACGTGAATTCCATCAGACAATGGCCATATGGACAACTGATCAAAGGTGGACTAGTTACAGCGGGTCGAGTGGGTCATCAGAAGGTGTTTCTCTGTCCTATTCGCTTTACAACAGCTCTGCAACCCTTTACTGCACGGATGCATAAAGATTCTTTTAAGACATTATTAGATTACAGAAGTGTTATGTTGTGCCCCAGGCCATTTATAAATTCACAATAGGCATGTAATAGACACTATTGGTAGATACCCAGACAGCCATCCCCCTCCTGATTTCTAAGGGAAGTCAGCTTTTCCCCAGGGGTCACCCTCGTCTGCGTGGCCTTAGGAGCACCAGGCACAGCCTGAGAGGCGGCTTAAGATGAACCTAAACCCAGACAATGATCCCATCCTTCTGACCGTCACCGGTCAGGCATGACGGGATAGGAGGTAAAGACTTCTGGAGACGTTCTAGGGAAGGTCTCTTCACCCCATAAATGAAACAAGGGAGGCTTCGCAAAACAGTCAGCTGATCACAAACCCTTTCCTCTTCTTTCCCACCTCCCTTGAGGTGCGTGTAGCACATGACAGAGGCCAAGGGAACCGGAGCAGAAGTGGTGCGTGTGCCCCCAGGCCACGCCCACGTGGTCCCCCAGCTCCTCCCTCTACTGATTGGATGAGGATGATGGTGGCAGAGCCACCAGACAGAAAGAGCCTGGTTACAGGATGACCATTTGGGGGGCCAAGAAAACCTGTCCTGACTTGACGTGACCGAGAAGCCAACCTGTGCCACGTTACTCCCCAAGTGCTTCAGAGGGTCTTTGATACAGCAGCTATCGGACCCCACAGAGGGACGTGCCCTCGACATATGGGGAGCGCAGGCACGGGCCGTGCGAGGGCCCCAACGCCAAGGCTCCCAGGCCAGCTGCTCAGGAAACGGCACGGAGGGAGCAGCAAGGCTGGGCCTCAAGAGGGGACTCAGTCACACGGGCGGCAGGTGGCGGGTGGTGCTGGGTGGCGCAGACTACTCTGGGACGAAGCCTGGATCCCGAGTAAGGTGCTGATGCCACTGGGTGACACCCCCCTCCCCCCCACCCTGGCTGCTGGGTCCTTCCAGACTCCCTGCTGTGTCCCCCGCACAGCAGCTCAGACGAGGGTGCTGTGCGTGCTATTTGGTAACCTGGTTCCTTCACCTAACGGGATACGGACACCCCTCTGTAGTATTAAACATTTAATCTTCATCTTTTTAATGGCTGTGTATTTTTTTACGATGCTATATCATAATGAATTTATCCAATCTCCAGTTATTGCTATTTTCCAATATTTTACTGTGGAACAAAACTGGAGTGAACATCTGTTTAGCTGATTTCCTATAAATTCATGATTATTCCCTTAGGATACGTTCCCAGAAGTGAAATTGCTGGGACTAGTTATATGCAAAAGAAGATGATTTTTTTTTAAATGGAGTGCCTGCTGTGACTTTTAATAAAATACAATTGGAGAAACAAGCAAGTGGATGAATTGAAGACTAAGAATTACTGTTTGGTTGCTTTAAAGAGCTGCATAACCCATCTCTCACAACAAAAATAAAACTTTGAACCTAACCATAGTAATAATCTAGACGATTATGTTGTAGATGCAGGAATGCTACACAACGGTCACAGTGGAAGCTTGACGGTACAACATTCGACTGTTTATGAAAACGTCTAAATTATCTATAATATGGATTCATTATTAAGTTTTTAATAGAATCAGAAAACAGATATTCAGAAATTTATTTAGAAACTGTCAAAATATTACAAAGAATGTCAGAAAATGGAAATTATTTTTAAAGAGCCAAAAGTTTCATAAAACAAGCAAATCCATTGACGTGCTTGTGAGGTGTCCTGTCTTGGTGAGACTCATGCAACTTGGAGAAGCAAGCAGTAAAGCCCACCCGTAACTGAGGAACCTTCCTCGATTGTGCGAAGGGTCAGCTGCTTATGGATCTACTTATCCATTCGAACATTTATTGAGTGATATGATCTAAAATGCTACGGTGGGAACTGTGAGGTTGCCAAATCCGTCCGTTCCCTGTTTCTCCTGGCAGGAGCAGGAACAGGGTCTCCCCAGGAACGTCCCTAAGGCCCAGGGACCCCAGTGGCTGAGCAGTGGCATCCAGGGTCTGGGAACATGCAGTTCGAGGTCTGAGAGGATAAATACGAGGAAAACGTAGAAAAGAAAAACCAGTGCTGGTGAGGGAGAGTCTTCCCCACCAAGCAAGGGCAGTGGTGAGTCTGGTAAACACACGGGGAGCAGCGTTCCCTTCACGCGCCCGTCCATTCACAGCAGCACACAGGCAGGCCTAGGGCTGAGGAGGGCAGGCTGTCCTCCTGAAGGGCAAGACAAGCCGGGGGTTCCCCTTGGGGCGCGTGAGGGTCACCCTCATCGCGAGCGCACAGGGAAGGCGCTGGGCCTTCCGATGCCATCAGGAGGAGCTGCTGAAATAGCTCCTGTGCCCCCAGGGGCTGGAGCTCCGCTCCCCGCCAGGCGGGGTGGATGGCGAGGAAGCGGGGACAGCAGCGACGATGCGTCTGCTCCAGGGGCCTTGTCTTAGGCTGAGACACTTGATTTACATGAAAGCACAGTGGGAAATAAGATACATGTGACCTGAGAGATCTGAGTTTTCCCCGAGACACACAACTCGAACCCACATATAAATGCTAAACTGAAGTAGACCAGGGGGAGGTCCAGAGCTCAGAGCCCATCTCCCGAAACCACACTTTCCCATCTGGTCATGGAGGGAACGCAGAAATACGAGGAAAAGGTCACTGCACCTCTTACGGGTTGCCTGTGCATGTTTTGCCTTCCTCCAAAGTCTACTGTAATCATGAAAAACACTTCTGTGTTTGTATTACTGATGTATATGATCGAACCCAACCCCTCTATACAAAGTCAACCACGAGAGCATCTTTTACGATTCAGCACTTTTCTTCACTGAAAAGCGAGTATGCGATGTCCACCCCGCAAGGGAACCAAGCGAGGGCCTCTGTCTTCTGGTTTTGTTGAGTTGGCTTCCAGGAAACTCCGACTCAAAATTGAGGCCCAGAGGACTATGTTAACCCTTGTGGTTACCATATTTGTTTGCTCCGATTGCCTGTTTCTACTTTATTTCATTTCTTGGACCTTGTCCTTTTGTCAGTGAGTCAAAAAACTTTTTGGAAAGAGGTAGCAAAACAGATATATAAGAAAGTAAAAGGAGACTGGAAATAGTAAATACCTAAGTTTTATGGGAATTCGGAGAGTGGCTGCATTACGTCCAATGCAGGATGGCCCAAACTGGGCCCCAATTTCATTTCTTCATGATCAAAATAGTGGACACATGTTGGGCATTTACTCTGTATGCTGTTCTAGCTGCCTTACTCTCATCAATTCATTTAATCCTCCTGACAACACTACCATGTTAACACTGGATCTGTCCCTCATGTAGTGATGAAGGACAAAAATACAATGAGGGCAAATAAACTGCCGGTGCCACGCAGCCACCCAGGCTGTCTGACTCCAGAACCCTCACCCTCACTCCTAATCACTACCGACGTGGCCAGTATAAAAAGCTGCTGGTTGGCATCGTACAAAACTAGCAGGACAAATTTCCATTAAGCACAAGAGGATAATTTTACGTTGCCTGGCTTGAAATGTGTACTCCATGGCTGCTAGGAGATCATTTCAATATTTTTTTCTTTTGTGCAGAGTATGGCACATGTTTTAAAGATAATGACCTCTTAGATTTACAAAGTTACTTTTTAACAAATTTTGCTACCATTTTATGCAAGGGCTGGTTTCAAGTACTTATTCCTTTTTAACAAAAATTACTTTTTTTTTTCCTGTGGATACACACAAAAAGGCATACTAGACAAAAGGGTCACCGATGATGGATAAGTGTCACCCCACAATGAGAGCTTTAAAGAGGAAATTTTCCGGGAAACTAAAAACCTTTACATCCCATTGGGTGGTCAGGACAGAAACCCACGGTAATGACGGTTTCAAGCCCTACCTGACTCTGGACCTCAGTGACGTCGTAGGACCAAGTACATCCGTCCACGGCCCTGCTGTCCACCCGTGGCCCGGCCCTGCCATCCTGGGTACTGGCTTCCCAGGATGGACAGGCCACCCCGCCCCAGGCTGCATGTGATGGACCTACATCCTTTTAGATTTACCTCCTAAAGCTCTCCATTCTTGGCTGAGAGGAAACGCCGTGCTCTTCCCGGAGGTGGGGGGGTCCTGACCTCCTTATGCAGCTAGGAGCCCGCCCCCAAGCAGCCACACTCTACAAGTGGGCAAGGCCGGCTCTCCGAAGAGAGCGGTGTGCAGGTATCCTGCAGGGCCAGGCAGCGTAGACCACAGAAGCCGTCTGCAGTCAGCCTGGTAAGTTCAGCTCCTTGGAGACCCCCCCCACCCCAAGAAAGACGATGGTGCAGGAACAAAGGTCAGGAGAAACTAACCGGGGACACTTCCCAGGAGATGCGTTCTCTCAAGAGGAACCGCAACTGAAGCTCCTTGTGGGAATGTCAGAACCTCCAGAAACGGGAGGCGCCCTGCCGGGCTGAGGGTGAGGGTCCTCGAGGGCCCCGGAGCTCCTGCCTGACGAGGCTCTTCACAGCGGGTGCGGCCAGGGCAGAGGCCCCGCAGAGAAGGGGACAACTGGTCTAACACGTGGATGCCACTGCCTTGGCCCAGGAGATTAATAACACCGGCTCCAAACCCGCTGTTTGTCACTGGTGTTAAGCCCTGGAAACGAAGGGTGCTGTAAAGGTAAAGGCTCTCCTAACGGCAGATGCAGGATTTAGGGGGGAATCTGCACCCCCCAACCATACCCGTCAACGCCAAAGCCCACATGCTTAGCTCCCTGTAAACCAGAGTGTCTACCATGAATAAACTGGAAGCTACCGTGCTCAGTTTTGTGACACACATGCCCAGAAGACAACGACACCTACTTTAAAAGCTGGCGATCTGCTGGAAATATGGTTACATGATAAAAACAACTTGTATGTAAAGCTGTGGTTGATCAGAATGATTTTTAACAGCAGAGAATGCTTTGCCCGCTAACTTCCTGTTGGGTGGCCCATAATTCTTTTATAACCAACATGCTGCCAATGTTTTAAATATGACTCCCATCTGGCCAAAATGATGAATCATAGTTATTTTTATTGTATCCAGTGAATGACCATGGCATATCCATTCCAAGGGTCAATAAATAATACATTTAATTAATTTCCCTTTAAAATCTATGATCAAAGTGTATATCACTCAACTCCTTGAGTGACTGAGAAATCATGAAGTTTTCCCTCAAATATAAAAGAATTACAGCATTTCTTCAGTTTCATCATGTAGGCACACGATGGAAGACACTCTGTTAAAAACACAGATAACAAATTCTCTAACAAGCTTTAAAATGTTAGAATTTAGTTTCAGAATTGGTTGGATTCTGGGTATCCGAAATCTAATGTGATTTAAATTGTGCAAAGTGCTTTTTCACTTTTAGTATTTAATGTGAAATTTCCACCAATTTCAAAAATGAAGTAGACAAAAAAAGGAGAAGTAATAGACTGCCATAGGAGGACATATTCATGTCACTGGAGAGAAATCATGCAAAGCAATCTGAATTGTATAGAAATAAGATATATTGTTATTAATTCGCCTACAACACAAGAAACCTAAGGCACAAACACACTGGTGAATAAGTACATGTTTACTTCTGTCTCCGGCCACTTCGGATAGTTATACTGTTAAGTGGAAGGAAAGGGAATAAATGATTACCAGCATGGAAAGTCGAATAGGATAGAATGCATATTTCAGAAAACATCTTTGTGGTGAGAAAACTTAAATTCCTTCAACACTTTGGATTATTTATGTAGAATTCATTTTGCTCTTTAACCTAAAATGTAATCTGCAGATATGACATGATAGATCGCTAGGGTAAGTCATCCAATGCTTATCGATTTCTTAACCAAGAACAGAGGAAATTAGGGACAGGAGGGCACGAGGGGGCAGGAGGGGCTCGCAGACACAAAGCAGGCCTCACTTGACGGGGGATCACAGAGGAGAAACCCCCCATTGATGGAACTCCTGACCTGGGACGGGACTCGAGTGCTGGTGGGAAGGGGCTGTGTGCTTCAGGACAGGCCTATTTCTTCTTACTGTTTTCATTCACTGGGTCCATACCTCTCCGACCCCAGATGTGCCTGAGCAGAGAGCGTTCCCCACAGCCTGCTGGTCCTGCTTCCAGATGTGGGGTATAAAATATTCTAATTTGTTCCCTTCCAAGCAATGAGAAAGTCACACCATCTGAAAGGAAGTGGTACACACACTCTACAATTACTATCAGAGCTAAATCTGTGAGTCACCCAGCCACCTGCACAAGACAATTTGGCTACTGGAAAATCCTGATTAATGACATTTTTTTTTAAACACCAGAGTAACAGCTTGACCTGCCAAGAATTACGATTTTTTTCATCATTTCACCATTTTTTGCCTTGGTTACTTATTACCTTTTGCGGAGAATGTAAAGGAAGTAAAATGAAAATGGTGTTGTAACGCACATTAACCTCAAATCCAAATGTTCCTTCCAAGGTGTCGGGGGAGGGGAGACGGCTCTGTGGTGTCGGCTTTGAGCCAGAGAGAGTCCTTTTGGATGAGGCTGTGGGCTTTCTCAGGCCATGCTGAGATGCCAGGGGGGTTTCTAATAACTAATACAATCGATTCTCATCTGCAAGCAAGAGTCTTCCTTAAGTCATAGATTACCAGGCCCGCGAGTTCCAACCAGACACACTGTCCAAGAGGACACACGAGCTGGTTACCGTGAGCAAAGCCCCAAGACCCCCGGCGCTGAGGCCCCTGGGGAAAGTCCTAGGCTGAAGTCCTCAGATGGCAGAATAAGCAGGTGCGCTTTACATTTCCGGCTCCAAAACCACCCACAGCCCGTGCTGGCAGAATTAAATCACAGGAAGGACTCGCTGCCGATCGCTTTATTTTTGATCGATCCGAGCCAGCCGCGCCGGCAAGTCCCGAATTCTGAATCCGGAGCCCGGCCAAGTCGCCATTCACCGGGGAAGCGACACCCAGGCGGCCGGACCACGTTCCGGCGAAGCGCGGGTGCCGGAGAAGCGGCTCCCGAGTTTCCGACGCAGGTCGACCCCCGGAGCTGGCTCTCGCCGCTCTCCGCCGGCGAGCCCGCGGGGCCCCACCCCACCCCCGACTCTTCGCCCAGCCCCCGCCGGGTCCCGTCCACTCTGCTCCGCGTCTCTCGGCGCCGCACGCGGGAGCCGGGGGCCGGGCGCCGGGCACCCAGCTGGCCCGCCAGGCGGCCCCCGTGCCTGCCGCTCCCGCCCCTCGCCGCCCAGGCTGTAATAATGACAGCCTCCTTATTTCTCTTGCTACCGTTAGCGAGCGAGCCCAGAACGGCAACAGCCGCTGCCGGGGGAGGCTTGGTTACAGAATCCTGCGCCGGGTAGCGGCTCGCTTAGCAACCGCCCCGAAAAAGCCCCCGCGCTCCGCTCCCACTCGGAGAGCCGGAGGCCGCCCTCCCGACGCGCTCCTCCAGCCACCCCCGGGCGCCGCGCCCCGGCGCCAGTGACCCCTCCCGCCGCCCGGCCGCGCGCCCCCCGCGCCCCACGCGCGGAGCCCGGGCTCCCGGCGCCTTCCACGCGCTCCCAGGAGCGGTCGGCGTCCTGCGCCGGGCGGGGGGAGGGGGCGCAGTTTGCAGCCTGCCGCCCCCATCCCCTCGCGGTGCCCAGCCGGAGCCCGGCGCGCAGCCCCTCGCCGTCCGGCGCTTCCTCCCGGGTCCCCGCGGGTCCCCCAGCTTGCCGGGCCGAGCGGAGAATGTCACCCCTCCGCGACGCCCCGCTCTGCGCCCGCTCCCGCGCGCCCTGCAGCTCAGGGTGAGGGGACCCAGTGCACAGGCTGCCCCGGGGTCCCCGCCCCTCACCCAGCCGCCCTCGCGGGGCCCCAGCGGTCCGTCCCGCCGGGCAGCCTTCTCCCCCGCAACCCCCGACGGTTCTCGCGCCCCTAGCCCCGTCCCCGCGCGGCTCCGGTCCCGGTGGCTCGCACCTTCCTCAGCGTAGACATCCTCGGGTGCTCCAGTTCAGCAGGTGCGGGGCGACATGGCCCGTCCGCCCGTCAGTTCGCCAGCCCGCGCGTCCCCTCCACTGCCGCCGCTCCAACCCGCTGGAGCCCAGCGCACGGTCGGTCCTCACGGCCGGCGCCTGCGCACTGGGCGCCCGGGGAGGCACCGGCGCACGGGGGGGCGGCCGGCGCGCGGCAGCATCTGGAGAGGGGCCGGGCCCGCGCCTGGGGGAGCGCCAGGCCTCTACGCCGCGACCCCGGCCCGCGCTTGCGGCCCGGCCGCCTGGCGCGCTTCGCGCGCACGGCCTTGGGAGCGCGCGCCCCGCCCGCACCGCCAACTGTTGCGCGGGGAGCGGCGGGTCACGCGGGGACGGCGGGGGACAGGAGGCGCCCGAGTGGCTCCCGGGGGCAGCGGCCTCACCGTTGCACGCGGAGCAGGTGCTCACGGCGCTGGAAAGTCAGCCCGCGCGTCCGACACGCACCCCGACACCTGGCACAGCGCGACCCGCTCGGGAGCGGTAGGAGAGACACGCGGGCGCATCGTGCGAGGGATTCGTGGACGGGGTAAAGTCTCCCCATACCCGGGACGCTCACGCGACACAGAGGACGCGGAGAGATGTGTACCCTACATGTCGGCAAGGGTACCGATGGGCTGCCCCTCCTGCTACCTAAACCGAGCCTCCACCTTTCCATGCGCGCTCCTCCCCGTAGAGAAACATGCCGCCGTGTCTTCGCAGGGAGGAAGGGTCACCACGGCGTCCCCAGGCCCAGGAACAGCGTCTCTCTGTCGGTAAACCTGGGGCGATGGGGTCTGGACGCCTTCGCGCGTCCACTCCCCGAGCGCAAAGACCACAGCAGCAGGGGGATAAGGAAGGAGAATCGGTTCAGTCGAAATTCTGTTCACGACCTGCAGCGAACTGGAACAATTTAGCGACTTTGGCCATGTTTTGATAGACTGGGATTAAATTCATGGGAATGCTCTTCCAGGGTGGGACTGCCAGGGGGAGGGAAAGTTACCATGGCCTAGCGTGAAGCCGCCGCACCGGTAACCAGAGACCAACTGGCTTCGTTCCCGCTTATTCCTGTGTTTTACCTGACCTTGGGCCAGTCCCAGAGCCCCGGTTTTTAATACATCTGCAAAACGGAGCTTTCCACGTTTCTAACTGGGCTGTTGTAAAGTTTAAATGAGATTAAAGACGTGAAAGCTTCTAGAATAAGAGAAAACACCAAGATGAAAGTTTATAGGAAAATGGGCAGGGATTAGAATAGGAAAAGAGAATCAGGCGACCAAAAATATTTGGGATGAGACTAACCAATCTTTTCCAGAAATTCTAAGATCTTTAAATAAGAGCACTGCCTCCATAATATTTCTTTATATAATTGATCACTCACATTAATCAATTGCAGCTTATCTTCATAGCAGAGTTCCAAATGCTGAGGGAGTGGATACAAGATGAACTAAAGAAACCTGCCCACAATCACATTTCTCCTTAGTGTTTATCTTCCAACTTGTCTCCTCTGTCAAAACCAATGCATTGTGTGTTCCAAACCTCAACCACAAATCTAAGTTCTAGATCAATTTTTTAACTTTAAAATGTACTTTCCCTTTACTTCCCTCCTCTCCATATTTGTCCTCATCCTTTCATCTTTCTTAAATTAATTAATTAATTTTTTAATTTTTATTTTATATTGGAGTATAGTTGATTTACATTGTTGTGTTAGTTTCAGGTGTACAGCAAAGTGATTTAGTTACACATATACATATATCTATTCTTTATCATATAGGTTATTACAGAGTATTGAGTAGAGTTCCCTGTCTATACAATAGGTCCTTGTTGATTTCATCCTTTCATCTTTTAAAAATTCATTTATTTATTCATTCATGCAAGAGCAACAACAAAAATAAGAAAAATGTACTGAGTGCCCATCATGTCTGTCAAAATGTGAGCAAAACAGAGAAGCCGTCTCTGGCCCCTGGAGCTTCCAGTCTAGAAAGAGAATCATTTTTTTTTAAATAGCACAGTAACATATAATTACAAATTATAATTACTTTTCTAAAGGAAAGTAGAGGGTGTTATTGAATGGTAGAAAGGCAACCACACAGCTCTGAGCTGAGAGAAGAACCCTTTTTGGGAATCCTCATTAAGTCTTTATCTTCCTCTGGGTTCTCCCACAAGCAGGTCCTGAGACATGAATTTGGGTGCAAGTAGCTTATTTGGGAGGGTGAGGCAGGAAATGAGAAAGGAAGCAGGAAGAGTGAGACAAAGAGGGAGGGAATGTTATTAACCTTGATGCTTATCAAGCTGGCCACCCCTGTGGAGAGTGGGATCTCAATCTGGCTGGGGATCCCGAGGGCACTGTGTGGAATGCACCTCAGAATTGCCTGCCTTCAGTAGAAAGGCTGGACATTTTTCCATCTGATCTCCATCTGCCAATGATTGCCTGTTGCTCCCCCCACCCCAGGTTCCTCTGGCTGAGTAAGTCCCACAGCTTCAGAGAAAGCCGTGAGGCTGAACTGCAGGGCTTAAGGTGCCCGCAGGTGAGTGCAAGGGTCTCTACAGCAGAAGCAGCATGAAATCAGAAGGCCACTTCTACCAGAGCCCTGGAGAAGGAATGGGATTCAGGCAAGAAGACAGTGGGGCAGGGAAAGCATTTCAGGTAGAAGGAAGAGCAGACCTGAAGAGCCAGGGGAATAACAGTCAGAGAAACCAGAACAAAGTGAGCGAGAGAGAGAATAGCATTAATGCATCTGGAGAGCCAGTGAGGGGTGTTCAAAGGACATTTTAAGGACTCTGAGTTGTATCTTATATACGGTGAACATTTTTTTTTTTTTTTTTTTTTGCGGTACGCGGGCCTCTCACTTTTGTGGCCTCTCCCGTTGCGGAGCACAGGCTCCGGACGCGCAGGCTCAGCGGCCATGGCTCATGGGCCCAGCTGCTCCGCAGCATGTGGGATCCTCCCGGACCGGGGCACGAACCCGTGTCCCCTGCATCGGCAGGCAGACTCAACCACTGCACCACCAGGGAAGCCCTATACAGTGAAATTTGACATAGGATTTTTAGCAGGGAAATAAGATGTTCTGCATAGACAATCATGCCATTTGTGGACAAAGACAACTGTATTTCTCCCTTCCCAATTTATATACCTTTTATTTCCTTTTCATGTCTTACTGCATTAGCTGGGACTTCCAGTACAATGTTGAAAAGTGGTGAGAGGGGCATCCTTGCCTTCTCCCTGACGGTGGCGGGGTGGCATCTAGTTTCTCACCATTAAGTATGATGTTAGCTATAGGTCTTCTGCGGATGTTCTTTATCAAGTTGAAGAACTTCCCTTCTCTTCCTAGTTTGATGAGAGTTTTATCATGAATTTTGGATTTTATTGGATTTTTTCAAATGTTTTTTCTGCATCTATTGATATGATCATGTGGTTTTTCTTCTTTAGCTTGTCAATATGATGGATTACAGTCATTGATTTTTCAATGGCAACGAGATTTTTTAAAGGTCATTTTGGCTGCTATGAGGAGAAGAGATGGAGGTGGGGATGGGAGTGAGGAAACAAGAGTGGAATTGGGGAGATCAGTTTAGAAATGCGTGGATAAACCGTAGTGAGAGATGATGAAGACATGAACAAGACAGTGGAAGTAAGAAATGATGCAGGTAGAATACACTTGCTGAGATTTCTTCGATGGGTCAAGGGGGAAGAGAGGGAGGAGAGGATGCCAATGAATCCCAGGTCTCTGCAGCTGGGTAGATGGTGCTTCTGGGAGACCACTGAGTGGATACCGACAAGTGTGCGCTGGATCCTGTGATATGAGGTCCTGTGACTTCAGCAAGAGCCGTTACAGTGCAGGAGGATGGAGACACATATGGGCAACAGAGTCAACCGAAGATGACAAAGTGGAGGCTGACTTTGTCGTCAACTCTTTCAAGAAGTTTGAGTGTAAAAGAGATGAAAGGAACAGGGCTGGAGGAAAAGAGATGGTTTCTGGGAAGATCTCGTTGTAAGGTTAGAAAGTCCAGAGCTGCTTGAACACTGTTGGGAAGCTGAAGTAGAGAGCGAGGTCAAGTGTGAACTAATCAAGGATACCATTCCGTGTGCACTGCCTCTCTCCTGCACCATCTATTGTTAAATAGACTTGATTTTTTAGAGCGGTTTTAGGTTCACAGGAAAATTGAGGAGAAGGTGCAGAGATTTCCTCTATGCCCTCTGCCCCTACCCACGCACAGCCCCCACCCCATTATCAACATCCAAACTAGATGGTCCATGTATTAACAACTAATGAACCTATGATGACGTGTCACTATCACCCAGAGTCCATAGTTTACATTGGGTTCATTCTTGGGGTTGTATATTCTATGGGTTAGGATAAATGAATAATGACGTTTCCACCATTATAACATCATACAGAGTAGTTTCACTGCCCTAAAAATCCTCTGTGCTTCATCCCTCCCATCCCAACCCCTGGCAACCACTGATCTTTTTACTGTCTCCATAGTTTTGCCTTTTCCAGAATGTCGTAGAGTTGGAATTATATACAGTATTTAGACTTTTCAGATTGGCTTCTTTTGCTTAGTGATATGCATTTAAGTTTTCTCCATGTCTTTTCATGGCTTTTGATAGCTCATTTCTTTTTAGCTTTATAATATCCCATTGTCTGGATGCACCACAGTTTTCTTATCCATTCACCTGCTGAAGGACATCTTGGGTGCTTCCAGGTTTTGGCAATTATAAAGCTGCTATAAATATCTGTGTACAGGATATTGTGTGCACATACGTTTCCATCTCATTTGGGCAAATACCGGGGAATGAGATTGATGGATCATAGGGTAAGACACCACCAAACTGTCTTCCACAGTGGCTGTGCCCACCAGCAATGATGAGAGTTCCTGTTGCTCCACATCCTTGTCAGCACTTAATGTTGTCAGTGTCTGTATTTGGCGTCTCATTGTTTTAAATTGTAGCCCGTGATGACATATGATGTGGGGCAACCTTCAATATGCTTATTTTCCATCTGTCTATCTTTGGTGAGGTGTCTGTTAAGGTGTTTGACCCATTTTTTAATTGTGTCATTTGTGTTCCATTACTCATTTTCAGTCTCAACTTGATCAGATCCTTCGGCACATAAATTTGGTGTGTGTGGCATGTGTATTTTCTAAACAACCCTCTTTTGATTATATGTGTGTATGTGTGGTGTGTGTGTTCTGTCTTTAGGGACCCTCCAGCTGCTACCCCATCTTGGGTCCAGTAGAGAGAGATCTGCACCCAATATCTTCCATTTCTCTGCTGCAATTCTCTCTACTGAATTCCCGTCAAGCTTTTGCCTCCGCCACTTCAACGAAATTACTGTAATCAAGGTCACTGAGAACCTGCGCTTGATGAATACAATTGTCTGTGATGGGTCCTCGACATCATTTCAGACCAGCAATGACATGACTTGGCTTCAGGACAGCTCACTGTCCTCCCGGCCCCCCCCTGCCCTTTCCCTCCTCATCTCCCCACCTTCTAGAAGTTAGAGCCCCTCAGAGCTGTCCTTGGACCACTTCTCTATCTACACTCCCTCTTAGAGCTTTAAATGCACCTACATGCAGACAAACCCAGCTGTGTATCTCCATCCTCGTCCTTTCTCCTGAATCCTAAAATCCTATTCAGCTGCCTAATTGATGCCCACATTTACACATCTAAGGAGCACCTCAAACATAACATGCCTGGCACTGCACACCACCCAACAATGACCGCCCCCCCTCCACCCCCCAGGGAGGTTTCTCATCTCCTTGGGACCACTCCAGCTTCCCAGTTTCCAAACCAAAACCTGGAGCCATGCCACACTTCTCTCCTGCCAAAGCCACTCTTGGTCAATCAGAAAACCTCTTTTGCTCTGTCTTCACATATATCCAAATCCAACCACCTCTTCCCACAGCCTCATCCACCACTACCCTGGTGTTAGCCACCAGGGTCCTTCTCACAGGGATGGACTCGAGCTGGCCTCCTGCTTCCCCCACCAAATCTGATCTCAGCTCAGCGGCTCAAGCCACTCCTTCAAGATGGGCTTCAGATAATTTCACTCGTCTGCTCAAAACCAGCGGTATCCTCCATCTGACTGCCTGGGAAACGTAAGGCTGATCCTCGCGTCTTCGCAAACTTGCCCAGCACCACCTGCTTTCCTGTCTGACGGCGGCTGTCACTGTCCCTGCACCGTGTGCTCCTGTCGCACGGGCCCTGTGCTGCTCCAGGCCTGGACGGTCCCTTAAGCTTTGAGTGCCCTTTACCTGGACATCACCGAGCCTTGCTCCCTCTGCCTCAAGCCTGGTTCAAATTACCTTCCAGGAGGCCTTCCTGACCCCCCACCTCCCCACTCTGAAACCCCTTCCCGGCGGGAAGACAGTGACAAACTCTCTGTCTCACGAGGGCTTGTCTGCTTGTCAGCCTGTCAGGAGGTGACCCGGCTTCCATAGCAGGGCCCGGCACAGACAGGCTCTCAGGAAATATGTTCTCCAAGAAACGGATTCAAGGAAGAAGGGTAAACAATAAACCAAGGTCCCAGAGAAGGTGAAATGGTTGGAGGGGAGCACAGGGAAGAAATCCTCCTGCCGCAGTTGCAACAGCGGCCAGAAGGGGTCAGTGCCACAGGGGTCAGGGATCAGGGGGCTCCCCTCTTCCCAGTTTCCTCTCTGCTCTGAGTCCCAGCTTCTGCGGTACGATAGGACCCTGGCCCGATGGGCGCTCAGCGGACCCCTCCCACTGCTTGCATCCCTGTGCAGCGCTGGGACCCAGGGTGACACTGTGGACGGTCACCCAGGAACACAATCCCGCCCCGCGCTGACCTCCTCCCAGTGACCGCCTAACCCCTGACTCCCCTCCTGCTGACCCACTAACCACATCTCGCTGACCCACCCACCCCCTTCCAGTGACGGTCTTCTGATGACCCCCTAACCCCTGACCCCCTCCCGCTGACCCCGCCCCATGACCCCTCCGCAGCCCGGGTCGGCTCACCCGGGTCACACCCTTCCCTCTGAGCATGCTCGGAGTAGTAACGCCCACGGGCCATGCCCACAGCGCGCGTTAGAGCCAATCTGCAGCCGGTGCGCGGCTGATTGGCGTTCAGCGGCAGAGAGCCCGGATCCTGATTGGGCAGGCCTGCTGTTGTGGACGGGCCTACGAGGACGGAGTCCGGAAGTGCAGTCGCGCTGCTCGGGCCTGGGCTGGGGTCGCAGGCGTCGCCGGGGCGGCTAGGCCGGCATGGCGGCGCTGCGGAGGCACGGTAGGCGGGGCTCGGGGGTCTGTGGGAACCGGGAGCTTTGGAGGACGGGGACTCTGGGCCGTCGGGGACCCGGGACTGTGAGAACTGGGGGAACCTGGGGCTGTGGGGACGGGGGCTGTGGGGACGGAGGCTGTGAGGACGGGAACTGTGAGGACCCGGGGCCGCGAGGACGGGGACTGTGAGGACCCGGGGCGGTGAGGACTGTGGGGACCTGGGGCTGCGAGGAAGGGGGCTGTGAGGACCCGGGATTGTAAGGGGCTCCTCCCAAAGCCCAGATTCTGACTCTCAAACCATTTACCTGCAGGGATTCTGAGTTTCTGGGCAGGTAACTAGTGTTATTAAGCTATGGTAGTATTTTTAGTCAACACCAAAGGCAGGATGGATACATTTAATTGGTTAACCTGGTTAATCAGCCTTAGAATGAATGTCAGAGATACAGGGAACTCCAGACACCTCATGGAAAGCCCAGTAAACTTCTCATTACCCTATAGTCATTAATATTAAAATGAAAAAGGAATATTCTATTTTTCCCAGTTTTATTCAGATATGATTGATATATAGCACTGTGTGGGTTTAAGGTGTGTATACAGCGCAGTGCCTTGATGGGCTATGTACTACAAAACCACCACCCAGTAAGTTAACATCCATCACCTCATACAGTTACACAATTTCTTTTCCTTGTGATGAGAACTGTTAAGACCTACCGTCTCTCTCAGCAACTTTCAAATTCGCCATACAGCAGTGTTAACTATAGTCACCATGCTGTACAACTACGTCCCAAGGCTTATTTATCTTATAACTGGAAGTCTGTACCTTTTGACCATCTTTACGCATTTCCCATCCCCCAATCACCTCTGGCAACCATCAGTCTGTTCCCTGTATCTGTGAGCTCCTTTTTTCGATAGTTTTTTTTTTTTTAGATTCCACAAATAAGTGAGATCTTACAGTATTTGTCTTCTTTTGACTTATTTCACTTAGCATAAAGCCCTCAAGATCATCCATATTATTGGAAATGAAAACATTTCCTTCTTTATGGCTGAGTAGTATTCACATCTGCTTTATTTATCCATCCATCAGTGGACACTTAGGTTGTTTCCTTGTCTTGGCTATTGTGAATAATGCTGCAGTGAACATTGGGGTGCATGTATCTTTTTGAGCTAGTGTTTTTCTTCTCTTTGGATAAATACCCAGAAGTGGAATTGCTGGATTGTACGGTAGCTCTATTTTTAATTTTTTGAGGAACCTTCATACTGTTTTCCACAGTGGCTGCACCAACTTACATCCCACCAACAATGCATAAGAGTTCCCTTTTCTCCACATCCTCACCAACACTTGCTATTTCTTGTCTATTTGATGATGGCCATTCTCACAGGTGTGAGGTGATATCTCTTTGTGTTTTGATTTGCATTTCCCTGATGATTCGTGATCTTGAGCGTCTTTTTGTATACCTGTTGGCCACCTGTATGTCTTCTTTGGAGAAATGTCTGCTCAGTTCCTCTCCCATTTTTTTTTTTTTTTTTTTCGGTACGCGGGCCTCTCACTGCTGTGGCCTCCCCCGTTGCGGAGCACAGGCTCCGGACGCGCAGGCCCAGCGGCCACGGCTCACGGGCCCAGCCGCTCCGCGGCATATGGGATCCTCCCAGACCGGGGCACGAACCCGTATCCCCTGCATCGGCAGGCGGACTCCCAACCACTGCGCCACCAGGGAGGCCCCCTCTCCCATTTTTTATTCAGATTGTTTGGGGGTTTTGGCTATTGAATTGTATGGATTCTTTCTGTATTTTGGGTATTAGCCCCTTACCAGATATATAGTGTACAAATATTTTTTCCCCTTCAGTAGGTTGCCTTTTCATTTTGTTGACAGTTTCATTTGCTTTGCAGAAGCTTTTTAGTTTCTTTTGTTTGTTTTTGCTGTTGTTGTTTTTGCTTTTGGTGTCAAATCCAAAAAAATCATTGCTGAGACCCATGTTGTCAAGGAGCTTTTCCCCTATGTTTTCTTCTAGGAGTTTTATGGTTTTGAAGGTTTTAGATATGTTTCTCTTTTTGTTTGGATTAGTTTGGGCCATGGTTATTTTTTTCCTCCTCTACGTTTAAAACAGATGGTTGTGTTTTTGCCCTTTGAAAGGAAAAGCCCAGTGGCAACTCTAGTTAATAAACATTTGCTTAAAATAGGAAAAAGAAATGAATTTCTCAGTAAGGCAGAATACAGAGAAGAGTAAATAATATTCCCAGTCTGTGGCTTCCTTTGTAGAAAAACGCTTTGCCTGGCTTCCCCCATTGCTCTGAGCCCCAGGCGTTAGGACTCGCCTGGTCAGCCTTAAAGAACAGATCATCTCATAGTGACGAAATTCCTCAACAGTCAGATGTTAGCTCCAAAGCGGGCATTACAGTATTTTGATGGGTCCCCAAGCTACTTTTTATAACCCGCACCAGCAGTGGAGCCAGCAGGCTCTGCAGACTAACTGTGAGGTTCGCGGGGGGCAGCCCTGACTGGCCTTCACGGGCCCCTGTGGCTGGTTGACCCCCTGCCCCCTGACTGGGCCTCCTCTCCTGCCTGGGGTTCTGCCCTCATTCGCCAGCAGCTGCTCTCCAGCCTTCCGGTAGTGCTGCCTGGCCAAGCCTGGCAGCAACGCCCTGCTCCGGGCCCTCAGCTCGCTGCACCCAGAGGACTCGACTTTTCACCATCCGTCCTGAAACAGGCCTCCTTCCTGTTGGGTCTCTGACAAAGTTACCGAGTAAAGTTGGGCTGTTGCAGAACATTGTGGTGAAAGGCTGGATTAGTAAGTCTTGAAAGCGTCCAAGCAGCCATTGTAAGTGAGAAACGCAATATCCATTCTCCGCATCTTCTTAACTAGGTCACAGGAGCACTCGTGCTGGGGTAACAAACACTGAGGAACACTCGGTGGGGTTTTAGCCGGAAAAGCTTCTGAGCGCTTGTACCGGGTGGCGGTGTGAACCAGGGCCGCCTCTTGTCTTCCTGGTCTGCGGGGCTCGTGACGTGGACCCGATGCAGGCCGCCTCTTGTCTTCCTGGTCTGCGGGGCTCGTGACGTGGACCCGATGCAGGCCGAGTGACGGTGGAGCAGTTGCCCCGCTGGCCGCGCTCGGGGCGCTGTGGGCCGGGGCGGCGGAGGCGGCTGCAGCGTATCTGGGCTTCAGAGGAGGGGAGAGGAGGAGGCCCGGCAGGAGGGGTACCGTGGGGCTGCTAAGCCCAGCGCGCCTTGGGGGCCAGGGTGAGGGCGGCTGGGCGAAGCGCTTCTCTTCTCGGGAGCCCTACCGCGTGCCTTGGAAGAAAGCCCCTCAGCTCGAGCTCAGGGTGAGAAAAAGCACGAGGCAGGTGGGCTGACGTGCTGCCTGGGGGCGGTTCTGAGGCTTCCCTGCAGGTCGACGGCTCTGCTGGGTGATGTGGCCTCCTATGCGGTTCGTGGCAGAGCTCCTCGGGATGAAAGGTGGCTGTTGCCTTTGAAGCAAGGCTGCTGGAGGGAGAAGTAAATCTTTACTGTTCTCTCCTTGATGCCGGGGAAGCCTGTGGCCTGTACTGGAGGCCGTCCCTTGGGCATCCTTTGGGAGCTTCTGGGTTAACAGGCAGCGGTGGGTCCCGCACAGAGTGTGGTGGGGAGAGCAGTGAGCATCCAGCACAGAGTTACGGGCGAAGCCCCGTGGGGACTGTGGAATGGGGAGGGGTCTCGGGACAGCCCTGCGGGCGCTGCGGGGAGGGAGCTGCACTGAGCTTCTCTGGCCATCTCGCGGGTGCTGGCCTGCGCGCTGGAGGCTGACTGCTGAGAGGTGTCCTCAGTCCAGCGTCCCCCCACCTCCCAACAGGCACCTCTCCCCTTTTCAGAAAGTCCACCGGCTCTGCTTCTGGCTGTTGCAGCTTCTCCGCTTGGAGCATGTGGAGCCTTGTCCCCTGATGCACAGACCCCGGCGGAGCCTGGGGCACTCGCCCTTCCGGGCCCGCTCCACGCTGGCCGTGGACTCTCAGATGGGCGAGCGTGAGGGCCATCCAGGGCCGGCGTCCGGGCTAGGAGGAGGACACTGCTGTCATCCCCTCCCTGCTACTCGCGTGTGTCTCTGTGTAGCTGTGTGTGTGTGTGTCTGCGTGTATGTGCATGTGTGTGTCTGTCTGCCTGTATGTTCACGTGTGTGTGTGTGTCTCCCCCGTTGCACCCTCAGACTTACACTGCCCGCAGCTTCCTTTGGAGTCTCAGACCCCTGGGTACTTGTTGGGGTCTGTCTCAGTTGGGAAGACCCCGCTTTCCTTTGTGTTGAGCCACGTGCCTCGGGCGCCCCAGCAGGTGGACGGGCAGTCGCTCACTGACCTGCAGGAAGAGCCCAACTCTCTTTATCGACAAAAGTGTCACTTCGGTGTTTTCTTCTGTTCAGTGTGATGCGGCAGGTCCCTTCTCTTCCGGATCAAGAGCCCTTTTTCCTTTCAGCGATCTCCCAGGACTGAACGTGCGTGCCGCAGGGCCTGGAGAGGGTTAATGCAGAGATGGGCCGGGGCTGGAGCGGGGGTGGACACGGTGCGCGGAGGAACTCAGAGCTGGAGGTGAGGGGCCTAGACCACGGCATGGGAGGTGGGGAATAACTCAGGGACCAGGGAGGGGGCTCAGCCAGGCGGGGACGTGCCTTGCAGGGTCCGGTACCTTGGATGTGACTGGGGACCGGGGCTCAACTACCTCCTGACCACTGCTGAGTGGTGAGCCTCACACTGCCCTGGGACCCGGGTGGGGTCACTGTCACTTCTGGGGAGTGCAGAAAGCCTCAGCCTGTGGCCAGCAGCAGGACAAGGTGGGCTTCGGCGCACCAGCTTCAGGTCTGGTTCCTCTGTCACCATCCCCTGTGTGTGACGAGCCCCACGGAGGCGGTGCCGCCCGGGGCAGAGCCAGCGAGGTAGGACTAGCGCCCTCCCCGCCGGTCAGCGCCCGGGGCCGGGAGCTGCACCCCTGGACCGTCACCTCCAGGTGTCCGTCTGAATCTGTCCAGGAGGCCAGCGGCCGAAGGGAGGATGGAAGACGTGAGGGTCGAGGCTAGGCGGGGGCCATTGGGGCGAGGGAGGCGGGAGGTGTGCTGGGAGCAGTGGTAGGTCTCTCTCCCGGGCTTGACAGGTGTCGCGCGGGCTTGTGTGTAGGTTGCGGCGGGAGAGGGGCGCACCCGTGAAGGCGGTCCCTGGGACCCTCGGGCCTCGTCTGTAAGGTGGGGGCTGTTCTATGTCCTTTCACAAGCTGGTCAGTCAGGAGCGGCCGCCGGAGGAGGCTCAGGACAGGCCCAGGAAGGACAGTTTGTTGGGCTCTCGGGTCCTAGAGGCAGGGCCACGCCGGGCACGTGGGGGGATGGCCAGGGGGTCAGGGGGCATAGGACAGGACGGAGGAAGACTGAGGGCACGGCCTTTACTGGGGTTTCCAGGGGAAAGGCAGGCGGGGCGGGGGGAACACATACGATTGGCTGCTTTTAGTGATTTTGCTGGGCTTTGGGTGACAGGGCTGCCCCGAGCCGCCGGGCACCCGGCCCAGGTGTTTCGGGCAGAGGAGAGTCACCTCCCCGGGGCGGGGCAGGCGGAGGAGGCCGGGCCTGGCCGGGCTGTTGGCATAGGTCACAGGCGGGCTCCTGGCTTGTCCTTTGGCTGGCAGGGGATGTCAGAGCATCACAGTAGACAGAAAATTTAAGATGTATGACTACTCGGTGAACAGCAGAGTCGTGAGGATTAACGCGGGTCACGTTTGTGAGGCGTGAGGCCCATGTGAGCAGCCTGCTGTCACTGTCACCCTGGGTGTGGGACGTGGAAGCGGCCGAGCGGGACCTTGTCGGGAAGACGGGGTGTACGGCCCAGCGGCTGGAGAGACGACAGCGCCCGGACAAGGCTTCAGGACCGTGGGAGCAGGACGGTTCCTCAAGCAGAGGGTGCCAGGCGCAGTGGGGGCACGATGGGGAGCCAGGGATCCTCCCTGCTCGGCTGGGGCTGCAGAAGCCAGTGGGAGGATGGGCACTTCCTCCCCAACATCCTCACCCAGAGAACAGGTGACCCAGCTATGGTCAGGCAAGCCTTGTGCCCTTTGGGTTGAATTCCAGATCTGTCTGCTGAAAAAGCCAGTGTCGATTAAACTGGAAAAAAAAAATAAAAGTATTGGAGTAAGAGTAATAGGTTATCCTCTGTCTCCCCATTGTAATGAGGCAGCTTTCCGAGTTGCCTTTGAACGTCCCCTCAGCCCACCCACCTGTCGCATCACGTCTTGGTGAGAAAACAAGACAGGCTGGGAGCTGGGTCTGCTCTCCCTGCATCTCCTGGGTTAGGATGCAGTCACCAAGCCCAACGAAAACGATCACAGCCTTATGTGCACTTAAAATGTTTCTGAATAGCTGATGGCATAGTAATTGCTTCTTAAAAAACTGCAAGGAGAAATTTTGGACAAAGTTTAGAATTTTTTTTTTTAAGTGTTAAAGTTTTGGGAGAAAATGAAAGTTTAGTGGATATCTACCTCTTAAATGGGGAGACCACGTCAGACTGGTCATGGCGTAGGATTCCAATTATGTCCCATTTGAGTACTATTTCTGGTCTTATTTTGAGAACTATCTTCCTTTTAATTAATATTTCAGAAAGCTTGCCATCTGTTGCTTAAATCTTAGCTAATTGTTTTTCCATTTACAATTCTATGATGAAAGTCATTAACAAACTATCATTCATTGAATTTGCATACTATATTCAGCGTCTCTTTCTTGTGAACTGATGCAGTGCTATTATCAATTTATTCCTTTATTCATAAGCATCCATTAAATACCTTCTCTCATTATAGGGATAAAATGGAAAAAAAACCCACATTGAATATTGTGGGAGAAAAAGCTATGGAGAGGTTGGCAGATAAACATAGTCTTTACTGAAAAGAGAAAATTGAAAATGCTGTATCAGATTCCAAGAAATACCCTAAGAAAATTTAAATTTAAAGTGTCTCTTAAGCTCTACAGATATCAGGTGGAAAAGGGAATCAGCTGAGTCAGTGTTTACTGAGGTTGGGGAACTTCTTCCTTTTCTTTATGATTTGTCAGTGTGTGTTTGTTTTGGAAGATTTTCTCTACTATGCCAGGCTAAGGTCAGGAGGCTGTCATCAAACAGGGAAAAGGGCCACAGGGAAAGTTTCAATGAATTTCCATTTCTGATCTTATTTTCAGTAGCAGTTTTTCATTTATATATGATTTCAAAAAGCCTGCCAACTCTGGTTTCAAATTCTAGATAATCACTTTTCCATTTAGATAATCACTCTAAAAACGTACATCATAAAACCATTTGTTCTGATGTTTTTCTCTCATAATGAAATATCTCGAAGTCACTTTTTAGAAGTTATTTGTTAATATTTATGGTCTCTTTTATTTTTGTGTAATTCCTATAAGCATGTGGCCCCATCAGTTTTACTGTTTCCCATTAACATCCACCCTTGGAAATATAGTTTTTTAGCTAATTTTATTCCTCATGACCCCAGACTAGCTCCACGTGTTTTTTTTGTCCTCTGAGAGTTATGCTTTTCTGAGAGACAGTGGTTCATAGGGATGATTTGGCTAGAGAATTACAAATGAATCAATATCATTTCTAATCTCATCCATTACTAGAAAGATCTACAGTATATATTTAGTAAGAATAAATGTATAGTTTTACACCAATGGTAAATAAAGTATATTGTGTACATAGATGTTGAGGGAAATGTGTATCACTTTACCATCAAAGTGAACTTTTTTAAGGAAAAGAAAAATATTTCTGACATTGATGGGGGTCTCAGTGGTGACATTGACTTAGTGGTCTCAAAGATCAGAGGTGGGCTTCCCTGGTGGCGCAGTGATTGGGGGTCCACCTGCCGATGCAGGGGACACGGGTTCATGCCCCAGTCCGGGAGGATCCCACGTGCCGCGGAGCGGCTGGGCCCGTGAGCCATGGCTGCTGAGCCTGCGCGTCCGGAGCCTGTGCTCCGTAATGGGAGAGGCCACAAAAGTGAGAGGCCCACGTACCACAAAAAAAAAAAAAAAACAACAAAAAAAACAGAGGTGCTTTTTTTTCTACCACATAGTTTTCATTTTCCTTTGCTTTTTTCAGAATGGAATATTATGGAAGAAAAATTTCTGTTTCTTTTTTTTTTTTTTTTTTCATGAGAGTCTTTTCTAATAGAAAGTACATGCACCCAGTTTCCCCTGATGAGGAAGCTTTCCGAGCTGGGAGGTGTGCCGGAAGCACCATCTGGCTCAGGCAGGAACCTGTTAGGCATTCTGCCCTTAGACCACAGCGAAGGAGACCTAATTCCTTGAAATGCTGCCATTAACACCTCTGTTAAAAATGGAGCAAAGCCCTTCCTTTTTTATACCCAACTGTTAGATTTTAAAACGCGTGACTGTGTGGAAGAAGAGTTCAGAATTGAATAGTTTACCACCAGCAGTCGAACTATCTATTTCCTTTTGAGTTCTTCCCAGGTGTCTAATTTCCAAAGAACACTTTACTGAAATTTTATTTTTATTTGGCTTGTGTCTTTAACCTGAAATAGCAAGTTTAGATGGCAGTCCTCTCTGAAAATTATATCAAAATGACTTAATTCCCCTGTGACACAGAGACTTGATCTCTCTGTTTGGTATTTCGTCGTATTAATTTCAGACAGGATGTTTTTCTCCACAATGACCTTTTTCTGTGTCTCTCATGTCCCAGCTCCAGTCGCCCGTCGCGTGGTGATTGTACTTGTCTCCTGCAGGCATCAATGTCCATTCCCCTGCTTTTTTATGTTCCGCTGATTGCTTTTTGACAGACAGCAGAGTTGCAAGTTACAACCTGCCCTTGCTGGGAGAGGGGGACGGCACAAGCAGGAGGGTGGTGGTGGTTCACTGAGCTCCTGTGGTGCCACGGAGCTGCCTTCCTGGACCCAAGCACCTTGCTCTTTTTTGTTTGTTTTTGAGCACAGTGGAAATTAAGCCAAAAAGAGACTTTTTTTTTTTTTTTTTTTTGCAGTACCCGGGCCTCTCACTGCTGTGGCCTCTCCCGTTGCGGAGCACAGGCTCCGGACGCACAGCCTCAGCGGCCATGGCTCACGGGCCCAGCCGCTCCGCGGCATGTGGGATCTTCCCGGACCGGGGCACGAACCCGTGTCCCCTGCATCGGCAGGCGGACTCCCAACTACTGCGCCACCAGGGAAGCCCCAAAAAGAGACTTTTAATCTCTAAATTGATTTTTAGGACTACGTTTGCAGTAGGCATGTGGGTGTGTGCGCGCGCACACACACACACACACACACACACAGAGGCACAAGGCGCCTTTCAACAAACCAAAGCTGACAGATGCTTTTTAAAAATGATGTTTTACTGTGTTCCTACCCTGAAAAAAATAACCTTTCATTTATGTTCTGCTTTTAACGTGAATCCCTAAGTAGGTTTGGCCAGTTAGAATTAAGTCCCTATTTGTAGGAAACCGGCAGGCAGTTCATGGGGTACCCAGCTCCTTCATAGCCCTGGAGGCTCAGAGAACTGAGAGTCCAGTGGCTACACATTTCTTTTGGTCTAAAATAGCTGGTAATTTGTATTTAAGTAAACTTCGAGCTCCGTTTGTGATAGGAGTCCCATGTGACTGCACAGGAGCGGTCCATCGTCCCTTTGAAAAGCAGAGGCACTGATCACTGGGGCTGGTGGGGGGCTGGGCAGGCAGGTCCACGCTAACAGCTTGTTTGCTTCAGAGGATGTTCAGGCGTTCAGTGGTCTTATTCCCTGTGTGTCTCGAATGCTGGGATAAAGTGAGATGCACCGAGGAACCCTCCAGCAACCCTCCTCTATTGGTTGGTAGAAAGTATTGTTTTCACTCTGTTTGTTACACATTGCTCTTTTAAAGCTGATTTTGAAAAATTAAAATCACATTATTTTAAAAAAGACTTTATGCTTTAAATTGTGTCAACTGAAGGTATTAGACATGTATATTTATCAGTAAAATTATTTTAATCTGAGGTACCTGGATATTTGGAATCCGTTAAGACTTACTAGTTAAGCTTCTCGTTGAAGACACAGCTCCCACTTTTGCTGTTGGGATGCCCGTCCTGACAGCTGTTTGAGATCATCTGTTCTTGTGCCTGTTGACAAGACATTTGATAAGTATCTCACGGATCATGGATAATAGGACGTAAAGCCTGCATCTCCTCTCAGAGCAGTTTTGTTCCCGTGATAACGTTTATTACAAGTCGTAGGGGTTGGATTGATGGAGCACGTGTGCTGCCGGGAGTGGGAGCCTGCAGAGACGCCTGGAAGGTGTGTTTTTACTTGTGAGGTTTTTAACACACATGAGTGTGAGATGGAAATCATGCTGCCTCTTGGGTTTACGAGATGCTTAACCCCATTTAGCTTAGGAGGATGAAAGTTCTCCTCTTTGTTTTAGTTTTTGAACTACTGTGCTCAATTTTAAATTTAAAACTTAGGAAAGTTGTCTTTCCCATTTGATGAAGTGTGAAGCGTGCAGACCCTCTGGCCTTTATGAATTAGCACATCTGAATCCGTGTACTGTTCTGCCCACAGTCACCCTCCAAATATTCATCTTGGGATTTAAGCGTAGAGTGTGACACTTTTATACTTAAGTTGTACTTTTATGCACATTTGTTTTGAATTTTGAGTGCTCCGCCTGTGTTCCCTCGATCTTAGATGGTTTGCGTGCTGTGCGTGCTGAGCCCCCTCCCCGTGGTGCAGCCGCGGGCTCCTCAGAAGCACGCGGACATGTGGTGCGTCCTCCTTCCCCGTGGGCACGTCCGGTGCTCGTGGGGCTAGTTCCCCCTCTGCTTCTGTGTCTGATGTGGGGCCTTGTGTCTTCAGTGGCCAAGACGGTCCTCCCTCGAGCAGCTGTGGTTGTTCAGCCAAGGACGGATGTGACTGGATTTGTGTTCAGAACAGGGACGCACCCTCCTCCTGGACACAGGCTCCTTGGAGACATGTCGACCCCAGGGCGCAGGCAGAGGGAGAGCAGGTGAGCCTGGAGCAGCCCCTGGTGCCGGCAAGTAGCCACATGCTCTCAGAAGGCGGGTGGGGAGGGGGCGGGCATCAGGCAGGCAGCGCAGGGGCTGGCAGGCCGACAGTGCCCCAGGCCAGGCCATGGGCGCAGGGCGAGTGGGGAAAAACAGTTCAGTTTTGCTTTGTTAAAACACCGGGCGCTGCGGGCCATTGGGTGGGCTTGCCTACTGTTGGCAGTGGGGTCTGGATCTCAGGCGAGCTGGAGGACGTTTCAGCTTTTATCCCGGACTGAGACAGGAGTGGGTAGGGAGAGAGGCCGGGCGTGAGGAAGTGAGAGCCCCGTCGTCCACTCCTGTGTCGTCTCTGCAGCACACCTGTGTTGTCAGTCTTGCAGCCTTGCCCACAGAGGTATTTCTGCCCATTTTACAGAGGGAAACAGTGAGGCTCAGAAAGACCACTTAACTCAGACAAGATTTCCTACCTAGGAGTGGCAGAACTGTGGCTTAACCCAGTTGAACCTGCCTCCTGGAGGGATCCCTGGTGGGTATTGTGGGAGAGGGGAGGAGCTCTGCGTGGGGAGACCTGCGGGTTTGCCCTGTGCTCTGAGCCTCCTGCTCACCGAGAACCTCCTCTCCTCTCAGGGTCACGAAACTTTGCTTCCTGGTAACAAGGCTGAGGCGGCAAGTATTGAGCCTTTGAGTCTTGTGCTAGATTTTGTTTTTAAAATGTCAGTGGGGACACTACAGGGCCTGGCAGCCCTGAGCAGAGTCCCATAGTCAGGAGACATGGAGAGGGGCCCCTGTCCCTGGCAGGGCTGCCTCTGGTGGGGCGTCGGCTGGGATGATGTTTGAACCCCAGCTCTTGCCACCCTTCCCTATCGGGGAGGCCCAGAGCCCGAAGCAAGACCCGGCCAGCCCCCGTGGGGCGGCGGGGGAGCCTGGGTGACCGATGAGGCCGCCCTTGGACCACGGCCCTCAGACCCAGGCCCCTTATAAGGAGCTCTCAGCTTCCAGAGCCAGGTGTGAGGCAAGCTTGTAGCCCCCAGACCCCACCCAAGTTGGGCCTGGCCCCCGGGACCTCAGCACTGGAGCGCTCAGCCTGGGCTGGGACTGAATCTTGTCCCTGAGGAAGGACCACGTGTCCTGAACCTCCCAACGGGCTGAGACCCCTGCAGCGGTCGTGCGGGGACACTGCAAAGCCAGTGAGTGGAGAACCAAAGGGCCTCGAGAGCCGGAGGCTTTGCAGACACGCTGCCAGGTAGCTCCTTGGTGAAAACCCCTATTAATTAGGCTGTAAATACAATTTATTTAGGCAATCTGTTGAATTCAGTGAAAGTGCCATGGGCTTTTGTTCTTTTCCTTGCCCCTGCACACTACCAATGTTTCAGCTCGGGATCCACGGCAGAAAGCCCAGGCGGTGAGTCCCTGGCCAGCCTGCTGTGTGCCGCTCCCTCTCCACCTGTTGTCAGGGCACCTGTTCAAGCAAAATGGTCAGGTGCCCAATCCACTTCGGTGTTCCCTGGAGAGGGGGGCCTTCTGGGGGCCTGGCTCGCGCTGGTTTCTCCCCGGGATTGCTGTGTTTTTATGCCGGGTTCTTCGGGCTGTGTGGCTGCTCAGCTGTGATGCAGGCACTGCTTGGTGATGACCTGTGTCAGGTTTTCCTGTAGTGTTGTGTGTTCAGACACACACGTGTGGGCAGAAGCTTCGGCTCAGAGATGACCTCAGCTGGATGCCCGTGTCAGCCACCACCAGCCCAGGCGAGTCTCAGGCTCCGAGCTTCCCCGAGTTTGTTTTAGAGCAGGGTGCCCAGTTAGGATTTTACCTTAATATTTGTTCTAGTTCATAAAAATGCTGACTTGTTGATAGTTTGTAGGTAAAGTTTATTTTATCTGCCTTTGGTTTCTCCTGGAAATTGCCACCCAGTCTTCTGGAATAGAGTGTTTTCCCCTCTGCCATTTAAGGAAATGTACAGGACAGTTCAATTTCTAACGGAAACTTGGAACCTACCCTCTGGACGTGTCTTTGAGCGCCGGTCTAACGGAACAGCCTGTCTCCCCGTGACGCACGCGCTGCCCGGGGCCATCTGCAGAGGCCTTGGGAATATTCTGAGCCGGGCCCTGCGCCATTCAACCAAGCAGAGGTGGGGGTTGGAGTCCAGCATTGCCGGGACCCAAGACCGTAAATGAGGGCATCGTCGCCAGAGACAGTTTCTTCCATCCAGGGCCTCCTGGCCAAGCGGGCAGCCAGCCATCAGGCCACCGGGCCAGCAGGCGGGTGGCATCAAGACCCCATGCTCCTCCCAGGCGCCCGGCCAAGCAGTGCCTGGGCTTGAATAGTTTTCTGAGAAGGACTTTCGTGTTTTTAGACCCAAGTTGTGTTTTTTCCAACTAGTACCAGTTGGAGGGGGTTATTTCTGCTGCGAGGGCTGTCTGCGCACATGATGAGATGAGGAGTGGTCTGCGTCTTTAGGGTTGTGCCTCCCACGTGGGGACAGGGACCTGCCCTCTGTGACCCACAAGCCGCTCAGTGGCCCCTTCAGACTTCCCCTCTCACGTCACCGCGTCCTCAGTGGCCCAAATGTACATCCTCCACTTCATCGTCTGAAGAACTCAAACCCTTCTCCGGGGTCCCGATTTCTGCCCCACGGTGCTTGGTTACTCCAGAGCAGCTCTCTCTTTGCTGATTTGTTTCTAAATTTAATGAGGTTGAAACAGGTTCATTGGGTGAACCTTTTCCCCTCACCTTTTCTAGGATGCTGTTTTGAGATTGTATCTGTTCGTTGTTCACACTTAAATCAGGACAGAAATATTTATTCATTGTGGCAGCTCTTCCCCTCCAGTTAGATCAGAATGTAAACTAAAATAAGCCCAATGAAGACTCTGCACACCCTTGTGAGAACCTTGCCGGCTGTGCTGGTCCCCGGCGGGTGCCCTGGAGGAAGGAGCCGGGGCTGCCTGGGGCCTGCCCAGCGTATCTGCTGTGAACTGACGTGGACCCAGCCTGTCTGGGGCTGCGCTGGGGCCCAGGACCTCAAACCCAGATTCTCAAAACACCTCGCAGTCTGTGCTTTACACATACGTTCAACCAGAGACAAGGTGAGGGAAGAACAGAACTGTGAGCCCAAGTGCGGCCCCCAGGTGTGAGCACAGGTGTGAGCGGCTCCTACCTGTGCTCACACCTGTGGGGGCATCCAGTGCTGGGAGTGTGGCATCCTTTCAGAGGACAGTGCCGAGGGGTCCTCTGATGGGGACAGTGCTGGGGGTCCCCTGAGGGGGACGGTGCTGGGGTCCCCTGATGGGGACGGTGCTGGGGGTCCTCTGAGGGGGACGGTGCTGGGGGTCCTCGATGGGGACGGTGCTGGAGGGTCTTGGGGGGACAACCCCAATGGTGTCGTGTAGGGGGGCAGTCCTGAGGTAGTGATGTCGTGATATGTCTTCGTTTTATATAAAATCCATTTGCAATTTAAATAAAACTGCCATCAGTAATTCTTTTCCTTTCTTTTGCAAATTGATTGCCTCTGTAGTGTTTGTTGGAAAAGTGCTGAAGAAACTGTATCCTGAGGTTCCACGTGGCCAAGAGAAGAGGGCCCCAGTGGGTCCAGCCTGCAGAAACCCACCTGAGAAAGTGGCTCCTGAGAGAGCGAGGGGCAGGAGCGTCCCCCCCGTGACAGGTGAGGGCGGGTTCCTTGGACGTTCCCCAGGAAGCACGTGCCTGGCCTCAGGCCACTGGGTATCACCTCAGGGGACGGGCAGGTGTCGTTCTGCTCACACTCTGGGAGGACAGTTACTTCACTTGGGGAGGGAAGAAGCCAGCATTGGTGCCCCAGCTGGGGACGAGGTCAAGTTCGCCATTGGTGTTGAGTTCGTCTACATGCTGTTCCCGGTCGCAGAGACTGGACCCTGCTGCCTGGTCATTCATCTGCCCTGTCACCCTGCCCCAGTCCCTGTCCACCCAGGACGCACTCCTGACGTCTCTCCTGTTTCAGTCTCCTGTCCATTGCTCTTCACAGATGTCTGTCCAAGATCCTCACACAGTGGGGTGGTCGGCCGTGGAGGCTCCTCTCATTCTGGTTCCCCATCAATGCAGCAGTGTTGCCCGCCGAGGGGCCACTGAGTGGGACACACGGAAGGAGGCCAGGCGAGGTGGGGGCAGCCCTGGCTGCAGCCCCTAGTGCCCAGGTGGACGTGAGAGGGCAGAGTTCCCAGCACCCTTTCTCTGGTCAGTCCCGTTTCTCTATGGCAGTGGCCCCTCACGGGGCTCTGTCCCGGAGTGATTCTGTTCCTGAGCGCTGGTCTCTCCTGCTGGCCTGGCCCGGTAACCTTGTGTCCACAAATCCTGACCCTCCCTGGTCCAGATCTCAGTGGCAGGCCCAACAAGCCCAGGGCATGCCTGCTGCCCACAGGCTGGATCTCCAGAAATAATCATACCCACGCCTGTTTCACCCATGAGATGGCTGATGCCTACAGACGAGGGGAAAGCGTTTCCCCCCCAGAATGGGGGGCTCCACAAGCTTGTCCTGCAGGATGGACCCGGGGCTGCCGAGTTCCCTTTCTGTGTCCTCATGTGCCTCGGTGTGGTTGGGATGCTCGGACCCCCATGTGGCATCCCCCCAGGACCACCACTCTCTGGCGCACCTGCTGCTGTTCTGACAGAGAGCCTGCCAGGTGTAGGATGGACTCCCACCCCTGGAGTCACACTAAGGAATAGTGGCTGCTATTTAATGCGGTTTTACCTTTCGAAGACCATACTGTCATGGGCTGAATTGTATCCTCCATAATTCATATGCTGAAGCCCTGACCTCAAGATGTTGACTGTGTTTGGAGACGGGGCCTTTAAAGAGGTGATTAAATGAAACGAGGCCATTAGGGTGGGTCCTAATCCAATGTGACTGGGGAGATCAGGAAGAGATCAGGACCCGGACACGCACGGCAGGACGACTGCGTGAGGACACGGGGAGAAGACGGCCATCCACACACCAAGGAGACAGGCCTCGGAAACCAGCCCTGTGACACCTCCATCTCAGACATCCAGCCTCCAGAACCAGGAGAGAAGGAACACCTGTGCCTAAGCCCCCACCTGTGATGCTGCCCAGAAAACTAACGTGACACCCGTTCCAACTGCGAGAGACGCACGTGGTTTTGAATAAGCACAGCACAGCTTAGCAAGGCGGGAACCATGGGGAAGACGTGCCGCCTACAGGAGGAGCAGGCGTCCCTGGGCGTTCCTGGTTTTCTGTCCAAGATTGACTGAACCCATGTTCTTAGTCTTTTTAAAAATTTTGCTTTTAGGGTTTATTTGCATTTTCTTCCCTCTTCTAACATGACGGTTTTAACAGTGATTATTCATTAACAGTAATAATCTGGGTGGTGTCTTTCCACGGAAGCTCCAGGTTCAGTCATGTCATTTCAGCAGGCGGCTGTGAGGTGCTGTTGTTGTTCAGTATGAAGATGTTGAACTAAAAATCAAGATGCTGATGTAAAGTTGGTTCAGAATGTATTAATTACGTGAAATGACCCGTACGGAAGGTTCAGACGCTTGTTCCATGGAGCAGATGCCTGGTATGAGTGGATGAGGGGGCCCTGAGCACGGGGAGCCTCCATCACGTCCGCCAGGAGCTGGGGGTGGGCCCCAGCTGCCTGCAGCCTGAGCTGTGATGGGCAGTGGGGCACCCATGGGGCTGACTGGTGATCACACTGTGGTGGCCGGTGCCAGCGGCTTTGTGGCACAGTCGGAGGACAGGACAGGATAGATGCCAGAGTCCGGGTGGAGTTGACCCAGCCAGCGTGGTGATGGGGCCAGAGGAGAGGTCCCATGAGGACCGCAGGTCAGGTTTCGGCCCGTGTTCACGGTGGACCTCTCCACCCGCGTGATTTCTCAGACTGCAGACTCTGCACGTGGTGCTTGCTGTCTAAGGCAGCGCAGTGTGCCTTGCGCAGTGTAGACTGGCCACCTGCCATGGCCTAAACTAAGGGGGAGTGTTTAATGAGGATGTGGTGTGACCAGGGCAGTCTCACCGGGTCCTAGAGGGGCGCCCAGTTGCTGCATCTCTGCACACCCCGCACTTTCTCCCCTTCCAGAGCACCCTCTGGCCGCCAAGCATCCTGGAGGCAGGAGGGGTCTGGTGGGCAGGACCCCCACACCCTTTCTCATGGCCTCAGGCAACAAATAGAGGAGGCATTTCTGAGAGTTTTAGTATTTCACAGATGCAAATGAGCCTAACTTATATGCCTTTTTCTGAAAACTCCATACAACATGCAACAACTTTTTTTTTTTTTTTTTTTTTTTTTTTGCGGTACGCGGGCCTCTCACTGCTGTGGACTCTCCCATTGCGGAGCACAGGCTCCGGACGCGCAGGCTCAGCGGCCATGGCTCACGGGCGTAGCTGCTCCGCGGCATGTGGGATCTTCCCGGACCAGGGCACAAACCCATGTCCCCTGCATCGGCAGGCGGACTCTCAACCACTGTGCCACCCGGGAAGCCCTATTTTTTAAAGATAAAATTCATTTCATCTAAAGTTTACCATAACCATTTCAAAATGTACAGTTCAGTGATTCTTAGTATACTCACATTGTTATGTAACCATCACCACTAATTCCAGAACATTCTTTTCATCCCCAAAGAAACCCATATCCATTACAGTCATCCCCATTCATGCCTCCCTGCTTTCTGTCTCTACAGATTTGTGTATTCTGAACACTTTGCCTGAGTGGAATTGCATAATAGGTGACCTTTTGTGTCTGGCTTCTGTCACTCAGCATGTTTTCCAGGTTCATCTGAATTGTAACGAGTATCAGTGCTTCATTTCTTTTTGTTGCTGAATAATATTCCATTCTGTGGATATACCACATTTTGTTCATCTGTTCATCGATTGATAGATATTTGGGTTGTTTCTACTTTTAGGCTTTTATCAGTAATGCCACTTTGAACATCCCTGCACAAGTGTTTGTGTGGACATGTGTTTTCAGTTCTCTGGATATAAACCTAGAAGTGGAATTGCTGGGTCATGTGGTACTCCTATGTTTAACATTTTGAGGAACAGCCAAACTGTTTTCCACAGCAGCTGTACCATTATTCATCACACCAGCCATGCGGGGGTGTTCCAGTTTCTCCACACCCTTGCCAACACTTGCTGTTTTCTGTTTTCTTACCCTACTAGGATAACCATCCTAGTAGGTGTGAGATTGCACCTCACTGTGGTTCTGATTCCCATTTCCCTGATGACTGGTGATGTTGAGTGTCTTCTCATGTGTGTGTTGGACATTTGTGTATCTTTTTTAGAGAAATGTGTATATAAGTCGTTGGCCCATATTGTAATTGGATTGTTTGTCTTTTTGTTGCTGAGTTGTAAGAGGTGGTCATAACCTGGACACTAGAGCTATATCAGATACATGATTTGCAAATATTTTCTCCCATTCCATGGGTTAGCCTTTCACTTCCTTGATGGTGTCTTGAAGTATAAAACATTTTAATTTTGATCAAGTCCATTATATCTATTTCTTCTTCTGTTGCCTGTGTTTTTGGTGTCATATGTAAAAAACTGTTGCCAAATCCAAGGTCACAAATTTTACATCTAAGGTTTCTTCTGAGTTTTGTAGTTTTAGCTCTTACATTTAAGTAATTTATCCATTTTGAGTTAATGTTTGTATATGGTGTGAGGTAGGGTTCCAGATTCATTCCTTTGTCTGGATATCCAGTCATCCCAGCACCACTTGTTGCAGAGATGGTCCTTTCCCCACTTGGCACCCTTGTCAAAAATCAATTGGCCATAGATGTTAGGGTTTATTTCTGGGCCCTCAATTCTATTCCATTGGTCTCTATGTCTGTCATTATGCCAGTACCACACTGTTTTAATCACTGTAGCTTTGTAATATGTTTTGAAATCAGAGTAAGAGTCTTCCAACTTCGTTGTTTTTCAAGATTGTTTTAGCTATTTGGGGTCCCTCACAATTCCATATGAATTTTATGATCAGCTTGTCCATTTCTGGAAGAAAAAAAAAAAGGGAAGTTGGAATTTTGATACAAATTGCATTGAATTTGCAGAACACTCTGGGGATTAGAGCCATCTTAACAATGTTAAGTTGTTCAATCCATGAATTTCGTCTAGCTTTCCATTTAAGTCATTTTTAGTTTCTTTTAACAATGCTTTGTAGTTTTCATTATAAATTTTATACTTAAAAAAGTTTATTCCAAAGTATTTTATTCTTTTTGATACTATTGTAAATGGAATTGTTTTCTTTTTGGATTATTAATTGCTAGTGTATGGAAATACTAATAAATCCTTTGACCTTGTATTAGGCAGTGGTTTCTTAAATATGGAAATATAAATTTTTGTATGTTAATCTTGTATACTACAACTTTGCCAAACTTAATAGCTCTAACAGTTTTTTTGTGTATGTGGATTTTTCAGGGTTTTCTATATACAAGATCTTATCTGTGAGAAGAGATATTTTACTTCTTCCTGTTCAATCTGGATGCATTTACTTCCTTTCTTTCTTGACTAATTGTCTTATCTAGTACTTTGAGTATAATGTTGAAGTGAAGTGGCAAGAATGTGAATTGTAATCATTCCTAATCTTAGAGGGAAGCAGCCAGGCTTTCTCAATGGAGTATGATGTCAGCCGTGTGTTTTTCATGCTTTCTCTATTGAGTGTAGTGTCAGCTGTGGGTTTTTCATGCATGCTCTTTGTCATTTGAAGTTCCCTCTAGCCCTAGTTTCTTGAGTGTTTTTTAATCCTGAAAGAGCAACATATTTTTTGAAGCAATATGTCTTGGGAATTTTGAAGAAAAAACAATTCATTTGCAGCTAGAAAAAGAGAAATCTTGGCTAAAGGCAAAACAATGAAATCACAATCAAATAGACAAAAGTTGTGTGCAGGTCATATGAAACATTCTGTAAAGGTCATCTGAGAATTCGCTTGAAAGCTTGATGCTTGTGGAGGACACAGTTTGGCGATAAGCTGAGCTGCAGGTGTGCCCAAGTCTTTTTCAGTGTTGGAAGAAGCAGCCAAATGAGGAAAGGGGCCTTTGTCAGTCAGTCCTTGGATGAGGTTGAGAAAATGTTCTTTGTACAGTTAGGACACAGCATGGTGATTCTGATAACTATTTGTTCACTTTACAGAAGTGCATCTGTTTGTTTGTTTGTTTGTTTCAAAAGGGCATTGGTGGTTCCATTTGTTCTTGAAGATGAGGGCATGATCTGTAAACGGCCACAACAATCCGTGTGTATGCATTTTGGTGAATTTCCGTCACCCAAGAGCCCATGTTGGACCCTTATTTTTCGTTATTGCTTTATATCTGTATATATTTTAAAGAGCCAGGTAATCCCAGAAGAATTATAAAAAACAGCATTGTGCCCCGAGCTCCATGACACAAACACACCGATTGTGAAGGCTGCGGCCATCCCAAGGGTGGCTCGGTGGTGGTGCCCTGGCAGAGGGCGCGCGTGTCTGCTTGTGGGCAGGGGGCCATGTGGACAGGCACAGTGCAGGGGGAGTCAGAGGTTAGGCATGAAATCAAGCTCAAGTGGGTGTCCTGCAAATCAGACCCAGAGCCAGAAAGGGTGAGAATTATGAACCTCGGATCTCAGCCAGCCGCCCAAGAGAGGAGAGCTGATTAAGTCGCCTCTTCTGAAGCCTCACGGCCAGCCCGGTGTTCCTAGGGAGACGGTGGCCTCTGTCAGCAGTGAAGGGGGTCCTGACATGCCTCGTCCAGATCCCCAAGCCTCACCCTGCGGGCCCGATGTGTGGGCGAGGGGATGCTGTGGCCGGCCGTGCTGAGCCCCGAGCCCTGAGCAGTGAAACACAACATCTGACTGCCGTCCAGCAACGAGCCATCTTCTACCAGAAGAGACCAGGGAAACCCGGGCCGGGAAGCTGCGCTCTGCGCCTGGCCACCCTGACACAGACAGCAGATCGCCTTCCTCAGCCCGCAGGCTTGGCCTCAGATGAGTGCGTGCTCTGCAAGGGAGCATCAGGAAGAGCTCTGCCCTCAGGTGCATCCTTGCCCTTCATCACAGGAGTCATTTCCTGCCTCAGGTCCACGGCGCCGCCTGTATTCATCCTGATACTTAAGTGAGCAGTAGTGTTTCCAAGTTCTGTTTGCTGATTAAAAGCTCCCAAAAGTATTCTGTGAAAAATGATCAAATGTTGATGTCACCCGACAGGGGATGGTCTGCCTGGAAGCACGTCCCTGCTCTGCCCTTGATCCTGGCGGTAACGACACAGTTGTTAATCAACCGGATGGATCAGATTAACATAAGAACTACATTCTTGCCTCTTAGCTTCACAAAAGTGAAGTATATTGATGGCAGAAGAATTTGAAAACATTCCAAAGCTTTTACAATGTAAATGTCTCGCAACCCACACGTTCTGTTACATGTGCATTAGTGATTTTGCTCAGTCCTTGTCATTGTTTTTAAAGTAAAATATTCATTTTTTCTGAGAAAGACTAATTGGGATATGCACTTGTGTTGGATAAAGGTTACTTCGCCATGTCTTGAATGAGAACATGAAGATTAAAGCGTCTATTCTCCCCAGTGTTGAGAGCCTGGGGAGCAGCACCGGAAGCTGCCTCTTTGCACGGTGCAGACCAGCAGGCCCACTTCCAGGAATTTGTTTAGAGGAACCCTGTGGTCAGTTGTGCAAAGTTATGTACAACCAGGATGGTCATAGCAGCTGCTTGTAATAGTGAAAATTTAGAATCAACCTCCCTGTGCAAAATTTAGGACAGTGGTTAAATTATAGTTAAATTTGCCAATAACATGGAATATCATGTAGCCTTTAAGAGTATGTAAGTTTAAATGTATCTTAATATTTTATCACATTCACTTTTGAATGATATTATACATATAATATATACGTGTATAATGATAAAATATGTGCAGCGTGATCCCATTAAGACGTATGTGTGTCTGTGTGTGGGTGTGTACAGACACACACAGTGCATACGTGTTGTTAGCATATAGAGGGAAAAAGGTCCAGAAGGTTATGCACCAAAATGCTGAGATTCGTGTTGTGGTCATGAGGGGTGTGTTACGTGGAGTCTTTTTATTTTCTGCTTCTTATTCATGAATTAGTTATGTTTTTATACCATATTATAAAACCCCAGAAGTTTACATAATAAGTAACTTAATGTGAATTTAAATAATCATAGCTCACCCCTTGTTCCTGGCTGGGTGTAGAGCTTAGTGGCTCTGCTGGCAAAATGCTTGGCTGACTGACATCAGTATTTACGGCTCTGGCTACCCATCTTCAGTGACGTGGCTGGAGAAGCTGCTCGGCAAGTAGACGTCTGATGGCATCTGTCCCTGCCTTTTCCTGCAGGTGGTGACACTCGAGTCCAGCCTGCGCGACGGCTCTACACCGTGGGCCTGCCTCCTGAGGGGTGGGTCCCTCCTCCGCCCGAGGCCCCCAGCTGCTCAAGTCCCGAGAGCACCTCCAGCAGCGAAGACACAGGAGGTAAGACCGCTGACAGCCTTCGGGGTCTTCCAGGGTCATGACTCCATCTGAGCTTTAACGGGGGTGAGTGTCTCACTGCCGTGTGGTCTGCAGTCATCAGAGATGCCTGTAAGATCCACAGCAGGAAAAGCTCAGGCTGGGAGGAGACTTAAGGCTGGAATGTGATCGCAGCCCCATTTGTTAGCAAGTTAGAAGTCTGGCGTTAATACATCCAAATGTGAAAGTGCTTCTCTTGTTAAGTAGGACTTTTTTTCTTGATTTTACAATTTTTTCAAAATTTCTGACATTGTATATCAACTTTGTAATGATGGAAATAACTTATGTTGCATCTCTTGTGGAAAATTGAATGATGATATTTGCTTTTGCTGTTGGATGTTTTGTGAGTGAAGGAAGATCAAGGGTCAGGTGCTCTGGTGGCGGTGCAGAGGTTGCACGTTACATTCTTACCTTAAAAAGTCAAATGGTAGGGCTTCCCTGGTGGCGCAGTGGTTGAGAGTCCGCCTGCCGATGAAGGGGACACGGGTTCGTGCCCCGGTCCTGGAGGATCCCACATGCCGCGGAGCGGCTGGGCCCGTGAGCCATGGCCGCTGAGCCTGCGCGTCCGGAGCCTGTGCTCCGCAGCGGGAGAGGCCACAGCAGTGAGAGGCCCGCGTACTGCAAAAAAAAAAAAAAAAGTCAAATGGTAGTTTTTTCCCCTTTTAATTCATCATTTCGGAACTTCCTTAAGAGGAATTTGGAATTTTCAGATAAAAATTTTCCCCAGTTGATTTTTAACAATTAAAACCAAGAAACTCTGTACCATAAACCTTAACTTGAATATCAAGAAAATATGATTTTCTAGTAGATTGATCTTTTTGACTTCCTAATTAAAGTGTCAGAAACCATAAAACCAAAAATGGGATAGCTAAGCAGTAATATAGTCATCTGTTCAAGCTCTGTTGAAAATCTTTGGAATATAATTATTGGATAAATAGATTATTTCATTCAAAAATTAAGCTATGTTCTTATAAAGATAAATTACTTTGGTGACATACTCTGTTGTGTATTTAGTATATTCAGTAAAAAAATGCGGACTCATTCCGGGGCTGTTGCCCACAGTGAGCTCTGCTGCCCATGCCTCCCGGGCGGGTCTTTGGGCAGGATTCCAGCCGAGAACCTTCTGGGTGCCCTTGACTGAATGCATTGCCGAGCTAGAGGGACGTCCTTCCAGGAGATGGGAAAGCGTCTCAGCAGCTGGACACACGTCCCTGTGGTAGTCACTCTTCCTGGCCCTCAAGTCCCAGTGCCACCGCCTCCAGGAAGGCATTGGGGTGGCCTGGTGCCACTCTGCTCTAGCAGGTGAGCAGTGGTCAGGGCGAAGCAGAGAGACGGGGAGTCGGTGCCTAGGACACATCCCTCTAATTACCATGGTAACCTGCACATCCCCGGCGACTCTCATTGTACCTTCGGCTCCAGCAGGTCCCAGGTTACGTTTCTGCAGTTGCTTCTTGGCAGGCCATCCTGTTCATGTCCCTCTTTCTGTCCTCTGGTTCCCGGGAGCACACAGGTTCCAAGGACCTTCTCCCAGAGGCTGTGGTCAAGGAAGGTGTGGTGGGCCACCGTCTCCCTCAAAGGAGAGAGTGGACTGGGAAGGGAGGTTGGGGTCTCCTTGCAGGATGTCAGCTCCATCCCTAAGGTCACAGGGTGACGTGTCCACCTTGCTCTGCCGTTCTGACTCAAGCTTCTGCCCTGACCTCACACCTGAACCCCACTGCTGCCCCCGCCCCATGTGTATCTGTCCCACAGCAGGCGGGCCTGGGCTCCTCGATGCCCTCCCGGTGGCCACATGGCTTTCCCCCGCTGGGGACAGGTCTCAGCTTTAAGAAGCGGTCCTTTCTCTCAAGAGGCCCTGTGAGCTCAGTTCCCTAAGTCAACATCACTGAAAACGTTGACCCAAGTTTTCAGAAAAGCTTTGAATAACTCCTTTATGCACTTCTGGCTGGGAAATTGATATCTTTCTATCTTGAACACTTGTAACTCTTCTCCAATGTTTCAGCTCACTTTTCTTAACTGTTGCTCTAATATTTTTCCCCTTTGTGAACCCATTTGACAAGGTGGGCGCTTCAGGGGTCTGAAGTGACAAAGTGGAAGGAAGTGTTGATGACACTGTTTAAAATGAGAGACCTGGGCTTCCCTGGTGACGCAGTAGTTAAGAATCCGCCTGCCAATGCAGGGGACATGGGTTCCAGCCCTGGCCTGGGAAGATCCCACATGCCGTGGGGCAGCTAAGCCCATGCGCCACAGCTACTGAGCCTGCGCTCTAGAGCCCACGAGCCACAACTACTGAGCCTGCGCACATAGAGCCCGTGCTCCGCAACAAGAGAAGCCACTGCAATGAGAAGCCGCGCACCACAAATAGAGAAAACCCGTGCACAGCAACAAAGACCCAACGCAGAAATCAATCTTAATTAATCAATCTGCCAAAAAGTTTTTTAAAAAATAAAAAAATAAATTGAGAGACCCTTCAGAGAGGCCTGAGAGGCCACCGTGCTCAGCTGGGAGGCATGTGTCGGGGGTCGTTAGGGCTCGATAGGGGGCTGGGACAGGAAGAGGGACGCCTGAGCCGGGACTGGCGGGGCGTGAGGCGTGCAGACCCACAAGGCTGAGAGCGGGAGGGCTCCGCAGTCTTATTGGTGGCACTGTAAGCAAAGAGAGCGTGAGGACTGGAGTCGGAAAAGAAGAAAAAGTCCAGAGATGACTGTGTCCACTGTTGATGTCCATTTGAATGCCCAGCACCAATAAGCCAGTTCAGTAGTGACTCCTTAAGAAGTTGGGAAGGAAGAGGCTTCCCGGTCGGCTGACCCGTCTGCGGCCGCCGAGTCCTGCGTCTCCTCCCTCGGCCCGTGAGGGGCGGCAGGTCTGGTGACACCCAAGGCTCACCCCTCCTCACCTCAGGGCCTGCTCTGGTCGCCCTGCCCGGTACCGCTCTCAGTGGGTGTCGTGCCTGGGCAGGGAGACTGGGGCACCCTTCCAGGTGGCCTCGGTTCTCACCCCCTGCAGGTGACGGTGACAAGAGCTGGGTCCTGGCTGAAGGAGGGCACCGGCTGCCTGGCTGCCCACCTCCCCTCTGCCCCGGCTCCCCTGACATGGACTGAGAGCAGGAGTGACTTTTTTTTTTTTTTTTGGATAAATTTGAATTCATAATTTTTTTTTAATTTCTTTTTGGCCGCGTCAGGTCTTCGTTGCTCCACACAGGCTTTCTCTATCTGCGGCGAGCGGGGGCTGCTCTTCCTTGCGGTGCGCGAGCTCTATGTGCGCAGGCTCAGTAGTTGTGGCTCACGGGCTTCGTTGCTCCGCGGCATGTGGGATCTTCCCGGACCAGGGCTGGAACCCATGTACCCTGCATTGGCAGGCGGATTCTTAACCACTGTGCCACCAGGGAAGCCCAGGAGTAACATTTTTAAGGGCTGTGAAAGTCCTTTGTGAGCTCTGCAGCTGTGCAAATCTACACTGTTGTTCCAAGCATTGTCTCAGGTGCTCCAGTTACAAAGAAATTCGCATTTCATATGAGGCATCTCTTCTGAGTTTGATGTTGGCAGCTTCCACCTGGGTTTGCAGGGGCTCCTTCCCAGGCACACCGGGGTCTTCACACCTGCCGCCTGCCCATGGCGCTGCTCGGTCTGTCCGGGACCCTGTACAGGACTGACAGTCCTGTGGACGCTCCTCTGTGTGAGCTCCTGGTGACAGCACCATGTGGGGACTGGTGTCGTCAACGACTCACAGGTTGACAAACGTGTCTTCTTCATACTTACACTGGACTGAGGATCCACATTGAGAACTGGGTGCAATTCTGCCTTTCCCTGTTAAGACTTTGGTTTTCTTTTGATGTGAAACTGTCTTATTCCAATAACTGATGTGTCTTAACTGTAACTGAAATGACTCCCTCCGTTTCTCTTATGAATGTCTGGTCTTCTCCGGCAAGTCCCCTCTTTAACCTCTGTGGACCTTCAGTGCTTTCATGTCCCTTCCAGTAGGAATGGTCTGTACTTAGCCAGCCGCCTGGTCTATCGGTTTTGTAACAGAATTTGTCCTTCACGTTTGCATCTCTATGGCTCATTTACCATCTTCACGGGCTTCCTTCCACCCTTCACCTTTAGTAGCTGAACCAAGCATTCAGCCTTTCAACAGAGAGCCATAAGCCACCCGCGTCCCTTTAGAAACAGAATCTTGACTACGGTCTCATCATTTCAGCGCTGGCTCTGGCAGTGAGCCGTCAGCAACGCTGCCCCATGTCTTGCAGGCGCGTTTTTGAGAACGTAGGTGATCTTGGCGAGTGACAGTTCAGGTACACTTACCTGGTTTGAAACCTGCTTTTCACAGCCACCACTTTCTACACCATCTTCTCCTCTTTTCCTTAATTAAGTATTCTTGCTAGCTGTCCTTCTCTGCCTCCCGTTTCCAGCTTTCAGTGTCTCATCTCTTATCAGCAGGCACTTGTCCTTGGAGCCAGACCCCATGCAGCCAAAGGTGCGTCCCTCCTCTGCAGACATTTGCATCCTTCTGTCATAGCAGCTTTGCAGAGGCCCTTTTTTCATAATGAAAAGGCAGGAGTTCCTGCCTGCCGCTGCCAGTAGGTGAAGTTCTGGAACCTCTACACAGAAACTTTACATTTACACATTTTACACAGAAATAAGAACCTCAGTTTGTTTTATAAACTAAAAAACAGGCCAGCCTCTAGGAAAGAGGGCCTTTTCTTCTCTGTTACTCCAACCTTTTTTTTTTTTTAAAGAAAAATATTTTGTTTTTCTTGACCACAGAAACACTATAGAAAAGTCAAGCATTACAGAAAACGCACAGGAAGTAAAACATCACCTAAGGCCACCAGGCTGAGACCCTCAGTAAACATCTTTTGAAACCTCTCCCCTGTGCATGTTGTATATGCATGCGCAGATTTTATAAAAGTTGTACCATATTATATATACTGCATTATAAACCACTTTCCCCACTTAATGTATTTGGGAGGTTTTTTCCCATTTCAGTGCATATAGATATATTTATATCATTTTTTAAAAGTAGCTGAAATCTATTTTATGAAAGCAACTTGTTTATAACTAGGCTCCCCTCCCCTGCATTGAAAGACATCTAGAACTTTCCCTGGTGCTCAATAAGCACTTTGCACATGAACGTCATTGTACATACATGGTACATACATGCAATAGTCTGATTACCTCCTGAATATAAACTCTTGGAAGTGGAAATATTAAGCGTAAGAGTACATGTGTTTCTAAATTTGAAGACATAATAACAAACTGTCTTTCAGAAAGCTGTTCCAATTTTCATTCCTGAAGACAGTCTAAGGAAATTCCCTTTCTTCCATTGCCTGGACATTTTCAATCTTTTAAATTTTAGCTAATTGGTTGGACAACATATATCTTACATTTTCATGTGAGAAAACTGTGCGTTAGGGAAATTCTTTCTAAGCCTAAGAGCCTAAATGACAGGTTTGACTGTGAAGAAATTCAAACTTTCTTTATGGCAAAGGGCACTATAAACAAGGTTCAGAAGCAAAGGACAGAATAGGAGATGATATTTGCACATTCCACAGTAGATGAAAGTTAGCTTCCTTACCATATAACAAGATATTACAAATCAGTAAGAAAAGAAAAGATCACCCCAGTAGAATGAGCAGAACAGATGGCGACACCCAGAGGGACAAATAATACTCACAAGCACCCTTGTATGGCTCCTGTTTTTATATTTTTATATGAAATGTTTGACCCATCTGAGATATATTTTGTTAGAACAAGGTGCAGATCCATCTTTTTAAAATAGATTTTCCTTTTTAAATCCTGCACTTTTTCTTCAGTTACCTGTTACTTTTCTTGATGGCTTAGAAGCCCTGTATGTGATGGACCACGTTCCACATCCACGGCTCTCTTCTCAGCTTCTGCTCACCCATCTTCCCCGACCTGCGTTCCTCAGCGGCTGCCCCGCTGACTCGTGGGCTGGATGGGCCTTCACCGTGGGGGCTTCCTCATGCCTCTCTGCAGGCCGCTGGGTAGCTGCAGCGTCCATCCCTGTCAGCAGGACGGCTGGGGGTCCCTGCCCTCATCCGCACCTTCCCTGGGGCCACATGGGCATTGCAGAGCCGCGCGGAGCTGAAGGGCCATCCCAGGAGTCATGGGGCGCCCACGGAGTGGGGACTGCACCTGGGTCGGAGGAACCCGACCCATCTGGTTTCTTTTTTCTTTTTCCAGAGGAGCTTCTTAGTCGTGAATGAGTGATTCCCACGTTTACCAATCTGTACATCGATCTGTTATTAATGTCTTATATAACTATTTACATTTCTCTGTGACCTCTTCCAGTATTGATCTCTGGATTTCATGATGGCACCACTGTTTGTTTGGGGTTTTTCTGGCTATCATAACATACTTTATGAACTTTTTGCAGACGGCCAAGTTTGATGAGGGCTGAGACTCTGTAATTAGGTCATCTCCGCGTTTCAGGAGCCACCTCCACAGAGTTCCCCCACCTGCACGTGCTGGGCTCCCCTGGTAAACGTCACCACCAGGAGGGCTCCCACGCCCTAGAGAGTGAACACCTGGGCAGAGTCTGGAATGCACGGCTTTCTTCTCCTTCCACTGCCACAGCCCCGCGCCACCTGTGAGGGTGCCCGGCCTCCTCCACACTCTGCCCTTTGCTCCTTCAGCTGCCGCTCCGAGAGGGCACAGTTAGGCCAGAATTCACTCCTTGAAGTCACTTCCTCCCGTCCCCGTCCCCATCCCAGGGCCTCCAGGGCTGTGGGCTCGAGACTCAGCACCGTCTCGGGGTGCTCTGACCCAGGCGCCACCCTGGACCTGAGAATACTGGCCGGCTCCACAGTCCAGGGATGCACTGCGACCTGGTCCCACTGCACTGTCAGAGTCGTGTGTCAGCTCTTCCCAATGTCCTTGTTCTCCTTGTGAGAACATAGGGGAAGCCTGGTCAGACGCCTGGTCGCTTCCCTCACTGCTGGCTGGTTGTCTGCTTTCCTCTTCCCTGGGCTGTGGCCCTGCAATAAAGTACACTCAACATCTGAAGCATTTTATAATCGCACACGCCCGGAACTACTTCCTCTCTTTGTGCCTTTTCCAGGATTTATGTCTGTATTGAAGATACCTGCCTTTTTATAACTGAGTATAACATAGCTATGATGTTATACGTTACTTTAGTTGTTGTAACAGTTATGTTCATTGCTTGCTGGGTGCCAGCAATCTGGCATCTGTTTTTGGATCTGTGGTTTCAGCGACTGAGAGGTGCCCCTGTCCCTCCGGGTGTCTTTCTTTCTTTTTTTTTTTTTTTTTTTTTTTTTTTTGCCGTACGTGGGCCTCTCACTGCTCTGGCCTCTCCCGTTGCGGAGCACAGGCTCCAGACATGCAGGCTCAGCGGCCATGGCTCACGGGCCCAGCCGCTCCGCAGCATGTGGGATCTTCCCGGACCGGGGCACGAACCCGTGTCCCCTGCATCGGCAGGCACACTCTGAACCACTGCGCCACCAGGGAAGCCCTTCCGGGTGTCTTTCTTACACAGTCCCACGGCTTGCTGTCTGGGCTGTTTCCCTGTTTTTCCTTGCTGGGAGCTTGTTTTGGATCTTCCTCTGCAGATGTCTTCCTTTTCCAGATTTCCTATGAAATCTGACTTGCCTTTGGTTTTAGTTCCTTCACTCAGGTCTGTGGCGCAGTTCCCCGGCGCGTCACCGTCACCGTCACCGTCACCGCGGTGGCTCACTCTCAGGGTCCCCGTGGCCCCACCTCTTCAGTGCCTTTCTCGCTTACAGCTGCTCCCTGCAGTGCTGTTTATAACGGGAAGCGAGACCCCCCGTCTGGCTGGCTCTCGTCAGAGGGCGCAGTGGGGCACTGGCGGGGCGGGGAGTGAGTTTGGGACACGGAGCCCCTCTGCCTGGTGCCTCTGCCTCTGTCAGGGCTCATTCAGGCTCGTCCCGTCGCCCTGGATCTCCTCCTGTGACCTCTGCCCCTGCCTGCTGAAGTAGCCCAGGGGTTCCCTTCTGCTCTTGCCTTTCATGTTCTTGCGAGTCGGTCCTGCTGGGGCCCAGCTCTGTGCTGGTTGGTGCGGGGGCTCCCGTTTGCTGACCTCACACACGTCGCCTGTGTCCGTCTGAGACCTGCCCCGCTTGCGGTCACCCCCTTTGCTGATCTTCTCCCCCCTCCAGCCAGCCGGGCGGGATCGGGTCGGGTAAGGCTCCGGCTTCCTTCTAGCCTCTGCCGCTGCTCGGTCCCTCCAGCATGGGGACCTCTCCTCCGCCCAGATCCTGCCCTCCGCACGTCCTCTCTTGGCCTCCCTGACCCCGCCCCCCACCACGACACACAAGTGCCCCCTCCCTTTGCCTTCCATCCGGTATCTGGTTGTTTCTGTAACTTCCTTGCTCTTGCATCCTCACCTCCAGCCCCTGGGGGACGGAGCTCCGACGTGGCAGGTGGCAGAGTGGGCGGGAAGGGCCCCGGGTTTGCAGCCCCGCTGTTGACTGTGGGTGCCGTCTCCCTTACTTCCCTGAGCCTCAGTTTCCTTGGCCACCTGATGGGGTAATAATCCTGCACTCGCACACCACACGCTTGCTGTGCCAATTAGATTGGGTTTGTGCGAAGCTTGTGCAAACGTGAGCGCTGCCAGCTCTTAATTCCCTGAGGCACCGGCGCCTGCTGGTGTTAAGTCTTCAGTCAATATTTGATGAACCGAGTTGCGTAATTATTTATAAAAACAGCCTGCAAAGAAGGAGCAGTCCTCTCTCCTCGTATAATCACAAGTGGTTGACTGTATTGACATGGTTTTTGTGTTCAGATTGAGCTGCAAAGTCATTAAAATCAAGTCATTTCGATGGAAAGCTATTATGATTAGTATTCTGATAGCAAGCTCTGGTTGAAATAGTTATTAACTTCATGTTAACTTTTGGAAGCATGAGGTAAATGCACAGTTCTGATGTGGCTTCGTTGTGAGTCAACCATCCTTTCAACGAGTTTTGACAGCTTTAGGCCGCAGTTCTAAGGCAGATCCATCTTCAGATCTCACTGGCTCTGTCTGGGCTGAAGAAACCCTGATGCGTGATTTCTCTGAGCTTCCCAGGTGCAGGGCACAGCAGGCACTCTAGCTCGTTTGACTAATAAGGTGCAGTTTTCAGCAGAGGCCACCGGAGTCAAGGTAGAGTCCTCGGCAGGCTCTCAGCAGAGATTCTCTGACCGGGGCCACGTTCCATACACATCATACTCTATCAAGGGCGCAGCAAAGCCAGACTCAGAGTTAGCAGGCTTTCATTCTTGTCCCGGTGATTTATTGAAATGAGACTTAAGACATGTAATTGTGTGAAAGCCTTTCCTTTCTCACAGGTTACTTGGGGGCATCTGAGGGACAGTAGAGGTGGTGTCATTGTGAGCCACTCTTTTCTCTCAGTGAGTCGAGAACCCTCAGTTAGACCAGCTGCCTCTTCCATGCACTGTCAACAAGGTGACATAAAAGGCTAGACATGGAAAAGAGTTCATGCATTCTCAGAGCACCTAAAAAGGCCTAGATTGTTTCTAGAAGACTAGACTATTTTGTATGCTCACGTTTTTGTTTCTTTGGCATGTTATTGGCCACACACCTGATAACCTGGATTCCTCTCAGTCACAGTGCAGTGAGGTAGCATTGCTTTAGATGTCTGGTTGACCAAGGACTATGTGGGTCAGAAGATTAATGTGGAAGTAATTTACCAGTGGAGTCTGCACAGCTCTTTAACCTGTCTTTACAAAAAAAAGAAAACCCACATTTGTTCGGATTGCCATTTATTTTCTTAATGTATTTACTTAATTTCCAAACCACTGTTGGCACATATTCATAAGAAACTTGGATTAGAGAAATATTTAGATCTTGGTAAACCCGTACACCACCTTAGCTTATTGTTAAGCAAATGCATTACAATAATAGAACAGATTATGAATACTTCTTTGGATATTGATTAATATTTCTTCAACTAGTAAAACTTATTGATTAATATTTCTTCAACTAATAGACATTCCATAAAGAGATACTGAGAAGAGAAGGTGGGAAATTATTTAAGATGAAGATGTCCACCCTTGGCGCTTTATTCAGCGTAGTATTGGAAGTCCTAGCCAGAGCGATTAGGCAAGAAAAAGAAATAAAAGTCCTCTAAATCAGGAAGGAAGAAGTAAAACTGACTCTCCTTGCAGATGACATGGTTTTATATATAAAAAACCCTAAAGACTCCCCCCCAAAAGAAACCTGTTAGAATGAACAAATGAATTCAGTCAAGTTGCAGGGTACAAAATCAGTTTACAAAGATCAGTTTCATTTCTTTACACTAACAATGAACTATCAGAAATTAGGAAAACAGCCCAATTTACAATTGCATCAAAAAGAATAAAGTTCCTAGGTAGGAATAAATTTAATGGAGGTGAAAGATCTATACATGAAAACTATAAGACATTGATGAAGGAAATTGACAATGAAAAATGTAAATAAATGGAAAGATATTTCATGCTCGTAGATTGGAAGAATTAATATTGTTAAAATGTCCATACTACCCAAAGCAATCTACAGATTCAGTGCAATCCCTATCAAAATTCCAAGGGAATTTCACAGAAATGGAACAAATAATCTTAAAATTTGTATGGAACCACAAAAGACCCTGAATAGCCAAAGCAATCTTGAGAAAGAAGAACAAAGCTAGAGGTAACATGCTTTCTGACCTCAAACTATATTACAATGCTGCAGTAATCAAAACAGTGTGATATTGGCATAAAAACATACACATAGACCAATGGAACAGAATAGAGAGCCGAGAAATAAACCCACACATATATGGTCAATTAATTTACAACAAAGGAGCCAAGACTGTGCAATGGGGAAAGGACAGTCTCTTCAATAAATGGTGTTGGGAAAACTGGACAGCCACGTGCAAAAGAATGAAACTTAGACCCCTGTCTCACACCATACACAAAAACGAACTCAAAATAAATTTAAGACCTGAATGTAAGAACTGAAACCATAAAACTCCTAGAAGAAAACATAAGTGGTAAGCTCCTTGACATCCGTCTTGGCAGTGACTTTTAGGATTTGACACCATCTGTATCCTAAAATAATGAGGTAACATAAGAATCTTGTGAATTTTGAATGTAAATTCCGTTGCATTTTCACAGCCAGTCAGATTCTTAATCTCAAGGTAATCAGAGCCAAACAGGAGAGTACTTGCAACAAAAGCATCCGGTGTGAAGTAGCAGTTGGTCATGGTAGAGCCAGGGTGATGGATCTCCTCTGTGTCCAGAGGCTGACCTTGTGAAGGTGACCTTACACCCTGCTCCCTGCTGTGTCCTGGGCCTTAGAAGCCATTGGCTGCGTGTGAGACTTGGATTAACTCACTGACAGCCCAAGGAACTGCCTGTTAGTAAAAAGTCAAGAGACCCAGACTTCCTACCTAAGTTCACCCTAATCTATCTGACTGGGAGAGAGAAAGCCTGACTATGAGAGTCCTTTCTGTTTGTATGAATACCGAGGAGTAACTCTGATGATCAGCAGATTTAAACGCACCACGTGTAGCCATACTTCAGTCTCCAAAAGACAGTTGGTTCATATTTGTGGAAACGATAAATAAGCAGCTTTTGCTCTTGACTTCCAGAACACATGGGTTCTGTGCCCTGATTGCACCGTCTCTTTCTGCACCGTGGCTGGTTCTGAGATAACGAGCTATTTGTTTGAGCCTTGTGTGTCAGACATTGGAGGAACAACCGTGACGATAACACACCCCTTACTGCTGTAGAGCTTAGAGGTTATGGAGTGGAATGAAATCAGTAACAGACTTTGTCATTCAGTACTAAGTGTTATTAGCGATAGAGACCAAGCACCACAGGAACACAGCGGATGGAGAAGCTAACCTTGGGAAGTCTTATAAAACACTTGAGATTTGAACTGGTAAGAAAAGTTTGGCTCATAAACAAGAGGAACGATTTAATTTTAGAGAATGAAGAATCATGAAAAGGTCGGGTATGTTTGGGGTGGAAACTGTTATAAATGGTCAAGTTTATCATTTTTCCATATTTTTATAAATTATGTTACATTACTTGGAGTTCTGCATGTAACCCAGCCAAACAGCTACGTTCTATTCTTTTTAAAAGAAACTGACAAGGGATTAATCTCCAAAATATACAAGTAGCTCATGCAGCTCAATATCAGAAAAACAAACAACCCTATCCAAAAGTGGGCAGAAGACCTAAATAGGCATTTCTCCAAAGAAGATATACAGATTGCTGGCAAACACGTGAAAAGCTGCTTAACATCACTAGTTATTAGAGAAATGCAAATAAAACCACAATGAGGTATCACCTCACACCGGTCAGAATAGCCATCATCAAAAAATCTACAAACAATAAATGCTGGAAAGGGTGTGGAGAAAAGGGAACCCTCCTGCACTGTTAGTGGGAATGTAAATTGACACAGCCACTATGGAGAACAGTATGGAGGTTCCTTAAAAAACTACAAATAGAGCTACCATATGACCCAGCAATCCCACTACTGGGCATATACCCTGAGAAAACCAGAATTCAAAAAGAGACATGTACCAAAATGTTCATAGCAGCCCTATTTACAATAGCCCGGAGATGGAAACAACCTAAGTGTCCATCATCGGATGAATGGATGAAGAAGATGTGGTACATATATACAATGGAATATTACTCAGCCATAAAAAGAAACGAAATTGAGTTATTTGTAGTGAGGTGGATGGACCTAGAGTCTGTCATACGGAGTGAAGCAAGTCCGAAAGAGAAAAACAAATACCGTATGCTAACACATATATGTGGAATCTAAAAAAAAAAGTGGTTCTGGGGCCTCCCTGGTGGTGCAGTGGTTGAGAGTCCGCCTGCCGATGCAGGGGATACGGGTTCGTGCCCCGGTCTGGGGGGATCCCATATGCCGCGGAGAGGCTGGGCCCGTGAGCCGTGGCCGCTGGGCCTGCGCGTCCGGAGCCTGTGCTCCGCAACGGGGGAGGCCACAACAGTGAGAGGCCCGCATACCGCAAAAAAAAAAAAAAAAAAAAAAAAAATCTTACTTAAATTTAAAGACAGAATACTCTTCTTAAAATAAAGCCCGGGCCTCCCTGGTGGCGCAAGTGGTTGAGAGTCCGCCTGCCGATGCAGGGGATACGGGTTCGTGCCCCGGTCTGGGAGGATCCCATGTGCCGCGGGGCGGCTGGGCCCGTGAGCCATGGCCGCTGAGCCTGCGCGTCCGGAGCCTGCGCGTCCGGAGCCTGTGCTCCGCAACGGGGGAGGCCACAACAGTGAGAGGCCCGCATACCGCAAAAAAAAAAAAAAAAAAAAAAAATGGTTCTGATGAACCTAGGGGCAGGACAGGAATAAAGACACAGATGTAGAGAATGGACTTGAGGACGGGGGAGGGGGAAGGGTAAGCTGGGACGAGGTGAGAGAGTGGCATGGACATATATACACTACCAAAGGTAAAATAGATAGCTAGTGGGAAGCAGCCGCATAGCACAGGGAGATCAGCCTGGTGCTTTGTGACCACCTAGAGGGGTGGGATAGGGAGGGTGGGAGGGAGACGCAAGAGGGAAGAGATATGGGGATATATGTATATGTATAGCTGATTCACTTTGTTATACAACAGAAACTAACACAACATTGTAAAGCAATTATACTCCCATAAAGATGTTTAAAAAAATTATGTTCAATTATGTGTAGCCATTGCCCAGTGATCTATAGGTTATGCTGGAAATGTTAAAAGAGGAAAATAAACAGATCTTTGTATCGACTGTAATGCCTGCATATCATATCTAGGTATTAACATGCATTACTGTTTTTCAAAAGAAATGTTGAACCATGTCTGTGTGAGTTAACTGGATATTCTCCACGCTAAGTCGCATCAAGATGTTGTACTTAGGAAACAGACACGAAGATGTCTCCTTTGGGGAAAAGGCCTCTAAGCACCGGCTGCTGAGGTGGATGTGAGCCCATGTCGGCTGGCACGCGATTAGGGTGGTGAAGTCCTCCTGCAGTAACCGCTGTCCCTCATCTGTGAGAAAATGAGAGACTCAAGCACCAAATACGTAGTCGAAAGGTCATTGAGTGATGAGTATTTCTTCAGATCAAGTAATTAGTCCTGTCAGTTACCATGAACAAGACGTGGAAAGAGCAGGGTGGCCGTGTGACCTCTGGCCCCGGGAGCCGGATGTCCCCAGCCATTGCCTCCTGCCCACCGCTCCTGCACAAGCCCGTGGTGAGCGTCCCGGACGGTGCCGTGCTGTCCAGAAGCAGAAGGACTCCCCCACCTCCGGGGCCGTGAGCCCTGGGAGTGCCGCAGGGGCATGAGCTGAGGTGGAGACTCGGGTGCCACGTCTGCTGACCCCAGGGCAGCGTGGGTGCCCCTGCCTCGGTCTCTGCGGAGCCCTCGTGACGGGGAGGCCCAGGGACAGTGAGGCTCCCTGCTGCTCTGGGGCTGCGGTTCCAGTTCCCGGTGGGGTCCCTGCGGTTGATGGTCTCTGCCAGGGGCGGCACTCGCCGGCGTTATCTTGCGACCCTGGTTGCCGTGCGGGTGGGCGTCCTCCTTGCCGCCTTCGAGTCCTGCTTCTGTGTCCGCAGGCTCCCAGGCAGCCTGTCTGTAGGGCCTGGGGGCCTTCTGGACTCACAGTGGTGCCGTCTGTAGCTGACGTCCCCCGTGAGGTCTGACACTTTCCCTCCTCTTGTTGCATCGCCAGGGCCTCTGGCAGGGAAGCAGCAGGGTGAGGGCTTCACGTGCAGTGTCCCTGCAGGATTTTCTCACCCTCTATCGCATTTTGCATTTCCCTTACATTTCTAGTTTGCTACACGTTTTCATGATCTGTTGATGTTAATATTGATTGAATACTTTATATCACTACAATCAAACGGTTAATGTTTTGTTTAGAAGTTTTGTATTGACGTTTATGAGAGGGGTTGGCCTGCAGCCTTCTTGTCTTTCAGCGTCCTCATCAGGCATTGAAATGAGCACTGTGTTGTCCTCACAAAGCATGTGGTCACTGTCACTGTGTCTGTTCTCCAGAAATGTTTTTGGTTTTTTTGTTTGTTTGTTTGTTTGTTTTTGTGGTACGCGGGCCTCTCACTGCTGTGGCCTCTCCCGTTGCGGAGCACAGGCTCCGGACGCGCAGGCCCAGCGGCCATGGCCCACGGGCCCAGCCGCTCCGCGGCACGCGGGATCCTCCCAGACCGGGGCACGAACCCGCGTCCCCCGCATCGGCAGGCGGACTCTCAACCACTGCGCCACCAGGGAAGCCCTCCAGAAATGTTTTGTATGGTGGGCGTTTGTTTCTTCCTTAAATGTTCCTTAGACGTCAGGTGAATCCACCTAGGCCTGAAGTTCTTTTGTGGGGTTATTTTTAACTAAAGATTCAATCTTTTAATAGATACAGGACTATTAAGATTTTCCGTTTCTTCATGTGTCCAGTTTGGTATGTTGTACTTTTCTCAGAATTCTCCATTTCGTAAAACTATGTAATTTATTTGCATAGAGTGCTTCACAGAGCCATCTTATTGGTCCTTTCGCGCCTACAGGATGTGTGTTAACACACGCCTTCACCCCACACTGGCGATTATGTGTCCTCTGCCCGCCCCGTCCAGTCTTGCGCTGTTCGTCTGTTTTCTTTCTTCACGGTGTCGGTGCTGGTTGCTGTCTCTCTGTTGGGTTTTCTTTTCTCTTCCTTTATTTTGTGCTCCTCTGATTGTTATTTCTTTCCTTCTGCTTTCCTCAGGTATAAGTTGCTGTTGTTTTTCCAGCTTCTTTCTTACTTATATCATTGATTTTTAGCCTTTTTTCTTTCCTGACATATTTAAGATTATAAATTCACCTTTAAGTAGAATTTAGTGCCATCCCATGTTTTGAGTTGTCATAATTTCATCAAGTTTAAAATAATAATTTTTCCTTATTATGAAAGCAGTATCTGCTCAATGCCCTACAGTTGGAAATCAGAAAAGTACATTGAAAACAACCTACAGTCACAGCACCCAGAAACCACAGTTAACCCCACAGGTCTGGCATCTGGACCTTCAGTATCTCAGTGTGTATTAAGTTTTCCTCTTAAGAAGTGTGCACACACACTTATATGAAAAAGTATGATGCTCTTATGTTTTACACCCTTTTTTGCCACCAACTCCTTCTCAAATTCCTGTTTTATCGTCTTTTAGAGCAGCAGGGTGATAGCATAATCATCCTCACAGGGCAGCATTCATGCTGTGCTCTCACCACTTGCAAAGGGAAATGAACCGGAGGATGACGTCAGTAATTGGCTCGGCTGGAAGGGCCTGGAGAACGGAGATATTGGGGAATAAATGAGAGCAGCTCTCTGGATGCCACTCTTGGTGGACAGTAAGGATGCCCCCAGATGACTGCATGCTGGTCCCCAGATGGCTTTACTGTGACGTGATAAAGCATCCTATGGATGACTTTTTTCCATATCAATAAAGGCAAGAATAGACCCCAATGAGGAGAAATGTAATTTTTTCTTTTTTTAAATGAATCTGGAAAATTTTTTAAATTCCATAAGCAGTGGTCATTTTTCAAACATTAATATTTTACAAGAGCAGCTCAAGGGCCAACTATTCAGAGATACTCATGAATCAGGTGTCTGTCAGTGACTCTAAGCAGGTCTCTAAAATCAGTTAATATCAACTTTCAAATGAAATAGGAAAATGCTGTGTTCGGTCACCCACTGCTGATTGAGAAGAGAGAGAAAATGTACCAAGTATGGGACTGTATGACAGTGTCACATCATGACTTTATGAGGAGTAATTTGGGCTTCATGCCAAGTTGCAGGCACCACCAGGTCTCCTGGTTGTCACGTGTATCAAGAGAAAACTGAGGACTCTCATTCCAGAGTCGGGGAGGACTCTCCCCGTATCCAGAGGCAGTGTCTGGTTTGATGATGACACGAAGCTGCAGTGGAGGGGGCCTTCCGTGTCACACAGGCCAGGTGGGGTGGGTGGACGCTTGTTTAAATACGCAGGTGGGAGTTTGGCTGCATGAATAGACTCAGAGCCCAGAACAAGAGAAGAAACCACCTCCACGGATCGGAGGGTGTGACCAGCGGGTTCCGAGTCTCAGGCCCCTCATCACAGGAACCGCAGCTCAAGGACCACACGGCATCTTCTGTCTGACGTCAGCGGCAGCTCAAAGCCTCAGAGTGCGAATTACAGGGAGAGGGATCTTCATTCCACATAGTGACGCACAGTGTCTCAGAAGTGTCACGCATGGTGTTTGGTTTCTCACCATAACCTGTGGTGGGCCTAAGGAGAACCTGTGAGAAGTGAGGGTTGTTGAGAAAAAGCGTCTGAGCGTTGATGGCAGCATGCTGTCTTTGGTTGGCTGGGACGGAGCAGGTGGGCGCGTGTGGGCAGCAGCGGGTGTGCTGGGCGTGCACCGGGCATGTGCTGAGCATGTGCTGGGCATGCACTGCTGCGAGGGTGCGGAGATGGGGTGGACGGGGCAGGATTGGCATGGGGGTCGTTCCTCTCAGGGCCCACGTCCACCGCAGGCCTTACCACCGCACGTCCACTCCAGACCTTGTCTGTTGCGTGGCAGTGACTGCCACATCTCAACCATGTCACTTACCTGCCGAGAGCCCAGACTTCATCTTCATTCATATGGGACCCATTGCTGATTTGGATGGACAGGTCGTCACTGTTTGCTTCTCATCCTCACACGCGAGAAACTCTTTAGAAGGTGCTAAAGGACATTTTAAAAAACATAAGAATTCATATTTCTCTCCCCAAGACCATAGGCATGGAATTTTACTCTCGATAAAACTGCAACAACTCTTACATCCTTAAAATCATACCATATGTCATGATTGTAACAATGTTGAATAAATACACACACACATACGCGTACACATACATACACCTTTTTTGGAAGAACAAGTAGGTTATTAACTTACTTCATGGTAAATCCCAGGATCCTTAACAGTGTACTTTGTTGGTATAAAGCTAAGAATCACTGAAGTAAATATTTTAAATTCCTTTTCTACTAACATTACAAGATCCTAATGGAAAATTTATTTAGCCTAGTAAGTTTGTTATGGTTGCATTTTACAGAAAATTGTTATATTTGAATTTTTGTTTTTTAGATCAGGATCTTCAGGCTCAACCAAAGAGAAGAATTAGAAAGCATAATTCAAAGAAAAAATTTAAAAATCCCAATAACATTCCTGTAGAACAAGCAGAATTAGAGAAACAGCAGAGTATTTTGCAAGAAAAATTGCAGCCACGGCACACAGATGGCCCCACAATAAGCAAAAATAAAAAAAGGAAACTGAAAAAGAAACAGCAAATTAAAAGGAAGAAAGCAGCTGGCGTACTAACAGGCGTCTCTGGCGTCAACTTCATGTACCAGCCTGAGGAGACCAGCAGTGAGCAGGACGACGTGAGAGTGAGTGATGGAGAGGACGTTGCAGACGGGGAGGGAGGGGTCCTGGATGCCGAGGAGGAAGGAGCCACGGACGCCGGGAAGGAAGACATTAAAAGTACCAATGAAAAGGCAGATGGTATCCTGAACTTTTTGAAGTCAACACAAGAAATTTATTTTTATGATGGTATGTTTTTTCCTGTTGTTCTTTTGAATAATGGCATCTACTTATTTGGAAAATTAAGCAAATATAAAATATTTAAATGTTTAAAATACAAAACATTAAAAATATTCAGTATTCAAAGTAAGTCGTTAGTTTTGAGGCAAAGATCCAAATATTTGAGCTTCCCTGGTGGCACAGTGGTTAAGAGTCCGCCTGCCAATGCAGGGGACACGGGTTCGTGCCCCGGTCCGGGAAGATCCCACATGCCGTGGAGCGGCTGGGCCCGTGAGCCATGGCCGCTGAGCCTGTGCGTCCGGAGCCTGTGCTCCGCAATGGGAGAGGCCACAACTGTGAGAGGCCCACATACCGCAAAAAAAAATTTTTTTTTAATCCAAATATTTAAATTCATCCCACCAAAGATCTGGGCTGGCCCCCTGCTCTAGGCTCACCAGGGGAAACAGCCAGCCCATTAGACGTGTGGGTCCAAACGAGGGTGGTCTCATCATCCTCATTTCTCTAAAATCCAATTTCAGAATATGTTGCTATTCTCAGCTATGTGTCTAAAGAAGAGATAAATCCAGGTTGGAGATTCTGATGAACTCTTGCTCATTTTCATCAGCTAGTGGAGAAGTAAAGGAAGCACAGCTCTCTCTCTTTCGGACACACGTTGATTTGCTCCCCAATGTGTGGCTTAGTGATTTGAGATTTTTCAGTAAGCATATTTGACCACTGTTTTTCCTCATGGAGGAGCTGAAGTTTATCCTGGGATTGATTCTGACGGGTGATAATCCCTCACCTTTGTGTGGAGCCTAGCAGACAGCAGCCCTGAGGGTCAGGAGGAAGCAGGTGCTGGCTCGGTGCCAAGAACAGAGGTGCTGGGGTAACTGGGGATGCCCCCGTTCTGATCTGTCCCTGGGAGATTCAGGGGATGTGGTGGGCTTAGTGCATCGAACCTCCAGCATGACCAAGATGGAGAAATACTGCCTTTATGATAACTGGAGGGGTAAGGAATGGATTTAAACAGTGATGCAAAAACACCATGATTAACGGGTCCACTTGAACCAAGATTGACCCTTTTCCTCTTTTGCTTGTTTATCCACACTTGGTGTTACGTTGAAAACATCCTTAACGAATATCCACATGAGACTAATAGGAGGACGTGGCGGATACACTGCAGAACAGAAGTAGGCTTCAGAGAGGTCTCAGTAGATTATCCATTCTCTGCGTGAGGGAGTAGCTTGTGGCAGACAACCCTCCTGCCAAGGAAGACTGAAGTTTAAAGTGTACTTGTAGTTTGAAGAGCTGCTGTGGAGAAGCCCTTGTGACAAATCCCAGGGGAGGTGAACCACAGGCCGGGGGAGCCAGAGTGCTGCAGCCCTCCTTCCCTCAAGGTGTCTGCCGGTTTGGACAGGGGCTTGAGCGAGGGTCCAGGGGCAGGGGCAGTGAAGCCCTGGAGAGCAGGCAAACCAGCAGAGCCCCCGTGGTCTCACAGGTCTGGGGGGGGAAGTGGAGGGCCCAGGGTCAGCCAGCTCTGTAAGAAAGGAGGGCCAGAGACCAGAGCAAAGCTCTGCTGGTCCCCCTTCCAAACCTTGGCCAAGCCCTGAACTGTGGGATGGGAGGAGGGCAACCAGGCAGACCTCTTCCACACGGCAGGGCGGCCTTTGTGGTGTCCTGAGGGACCGAGCAGGCAGGGCTAACCTGACCCTCCAGCGCAGCACACAGGCCACGCGCTCAGGTGTAGGTGGACAACTGCCGGCCAGACGTGCAGCCACCCTGTGGTCAGTTCAGTTGCCTGACCCTTCTCTGTCTGCCGAGGAGAGGCAAGGCGGGACCCTCTCTGGAGGAAAATGTTGTTAGCCGAGACCCTGCGACTTTCATGTTCATTCCAAGGAGTGTGTCAGACACAGCAAGAGACCGGACCATACGACCCGAAATCACGAGGAAAAGAGCAGCAGAAAGAGGCCACGGGGTGGAGACGCTGATGGTACCAGACAAGGGACTTAAAATAGCTATGATCTAGATGTCCAAGAAGTAGGGAGAAGATGGAGAAAAAAGGTGAAAAGTGGAGACTTTCACCAGATAATTTGAATCTGTTAGGATAATCAAACAGAAATTCTAGACCTGAGAAATACAATAACAAATTAAGAACTCAAAGACGAGTTCAGACAGCAGATTAGATTCAGCATAAAAGAGAATTAGTAACTGCAAGGCAGGCTGAAGGAAGTATCCAGAGTGAAGGAGGGAGAGGAACGGATGGAAAACACAGAAGGAGCATAACAGCCACATGGGCCCGAAGGAGCCTCACCCATGGGACTGGGGCACGAGGGACGTGTAAGAGGTGGCAGCTGGGAGTTTTTCAAAGTTGGCAAAGACCGTGAAGTCACAGATTCTAGACATCCTGTGAACACCAACCAGGATAGTGCAGAAATGGCCTCAGCATGATGTAGGCCTGCCGCCGGCCAGCAGTGGAAACAGCACCGTGCTCATGGGGCAGCCTCCTTGGCTTTCTTGGAGCATCCCAGATACCCAGCAGCTTCATTCTCTGTTTGTAGATGCCTGACACCATCGGAGGGCTTGGTTTCATGTGTTTCCCCTGCTCCGTGCATGGACTCCAGTACATGGAGCACTCAGCTGCTTTACGAGATCGGTACCCGTAATAGACACCACCTTTCCAGTGTGGTTCAACAGTTGTATTTTGTTGTTTGCTACTCATAGTTCTGTTCTGATCATCTCTCAAACACATTGTTCTAAATAGAAATATACGTTTGAGGCTTTCTTTAGGAGGTGAGAGCTTATCTTCAGTTTGTAAGAGTAAAAATGCATTTCTAAGTGACCCTGTCTTTGTTTAGGTGTCTCCAAGGATTCGGACTCGGCTGTCTTCATGGAGACCAGTGGAGAGCTATTTAAATATCTTGAAACTCACAGCATGCCCTCCTCAGATGTGTTCATTCTGGATCACATGAAAACGCTGTTACTTTTGCAAGATACTGAAAGATTGAAGAGTGCCCTGGAAGTGTTCCCAGAACATTGCAGGATGCCACCCGGTATGTACTGTGCACTTTATTCATTGTGCTGCTTTAGACACTTGTCTAGGGTTTGCCTCTGAAAAACTTACTCTCTAGCAAAGCAGTCCTGAATCAGAAAATATAAGGATGCACATATGGCTTGAGGAATAGATTCCCACAGAGGAATATGCTTCTTGCATCTCTCTTGCTATAAAAATACCTCACATGATATATGCAGATATGCGTGTGCAATCTAATTCTCCAGACTTGTGAGCTCCACTCTTAGGAGCAAATCCTTATTAGTTTAAATGGAAGTGAAAGAGTTCATTTCTTTTTCCCTTTTCGTTTTCCTGTGCTAGATTCGGAGAAGGTACATTTTTTCTGTCCTCCAAATGTCTTGGTCTGCCTTCCTGGACCCTACAGTAAAAAGAGAGTTGAACTATAAGATGATTTCTCTTTTGTTACTTCCTCAACCTTTATTGGGTGCCCATTTCATGCAAACTGTAGAGTGCAGGGCCGACTGTGCTTGTGTCTTCACAATGCCATGGGTGGGGCTTCACACTGGCAGCTTGAAGTCCCACTGGGCCACGGTGGCAATACTCCGGCCGCAGAAATCTGTAAACACTGAGTATCAGAGGGTGAGGGCTTTTTGGAGAGCACTTCACCTGCACAGCGTGGAGCAGAACTCTGTGCCAGGCTCAGGACAGGCACTGGACAGACTTCTAGTTGAGTGAATGAAAGTGATGCTACAGATGACCTTGGGGCAGTAATCTCAAAATGAGTACAGGACATGGTTTTTCTCCTTGGAAACCTCATAGTATAGCTGGAGAGTCAAGACTGACATGTTTAAAAAGCCACATATCACATTTCGTCACATGAAATAACAGTAAAGCCAGCAGTAAAGCAATATGGCGCCAGTATAATTAGCAAGTGGCTGGCAGGGGTTGACGAGACCCTGTGCATTGGGGTCGCCAGGAAGACCTGCCTCCCCCGTACGTCCAGTAGTGATCTGTTAGGGGGCCTCCTCTGCCCTGCCTGTGCGGCCCTGGTCCCGCCGCGGGTCTTCAGGGGAGGGCGCCCTGCCCTGCGGGGCTTCCGTTCTAGTGGGGGACGGAGGAAGCCAGATGGAGAAGTCAGTGAGGTGTGCTTCGTACAGCTGAGCCCACGGAGAAGACATGGAGGGGGCGGGGTCTTGTGGGGGGTGGGGAGCGAGGGGGCAGAAGCGGGTGGGAGAGGAGCCGGGGACCGGGTCACGTCGGGCCCTGGAGGTTGTGCTGAGTTTGTTGGCCTTTATCCTGGGCGACGTGGGGCCGCTGGAAGGCCAGCCTGTTGGGTCTGACCGCACTTAGCAAGATCTCTCCGGCCGTCACGTTCGGACTAGAGAAGGGGTCGGGGACAGCGGGGGCTTCGGTCATACTCCTGGCGAGATGGCTGTCCCGGGCGCGGTCAGATTTGGGTCGGCTGTGAAGGTGGACTCAGTAGGGTTTGCCGACTGACTGGACGTGGGCGTCTGTGACCCAAAGCCCTGCGCGAAGCCTGCAGTGCATAATGAGGCCCGAGAGGCAGCCACAGGAGCAGGTGGGGTGCTGAGCGGGGCCGGCTGGAGGTTCCTGTCGGACGTCCACGTGTGGGGAGTGAGGCCTGGGAGAGCCACTGCCAGTCATCCTCACAGAGCAGCCTGGGCTCCGGGGGAACAGAGGCTTTGTCAGAGCGGGGCCAGAGAGTGGGGGGCTGTGGGACCGGAGATGGGGTGAAGGTGGCACCTTCGGGGTGGGGGGGTTGCTGCGAGGAGTAGGACCAGAGGAGGCATGAGAGGAGCGAGAGCCGGTGGGCTGCCGGCGGGAGCAGCTCCGGGAAGGGAGACCCTCAGGCAGGGGAGCGAGTCCTGGCAGAGCACTGCGCCTGCTGGGGGCGCCGCAGGGCCACTCGGGACCCCCAGCCCCGTGATCCAGTGTTTGCCCCTTTCCTTACTGCTGGTTGTTGGGCCTGCTGTATTCAGTATTTAAAAATTTACATTTCCATAAGAAATGTAAAAAGATGTACATTTCCATAATTTACATTTTCAGATTGCAAAAAGCCAATTTTATTAAGTTAATCTAATAGGAAGTTTTTATGAGAGATGAAAATAAATCATTTACAATTCAGTGGAGTTCCTCACACTGAAGACATTCCTCACGCGTGGCTCTGAGATGCATCAGGAGAGTTTGGAACAGGGATCGGGGATTGAGAGGAAACGCTTCTCTTGCTTCTTACATTGAAACCATTGGACAGGTTTTGCCTACAAGCACCTTACGTAGCTGGTGGAACTAAAATTTATGCATGAAGCACTTTTCTGTGAAAACGGATTCCTTTTTAGTGCATGTAGGATGTGCAGTCAAAGTTTTTCTAGGTTGAACTACTTTGTAAAATGAAATCTTCCAAATGGTGAAGCTTTATTTTCAAATATTGGTTCTGTCTAATTCAGATTTAGCATTCTGAAATTGTTTTCTTTTTCATAAAACTAGCTTATGAAGTTTAATTAGTAGCTGTATCTCCCCTGTCTAGAGCGTAAGCCTGGAAAGTTTAATTAGTAGCTGTATCTCTCCTGTCTAGAGCGTAAGCCTGGAAATAGTAGCATTTTAACAGCAGACACAGGGGGCCTTCTCTCTCTGCTGCCTCAACGATTGTTTTTCCTAGTTCGCGGGTGTTTCATTGACTGGGGTGTAGCAGCCATGTCCCGAGGCCAGTGCACGTGTTTCTACGGTTGCTCTCACATAATTGCGTTCCGTCATCTGCATGTACATGCGCGTCACCATCTGTGGGGTTTTTATCATGCTCCGCGCACCATGAAGATGCTGCAGGCATCCCCACCCTGGACCCTCCTGAGCCCTCTGTGCACACATTAGCCACCATCCTTGGGAGCCCGAGGCTGGGGGGCCAGGCAGCTGGCCCGGGCAGGACGGGGGATGAGTTTGGAGGCACCTCAGCCACACTTCTGCATGGAGCGTGAGATGGGACCCCTCCCCGCAGTCCCAGCCTCTGCTCGAAAGTGCGTCTCGGGGCCTCAGCAGCAGTCGGCTGCCCCTCGGGCACCAGGATCTGAGCCAGGCAGGGTGTGTGTGCTCTCAGGGTTGGAGCCTCCGGACCTGTGTGCCCCTCAGCGAGCGTCTTTACGAGGAGTGAGGCCCAAAATGAGAGGCTGTGACCTCAGCTCAGGCCCTTTGCTGGGCTGTTCCTGGGACACTTTCCTGAAACCTGAGTGCTGTCCCTTCCAGCTCATCTCACTTAGAATCCTGCTTCTGACTTCCTGCTACTTTGTCCACCTTTGAAGTAAACTCCTATTTCTGTTTCATTTCAGTTTGTACGTGGTCTTCTTTGAGCTCAGATGTTAAGCATGTAGTATTGCGTGTGGTGTTATGGAGTTCAGCTCTAACAGAACTTTTGTATCCAAGTGAAATACAAATATTCCAGACTCACCCATACTTTAATGGGATTCGCAAGCGTGCCGACCATCAACATCATTTCAACACCCGAGTTGTGTTTTATTAGATTATTTCAGGATTTACTTTGGGCCTAAGGACTAATAGCTACAAAATAATAATTTATAATTTTTCTTTTTGTTTGAATTTTTTGTTTTATTTTATTTTTTGTTCTGTTTTCTTTTTGCTTTCCAGACTATGCCCGAGTAATCTCAGCTTTCTTTAATTACTGGATCACACATATCCTTCCTGAGAAAAACAATGAATAAAATCAGTACATCTATTTAAGAAGAGCTAATATTTGACAAGAAAATAGGAAAGACAGATATGAAATGGGCTGAGACTTAATTCCTATACACAGAGAAGATGGAATTCTCTAAGTTTTCTTTGTAACCCAAACCCTGGGAACTTTGAGGACATTTCTATTCATCTGTTTGTACATAATAGGTAGATGTAATCTGAGACTTTAAGTGAGAAATTGGGATAAAGTTGAAAATTCCTTTGAAATTCTGTGTGTCTTAAATTAAAAAATGGACATTCTGTTAAGTTGAATAAACTGTATAGTTTGAAGCTGTGTGTATATTTTTATAAGGTTTTAAATCACTTTGTGTCTGAAAGTTTAAGAATGTCGTATGGATATTAAAACGTTCATGTTTAAGTAGTTTGATTCTAGTTGAATGTATTGATTGGTTTCTTCTTTTTTTCCTCTTTACTTTGAGAAGAATATCAAGAACATGTTTTTCCTGTTTGATCTTCCTTTTGTCACAGAAGCCATCACCAGTTTTCAGTGAGACTGAGTTTTAAAAACATCAGTCAATCGATGCCACGTCTTAGGATTGGCACTCTCTCTCTACATGAAAATATACTTTTTTATTGTGGTAAAATATATGTAACATAAAGTATGCCATTTTAGCCATTTTGTTTGTTTGTTTGTTTGTTTGTTGTGTTACACGGGCCTCTCACTGTTGTGGCCTCTCCCGTTGCGGAGCACAGGCTCCGGACGCGCAGGCTCAGCGGCCATGGCTCACGGGCCCAGCCGCTCCGCGGCACGTGGGATCTTCCCGGACCGGGGCACGAACCCGTGTCCCCTGCATCGGCAGGCACACTCTGAACCACTGCGCCACCAGGGAAGCCCCATTTTAGCCATTTTGAAGTGTACAGTTAAGTGGCATTAAGTACATTCACAGTGTTGTGAAGTCATCACCACTGTCCTTCCTTTATTAGGCTGAACAATGTTCCACCTTCTGTCCGTGGACACTGGAGTTGTCTCCCCCATTTCCTGTTATGAATAATGCTACTGTGAACATCATGTACACAATTCTGCGTGCACATTTGTTTTCATTTATCTTGGGAGTGGAATAGCTGGATCAGATGGTGACTCTACGTTAACCTTTTGAGGAGCTGCCAGGATGTGGTCCCCAGCCCCTGCACCATCTTCATCCCCACCAGCCAAACATGAGTGCCAAGTTCTCCGTGTCCTCACCAACACTTGGAGTTTTCCATTTTCCTGGTAATAGCCGTCCTCATGGTTGTGCAGAGGCATCGTGTGGTGGTTTCAGTTTACATTCTATGTACTCATTGGCTCTTCTCCTTAGAGAAATTCCTGTGGAAGTTATTGCCCATTTATGAATTAGATTATTAGCTTTTTGTCATTGAATTATGAGTGCTTTATGCTGGGTATTAACCCCTTATCAGATCTATGATTTGAAAATATTTTCTCTCATTCTGTAGCTTGTTTTTTCACTCTCTTGTTAGTATATATAGAGATAGATTCTTTTTCATATTCATTATGATTTATTACAGGATATTGAATATAGCTGCCTGTGATATACAGTAGGACCTTGTTTCTCCATCCTATATATACTAGTTTGCCTCTGCTGGTCCCAAACTCCCAGTCCATCGCCCTCCCCACTAGCAACCACAAGTCTGTTCTCTGTCTGTGAGTCTGTTTCTGTTTTGTAAATAAGTACGTTTGTGTGATATTTTAGATTCCACATATATGATATCATATGGTATTTGTCTTTCTCTTTTTGACTTGTTTCACTTAGTGTGATAATCTCTAGGTCCACCCATGTTGCTGCAAATGGCATTATTTCATTCTTTTTTTATGGCTGAGTAGTATTCCATTACATACATACATATATATATATATATATATATATATATATATATATATATATACCAAATCTTCTTTATCCATTCATCTGTCGATGGACATTTAGGTTGCTTCCATGTTTTGGCTATTGTAAATAGTGCTGCTGTGAACATTAGGGTGCATGTATCTTTTTGAATCAGAGTTTTGTCTGGATATATGCCCAGGAATCAGATTGCTGGATCATATGGCAACTCTATTTTTAGTTTTTTGAGGACCCTTCATACTGTTTTCCATAGTGGCTGCACTAATTTACATTCCCACCAACACTGTAGGAGGGCTCCCTTTTCTCCACACCCTCTCCAGCATTTATTGTTTGTAGACTTCTTAATCAGATTAGGGCCATTCTGAGTGGTGTGAGGTGTTACCTCATTGTAGTTTTTTGTTTGTTTTTTGTTTTTTTAATTTATTTTTGGCTGTGTTGGGTCTTCGTTGCTGTGTGTGCGGGCTTTCTCTAGTTGCGGTGAGCGGGGGCTACTCTTCGTTGCGGTGCACGTGCTTCTCATGGTGGTGGCTTCTCTTGTTGCAGAGCACAGGCTCTAGGCACCCGGGCTTCAGGAGTTGTAGCACGTGGGCTCAGTAGTTGAGTCTGGCAGGCTCTAGAGCGCAGGCTCAAGTTGTGGCACACAGGCTTAGTTGCTCCACAGCATGTGGGATCTTCTCGGACCAGGGCTCAAACCCGTGTCCCCTGCGTTGGCAGGCGGATTCTTAACTGCTGCGCCACCAGGGAAGCCCCTCATTGTAGTTTTGATTTGCACTGCTCTAATAATTAGCAATGTTGAGCATCTTTTCATGTGCCTGTTGGCCATTTGTATGTCTTCTTTGGAGAAATGTCAATTTAGGTCTTCTGCCCATTTATTGATTGGGTTGTTTTTTTGACATTGATTTGTATAAGCTGTTTATATATGTTGGAAATTAAGCCATTGTCGTTCACATCGTTTTCAAATATCTTCTCCTAGTCCATAGGCTGTCTTGTCATTTTGTTGATGGTTTCCTTTGCAGTGCAAAAGCTTATAAGTTTGATTAGGTCCCATTTGTTTATTTTTGCTTTTATTTCTGTTGCCTTGGGAGACTGATTGGTATGACTTCTGTCAAAGAATGTTTTGCCTATGGAGTTTTATGGTGTCATGTCTTATATTTAAGTCTTAAAGCCATTTTGAGTGGACCTGTCCTGATCCCCATCCTGGTTGGTGGCCCATCCTAGCTGGTGGCCCATCCTGGTGTCCAGGCCTGGCTGACAGCTCCACTTACCAACCTTTATTAAGCTCAGGGAGCTGTATGGTGTATGGTATATAGGTGTGTTCTAACTTGATTTATATATATGAGGCTGTCCAGCTTTCCCAACACCACTTGCTGAAGAGACTGTCTGTTCTCCATTGTATATTCTTGCCTCCTTCGCCGAAGATTAATTGACTGGAGGTGTGTGGGTTTATTTCTGGGCTCTCTATTCTGTTCCATTGATCCATATGTCTTTTTTTTTTGCCAGTACCTTGCTGTTTTGATTACTGTAGTTTTGTAGTATTGTCTGAAGTCTGGGAGGGTTATGCCTCCTGCTTTGTTCTTTTTCCTCGGGATTGCTTTGGCAATTTTGGGTCTTTTATGGTTCCATATAAATTTTAGGATTATCTGTTCTAGTTCTGTGAAAAACATCATGGGTAATTTGATAAGGATTGCATTAAATCTGTAGATTGCTTTGGCTAGTATGGCCATTTTAGCAATATTAATTCTTCCAATCTAAGAACATGGGATATCTTTCCATTTCTTTGAATCATCTTCATTTTCCTTTGTTAATGTTGTATAGTTCTCAGCATATAAGTCTTTCACCTCCTTAGTCAGGTTTATTCTTAAGTATTTTTTTTTTTGGATGCAATTTTAAAGGGGATTTTTTTAAAATTTCTATTTCATTGCCTTTCTATTTAATTGTTATTATAAAGAAATGCAACCAATTTCTGTATGTTAATCTTGCATCCTGCTATTTTGCTTAATTCGTTTCTCAGTTCTAGTAGTTTCTGTGTGGAGTCTTTAGGGTTTTCTATATGTAGTGTCCTGTCATTGGCATATAATGACAGTTTTACCTCTTCCAATTTGTATACTTTTTCTTGTCTGATTGCTGTGGTGAGGACTACCAATACTATGTTGAATAGAAGTGGTGAGAGTGGGCATCCTTATCTTGTTCCAGATTTTAGTGGGCTTTCAGCTTTTCATCATTGAGTGTTGTTATGTTGGCTGTGGGATTGTCATAAATAGCTTTTATTACATCGAGATATGTTCCCATAAATGGAATTGTTTTTATTTCCTTTTCAGATTGTTCATTGCTAGTGTATAGAAATGCAGCTGATTTTTTGTATTTATTTAGTATCCTGCTAGTTTTCTGAATTTATATATTAGCTCTAACAGTTGTGTGTACGTGGGTGTATATAATCTTTAGAGTTTTCTACATATATCATATGTGAAGGAGATCATTTTATTTCTTTCCTTCCACTGTGGATGCCCCATTCTCCTCTTCCCCATCACCATCTGTGTCCTTAAAAGGTGTCTCTCCCACTAAGTAGAACCTTCTGGAAGCAGATGAAACAGCAAGGATGCCCTACTGGTTCTGGCAATCTGTCAACTTGAGACTAGTTTGCTGTGAAGTTCCCTGAGCTTAATAAAGGTTGGTAAGTGGAGCTGCCAGCCAGGCCTGGACACCAGGATGGGCCACCAGCTAGGATGGGCCACCAACCAGGATGGGCATCAGGACAGGTCCACCAACCAGGACAGGTCCACTGACCAGAACAGGGCCACCCAACCGGGATGGGCCACCATCTAGGATGGGTCATCAACCACGATGAGCCCACAACTGGAACAAGCCACCAACCAGGATGGGTCACCAACCAGGATGGGCCACCAACTGGGATGGGTCATCAACCATGGTGGGCCCACGACTGGAACAAGCCACCAACCAGGATGGGCCACCAACCAGGATGGTTCACCAACTGGGATGGGCCCACTGTACCCCAGGGACTGCCTCCTTGAGAATGGATGATGGTCCACGGTCTCCATGGAGCTGGAAACAAGACACGGCCACAGCCTGAAGTAGGACTGTGGGCAGCTTCCTGTCCATGCCTAAGATGGCCTTCGTCTCATTTCCCCCTCGGTGGAGATATGATCTGCTGCCACAACTGCTTTTCCCTCCTCCCCTGAGACATAACGTCAGTGAGGTCAGACACCCAGGAATTGTGTCACCTTCCCCGCAGGGCTGAGGGGTCACTCTAGGCAGATAACATCAACCTGCTGCTTCCTTTCCAGAACCTCTGACTGCCTTGGGCGGGACACCTGACTTTCTGATTTGCCAGGTTGTAATCCTTCCGTTAAGGTGCCTCTTAATTAATGATACGTGTTTGCCAGTATGAAAATAAATTAAATATTGACAGATTCATAATTTCCCATTAATTCTCAGTATCCAAGTTGTGTCTTTCAGTTTTGCACAATTTACATCTTTTCCCTGCCCAGCAAATGAATACATTATTGTTGGATTCTGGGGAAAACTTCTGATTTGCAGACAAGACTTAACCCTTTACTTGGTTCTTTCTGGTCTCAGCACAGAATCCCTGTAAACTTTCCTCCTGTCCGCTCATTGGGTTTTACTTTGTCCGTTTCTCTGACCACACCCTAAAAGTACTGAGGAACAGGGGTGTAATTGAGAAGGTGGGATGGTCAGGGTTAATCAGTTTTGCGTATCATTCTAATTTCAAAAAGAAAAATGCCTCTTCTAGAAAAAAAATAAATCTTGTCTCTGTGTCAGCATAAATACGATAATCTGTTTCTCCCAGTGTGACTGACGTTAGATGATAATTAGGTCAACTTATCTTTTACAATAGTGCAAAATATCATTCAGTCTGAGTCATTTGTTTTCGGTAAACCATACCAGTTAAGGCAGAAAGGAGGCTCTCGAGAATGTGAGGAATGCTCATCACAGTGAGCTGGGGGGCAGGGGAAGCCCAGCGCTTTCCCGCCTCCTGAGACCTCAGCAATTAGGGGAGGCGGGAACAGTGTCTCCCTGCTGTTCCCCAGGCCCCGATGCTCAGTGTTTTCAGGAAAAACTGTCCTAGGTTCGCTTACACTCACTTGGCCGGTTCTGGATTTTCCTCTCCATGCAGCACTCGCTGTGCCCAGTTTCTCCAGGGAGCATGTGTTCTCATTCAGAGAATCTGGTGAAACATTGGGTCCCCTCCAAAATAAGAAGCACGCACAGAGCTGCCCCACCACACACACAGACACTGCACAACTCAAGGGGTTGCAGACTCCCTGAAACCCACGCAGCGGTGGATTGATTGTCTACTTCCGCATGACAGATTACCACGAATTGAGTGGCTAAAACAATGCCCTTTATTGCCCCCCAGTGACCATGAGTCAGGCCCAGGCTTGGCCTGCTGTGTCCTGGGTTTGGGGCCTCATGGGCTGTGGGCAGAATTCTATTCCTGTGGTTGTGGGACTGAGGTCCTAGTTTTCTTGCTGGCTGCCAGCTGGGGCTACTTTCACCTCCCTGAGGCCCCCCAAGTCCCACTTCTCCCCACCCTCTTCCCACCTGGCAGTGACTCCTCTGAGGCCAGCAGGAGACCTGGGAAGGACCAGGTTCTGAAGGGCTTCCCCTGGTGGAGTCAGGCCGCCAGGTTGGTCTCCCTTTTGCTTCATTTAAAACCAACTGATTACAGGCCTTCAAGTCCTTTGTCCTTGCATGTGGCACTTGGCACTGACCCTTCTGGTACCTCCCTGGCCCATAGCACCTGGCACAGATCTTGCACTGGTCACTCAACGGACATTTCTTGAGGCAATCACTCAAGTTTTCCTTCCAGAGGACCTGCCGTCGGAATGTGGTTAGCTGCTGCCAGCCCTTCAGACCCACATACCGCATAGATCAGATGTCTTCATTTACCAGAGTAGAGTAGATGTCCTCATTTACCAGGGTAGACCAGATGCCCTCGGTTACCAGATGACCTTTATTACCAGGGTAGACCAGATGGCTTTCATTACCAGGGCAGATCAGATGACCTCTCTTACCAGGGTAGACCAGAGGGCCTTGGTTACCATCACTGTATAGGCCCCATAGATGTTCACATGGGGTCATGCAACCCCTTTCATTTTGCAAAAGAGAAGCTAGTGACCAGAGAATTTCGGAGGCTTGCTCAATGTCACATAGCACTCATAAAGGTAGAAAGTAGAAAGTAAGATGAGTAAGGTGTAGGTGAGAATATACAGGTGATATGTTTTCAGAATTCAGGTGGAGAGAAATTACCCTCATGGAGGAATCAAGGGAGAAAGATGGCTTCATAAAAGGTGATACCTGAGCTCCTCCCTAAAAGACAGATGGGATGAGGATGTGTGGAAATACAGGAGGAAGGCAGAGGGGCTGGGAGGTGACAGAGCAGGTGGAAGAAGGGGGTGCTTCCCCGGCCTTGTGACTGTTTTCTCTCTGCACCAACACAGAGATATTTCAATCAGCAGCTATGCTGTTGACTCATAAAAGTGTCACACTTCTGCTGGAAATTATCCCCAAGAATGTCTCCTCTTCAGATTTAATCACCACCACCCATGCTGGAAATGTGCCTGTCCTAAAATAATAAATGTTTTCTTAAGGGGTTAGAACATTCCAACATGAATGTAGACAGTAACTGATGGGAACTGCCAGCAATCAGCTGTGCAAGGCAGTTACCACAGAACAGACATCAAGTAACTATGTCTGCAGAAATCACAGGGCAGCCTCATCTGTTCATCCTCACAAACTCCACAGGATAATCCATTTTCTTATCTCAATGATGTTCTCATTGCAAGTTTAGGTGCTCATCCAGTTTTTAATTATATTCATAATGGAGAATGAAGAAGAAAAAGGCAACTAACACTTATTGAGCACCTGCTGTGTGCCAGGCGTGATAAATTCCTTACCTACGGTATCTTTCTATTCTCGAAATCCATTAAAGTTTGAACAGTTATTAGCATCCCCACTCTGTGGATGAAGAAATGTTTGCTTGACCTTAAGGTCACTATGGACCGCGAGTAATGAAATGTTAGAATTTCCATCGCTAAAGCTAACTTGTGATCATCCTTTCTCATAGACGTACATATCAAACTCGGCCTCACCACTTAGCCAGTTGTTTCCTTTTCCCTGCATCTGAGAATAGCCAGTGTCCATGACAGACATAGAGACCCATAGTGTCTCCTGCCTGGCAATGATGTTATGAGGCCCAGAGCAGAGTAGGCACACAGCACGTGTGATCTGATGGTGCCTGCGTGCATATGATATCGTGGTCTTAGACAGTTGTCACTTTAGTGGCTTGGGAGTGTCCTGAAATGGCCTTTTGGACCCTGGCACCATCCTTGTACCTGGCTGTCCCCCTACATGTGGTCCCATTAGTTGATGCACTTATCATCTGTGATTCAGAAACATCCCAGGGCTGTGTTGGGTGCTGGGCTACACGGATGAACAGGAGCCAGTGTCGCATTTGTGCCCTGGGGCCAGCCAGCTGCTGTGCATTGTTGCCACATGGGTGAGTCATGACCAGAACCCCAGCAGATCAACAGGAATGAAAGGAGTCTTCTGCAGGCCTGAGTGGACGCTGACAGTACAGCGCCTGAGGGAGCGTCAGAGGTTGTCCCCGGCAAGGCTGGCTTTGCTGCACTCGGCGCCAGGCTCGGGCCTGAAAGGTTCATCCCAGCCCAGTGCTCCAGAGGAAAACCGGTGGAGGCCGTGGAGCGGATTGATTTTAAGGACTTTGTCTCGAGAACACTCCCAGCAGGAAAGGGCAAAGCCAGGTGAAGCGATGTAGCCAGAACCGAAGACGAGCTGCCAGAGAGCCAAGGTGACCACGACTCCAGCCAGCAGGACGGGGGCAAGTGTCCCGGAGCAGCCAAGGGTCAAGGCTGACAGGAGCACCAGGGGAGTCCTGGGTCCGAGCAGGCTCAGGCGGCCCAGCCCCTCGCGGCACCTGTGCACAAGGCAGCCCCCCAGGCTGGCACCTCGGAGGCTCAAAGAACTCCCTGTTTATTGCTTTTAAGAAATGTTATTTTTATTCATACTGTTAAAAATTAAAGCAATGCAAAAAAGTACAACTAAGGAAGTAGAATATTACTCCCTAAGTCCCACCACACAAAAACAAAGATGGTTAATTTTGCTGAACATGACAGGCCTGGAAGGATGACAGCCATGCCGATGGTTGGGAAGAATTTTATAATAAAAGACTCAAATGAAGATGAGTCCATTAAAACTAATAGGCATTTCAGCTAATTTTACTTGAATTTAATAAGTAAAAGGTTGTGTGTTCAAGGGAAAGAAACTGAAACCGTATTAAAGGAGGTGCTGAACTTTGTAAAAATATTTCTCCTCCAAAGAATATTAGTTCCTAAAGGATCCTTGCAGTAGCTCTGCCTGGGGGACTGACCCCTCAAGGGGAGCCTTGTAACCTGGGGGGACTCTCTGGACATCAGAGAAATCGGGTGGCCAGTTGGCGTTTAGGAGAGGGGGAGGAGACCAACCACCATGCAGGATGGCCCTCATGCAGTTTCCCCAGATGCCACCTGACCTGCAGGTGTTCCAGCGACAGGTATGCAGGTGAGAAAGCTGTTTACAGCGATCTGAGCTCAGCACCACCTCCATTTTCATGTATAAACACAAGGTGGTTTTCACACAACTGCAGTATTTCCTGCATATCTCAGGAGTGCCATGGTCTGTCGTACACATGGGAGATGTAGCACCTCATTTTGTGCCAAGAACTGTTCACCTTTTCTGAAAATCAATCCCCTTGGCAACGTCAGTCATGTTGCTGAATCACCATCAGGTGGGGAGGGGGAAATACCGGGAGACCACGACCAAAGATGGGAAAAGGATTGTGCACCAACGCTGCAGACAGACAGACTGCCCACTGCACGGTAGTGGCCGAGCCCTGTGTGGGGTGAACTGCCGCTTGCCCGCCTGCGGGATCTCTCACCCCGGCACATCCATCGGGGCTGCTTCGGGGACCCCGCATCTTATGGGTGCTGAAGAGGGGTGTCTGTGCTGCCTTTTAGGGGAAAGTCTGTTTTTAGGCAGAAAATGTGCTGGTGCAGGTGGGCGGTGTGTGGATAGTCAGTGCCACGTGGGCCGACAAGGGTTATATGGAGCCTGAGGACTCGGGCCAAGTCCAGAGCTGAAGAACGGAGCCCAGGTCACTTTGTCACACCTGTGTCTCCAGCACCGAGGCCACAGATGAAATGCTGTGAGAAGCCCTCTTAAAACTCCTGGAAAAGAAAAGTCTGCACGTATGATTCCCTTTCCTGGTCATCTGTCCCCGGAGGACTCTGAGTGTGAACCCGAGGACTCCACGGAATAGTTACCCCATTTCAGCTCTTGTTACGTGAAGGGTGATTTAATAGTCTTGATTTGGCTGAAGTGGGCCTTGGCAAACTGACAATAGGAAAATGACAGTTTCCTGCCTGCTCTACTCATGAATAGAACTTGGCCCACATTTAATCATTCGGAGCGAGCCGGGTGATGGCGGGTGAGGAAGAGGAAAAAGTGCAGCCTGGGTGCAGGGCCCAGGGATGGCGGGCCAGCCGTCAGGGTGCCTCACGAAGAAGCCGGCGTCTCCTGCGGGCCACCAGGTCCAGACAGACATTGATCCCCTCCATTCTGGAGGCTGAAGTCCCAGGCCACAAGCCTGGCGGGTCCCGTGGGGCCTCTTACTGGCCTGGAGACACACCTTCTGTGTCTTCACGTGGCCTTTCGTCTGTGGGGAGAGGGGACCCCAGCACCCCCATCAGAGTAGGATCACCCTGTGACCTCATCTGACCTTAATCTCCCCCCAAAGGCCCACCTCCTGAAAAGTCACACAGGGGTTAGGGCTCTCACAGGTGCATCCATATGGGCGGTGGGAGAACAGAGAAGAAAGAGGCAAACAGAGCCATGAGGCTCAGGAGGTGAGGAGGGGGGCTGGGGAAGAGAGGTCTGGTCCATGGTGCCCGGTGCTCAGAGAGGCTGGAAGGGGCTCCGGGTGCCCCACAGCAGAGGGGATGACAGAGCCTCTCCTCAGGGCTGGCCCACCACGCTTTCCGGGCCCACGAGTGACACCATGGAGCCCCCAGAGGTCAGGGCGAGCCAGTCTCATTCTTTCCCGCCAGGCGAGGCCTGCACCCCCGGGGCTGAGAAAGCACAGACCCTGGAGATGTGGTGAGGGCCCTCCATCTGCGATGCGTGTTGAGCCGTTGTGATGTTTAAGCCAAGGGCAAATGCTGGTCCGCCTTAAGCACGGGGTCTTGGGTCCACGATTATGGGGTCAGCGCCTGGGTGGGGGTGAGGAGGGTCAGGAGCATCCAGAGTCGCCGCCACTGAATCCAGACGTGGAGCTCCCTGCAGAGTCGGGGGAACTTTGGGCAGAGACTGAAAAAAGACATCCTCTCAAACAAAGGATAATTGTGCTCTTGGGAAGAAAGAGGAAGGACCAGCAGGCAGAATTCCCTCCGTTTCATCCAGTCCTGAGCAGCTGTGATGTCACAGCAGTAGCAGGAGGAGACGGAGCCAGGGACATGGACGGCGCCATGATGCAGGGGGACCTACAGCAGGGTGCACGGGGCTCACGGGCGCACCTGACATTCGGTCCTGGTTCAGACATCCTGGTGTCAGGACGGATGGAGACCCCCAGGCGGGGAGGGGCTGGGCACTCACAGGCCACCCAGCTGGGGGAGGGCGCAGTTGCTCTGAAAAGGCTTGTTGTCCTTGTTCTCGAGTGTCTGATCCTCTTTTAGCCTAACGGAGCAGCTTTTTGGTGGAGGGGCACGCTAGTGTCATCAATGCAGATGAGAAGGAAAACGATGAAAAACACAATCGTGACAAATTTTCGGTTGGCTGGCCCGGGGAGGGGAAATAAGCAGAACCAAAAGTTTGCTTGGGGACTTCCCTGGCGGTCCAGTGGTTGAGAATCCGCCTTCCAATGCAGGGGACGCGGGTTCAATCCCTGGTCTGGGAACCAAGATCCCACATGCCACGGGACAACTAAGCCCACGCGTGGCAGCTACTGAGCCTGCTCACTCTAGAGCCTGCACGCCACAACTAGAGAGAAGCCCGCGTGCTGCAACAAGATCCCATGTGCTGCAACTAAGACCCAACACAGCTGAATAAATAAATAAATGTTGTTGTTTTAATTATTAAAAAAAAAGTTTGCTTGAACCGTTCTCACAAATCAGATTGCAAAGAAATTCAAACACTTAGCCACAAACAAAAACTTGCTGATGAGGCTGTGAGGGACAGGAGGGTCACCACGTGGCTGGTGGGAGACACAGGGCACTGCGGAAGGTGGTCTAGAAATAACGCAGCAAGGGCTCCTGCCTAGGAACCCATCCTGAGTTTACATCTGCAATGGTTAACGACAAATTATATATATACACGTGTATATATATATGCACATACATGCATTGTATGTTATATACAGCATTGTGTATTACATGCAACGTATACAACATTATATATTGTGTGAGAGAGAACAATGTTATATATTGTGTGATAGATAATGCGTACTGATAGTACTTGTTGCCAGTGATAAAATTCAAATCTTCACCTGAAACCTTGAATTTTGGAAACCTCATATCCATCACAATTATTGACATGATTTCATATTCCAGCTGCCACCAAGCTTTAAGAAACTTTGGGGCTTCCCTGATGGCACAGAGGTTAAGAATCCATCTGCCAATGCATGGGACATGGGTTCGAGCCCTGGTCCAGGAAGATCCCACATGCTGCAGAGCAACTAAGCCCATGCGCCACAACGACTGAACCTGCACTCTAGAGCCCGCAAGCCACAACTACTGAGCCCGCGTGCCACAACTATGGAAGCCCATGCACCAAGAGCCTGTGCTCCACAACAAGAGAAGCCACCGCAATGAGAAGCCCGCGCACCGCAACGGAGAGTAGCCCCCACTCACCGCAACTAGAGAAAGCCTGCGTGCAGCAACGAAGACCCAAAGCAGCCAAAAATAAATAAATAAATAAATTTAAATTAAAAAAAAAAAAGAAACCTCAGCTTGTTGAGGTTGGCTGTTGTATAAAAAGTATCCATAATTATCAGGAAGGAATATTAACATACTCCTTCCTCTCTTTTCCCATTCTGTAGTAAATTTGCTAAAGAGTTTGTTTTGAAAAGTATAGTTATTTTTCACTAAAATGCATTATTTGTGTTAACATGTGAGGGGTTTATTATTGTTCTTTTAAAATGAATGAGTACATGTGTTTAAATTTCTGTTTAATTTCTAGTGTGGTAACTGTTTATAGTCATATACACACAAGCACAGCTCACAGTGTCCTCAATACCTTTCCAGCATGGCAGGGGCTCCTGAGAGGTAGAGTTTGGGAACCACTGCTGCCCACCTGCTGCCCGGAATTAACCAGGCTCCTTGGAGAAATGGCCGGTTCCAGGCGTGGAGCAGGAAAAGTACAAGGTGAGTCCAGAGTATCTTGTTCCAGGAAGCAAGTAATTGCTCAGAAATGTAAAAGGACTTATCAAAGTGACAGAAAAGCCAGCTTCAAGAGTCTCCCAGTGGCCAAATTTGGAAAAATTTAAGCATTAAAGAGAACAATGATGTAACCCTAAGGAAAGGATGGGGAGGGAGGTGGGGAGGAGGAGCTCTTTTCTCTCCCCCTCTGCTCTCCGCAGGGAAGTCGGGTTGGGGCTGAAAGTTCCAACCCTGTAATCACGGGAGGGTTCCTCTGGCCACCAGCCCCCATCCTGAAGCCCTGGGGCCTCACCAGCAGTCACCTCATTACTTATAAAAAGTCACTCATCACTCTGGAGAATCCGAGGCTCTTGTGTCAGGAACTTGGGACGGAAACCAAATGTTACCTCACAGTATCACAACTGCTGCAGCCCCAGCAATCCACCCTGTCCTTGGGCTCATCAGGAAGAGGGTCTCACAGGGACGGGACAGACCGAAGTAGCCAAAGGTCAGAATCATTTTCTCCCCTGCCCACAATCTGGGGAGAACAGAGATGGGCTCTTCCTCGGAGCCAGGCCTGCCTGGAGGGGGCGTCGTGCACAAAGGTCCTGAGCCCGCCCCTTTCTTGGGGGACCTGTCCTCACAGGAGGAGTGGCCGAGGGGCATGGTCGGACGCCAGGTGTGAGCGCAGACAGCCATAGACCAGACGTCCCCCACCCCCCTCCTTCCAAGTCACACGGGGCCCCAGCCCACCATGCTCGATGGGAACAGGCTAAGGGTTCAGTTGTGATCGGGACAGACGAGTGTCTTGTGCAGAAGCTGGACCGGTCAGCTGTCCCCGATGCAAATGCAAGGCCGACGGGAATGGACGTCGTGGAAGAAAGCTCAGAATTGGTGTTCAGATGTTTACAGACAGCTCCCTCTCCCTCTGAAGTCTTCCCAAAACACAGTGAAGAGGTTTTTTAAAGGCACAAATTCACGACTTACAGTGATGGGGATGGCAGATCTGGAAAATCTAGTCCGGGTCTATTGGTACAAAAAACAAGAACCAACACAGTTTACTCAGAAGAATAGCCCATGTTATGAGCTGATTGTCCCCGCTGCCACCCCAAATTCATCTGTGGTGTTTTATTACAGCAACTTGCTATGGTCTGAATATTTATGTCCCTCGAAAATTCATATATTGAATCCTAGCCCCCATGTGATGGTTTGGGGGGGGACATTTTGGGAGGTCACGAGGGTGGAGCCCCCATGAATGGAATTAGTGTCCTTCTAACAGAGACCCCACAGGGCCCCCAGCCCTTCCTCCACGTGAGGACACAGGGAGAAGACGCCATCTATGAACCAGGAAGCTCTCACCGCTACACCTTGCTGACACCTTGTTCTTGGATGTCCGGCCTCCAGGACTGAGAAGCAGACATCTGTTCTTTATAAGCCCCCAGTCTGTGGTACGTTGTTACAGCAGCCTGAAGAGACTAAGACACAGCCCAAGCTGACTAAGCCCAGACGCTCAAGATTTGGCAACATCAGGTTCTGTAGAGAAGGTGAAGGTCACCACTGAAATAGGAGGATCCTTTAATGGTCAGTTAAGAAGCTCTGACCCCTGAGGCCCCTCCCCAGCTCTGTGCCGCCCAGTGACTGCACCTTTCTTACCCCTGCAAAGACGGAGCTTGAGTCTCTGGAGGAGAAAAAGCAGAGGTTCCCTGGATGGAACCAGGTGCAGCTAAGAGCAAGGCTCCCATCCTGACAACATGGCATCAGGGTGTCTCGCTTGTTCTCTGCTTGTTGCTCATCCCTCAGGCCACTTCCTCATCACACCCCAGGGCTCCCAGCTAGTCCCCCGCTCTGCCAGCCCCCAAACTTGTCCTTCACGGCTCTTACCACGTCTAGCCATGTGTGTGTCTGTGTGACGTCCCACTGTGCCCACCTGCAGATGCCAGGGCCTCCAGGAGGCCTGCTGTTTACCTTCTGTCCTCAGTTCTGTGGTCGGGGGGTTGGCGCACAGCAAGACTCGACGAACCTTACTGAGGGGATGAGTGGCTGGAGGCCGGGGACTCAGTGCAGGTCATGTGGAGGGAGGGCAGGGCTTGAGGGGCTGTGGACCAGAAGAGAGAGACAGGAACCAGGAGCCGAGAGTAACAAAAACAGGACGGGCAGTCAAACCCGGGAGGACCGTCCGTTCCAAAACATGGGAAGCAAACTGCACAGAAATCCCAGAGCTGAGCACACAGAACTTATAAGTCTCATGGGAGAAAAAACAAAAGCAACCAGGAGAGTTTAGACAGCTGGGTCGGGCCAGGTGTTGGAGAGGGTGTTGGGCTGTGCACGGCTGCAGGACAGGTGGGCAGGACAGGACAGCCTGGAGAGGGTCCAAGCACTACTTTAATCAAGCACAGGCCTCACTTATGACTCTGCCACTCTGCCTTTGGGCGCGTCACTCAAGGAGGTTCATGTGGGTCCTTGAGCTCATGCACGAAGATCCTCGCATTGGCGCTGCTGATGGTGGCTGCAAGCAGGAGGCTGCTTGGTGTCCACCTACGGACCAGGCCATAGTGTGCGTGTTGAAAGTGACAAATCAGATGGACATGTAGCCTCACAGGTGGAGTGCTAAGAGGAAAAGTAAGAAAAGTTTTCATAAAAATGCATGCTAGTAAAACAATAGCAGAAATTTTGCAAGAATGTATTCAAGTAAAAAGTCACATGGTAGAGAGGGGAGAGGGAGTGGGGAAAAGAGGATGAATGACAATAGCCAGAGAGCTCGCACAGAGCAGGGGTGGTCAGGTGGGGTAAAGTGAGCAGCATGATTAATTCAGCAGCTGGGGTCCTAGAAACAAAGGAGCAACCAACCAACCACACAACCAACTAAACCAACCAACAACACAGCCACTCAACCAGCCAACCACACAACCAACCAACCACACAACCAACTAAACCAACCAACAACACAGCTGCTCAACTAGCCAATCAGTCACTCAACCAGCCAATCACACAACCAACCAACCACACAACCAACTAAACCAACCAACAACACAGCTGCTCAACTAGCCAATCAGTCACTCAACCAGCCAATCACACAACCAACCAACCACACAACCAACTAAACCAGTCAACAACACAGCCACTCAACCAGCCAATCACACAACCAACAACCACACAACCAACTAAACCAGTCAACAACACAGCCACTCAACCAGCCAATCACACAACCAACCAACCATACAACCAACAACACAGCCACTCAACTAGCCAATCAATCACTCAACCAGCCAATCACACAACCAATCAACCACACAACCAACTAAACCAACCAACAACACGGCCACTCAACCAACCAGTCACACAACCAATCAACCACACCACCAACTAAACCAACCAGCAACACAGCCGTTCAACCAGCCAATCACACAACCAACCAACCACACAACCAACTAAACCAACCAACAACACAGCTGCTCAACTAGCCAATCAGTCACTCAACCAGCCAATCACACAAACAACCAACCACACAACCAACTAAACCAGTCAACAACACAGCCACTCAACCAGCCAATCACACAATCAACAACCACACAACCAACTAAACCAGTCAACAACACAGCCACTCAACCAGCCAATCACACAACCAACCAACCATACAACCAACAACACAGCCACTCAACTAGCCAATCAATCACTCAACCAGCCAATCACACAACCAGTCAACCACACAACCAACTAAACCAACCAACAACACGGCCACTCAACCAACCAGTCACACAACCAATCAACCACACCACCAACTAAACCAACCAGCAACACAGCCGTTCAACCAGCCAATCACACAACCAACCAACCACACAACCAACTAAACCAACCAACAACGCAGCCACTCAACCAGCCAGTCACACAACCAACCAGCCAACTGTACAACCAGCCAACCACACAAGCAAATATGCAACCAACCACACAACAAATGACACAACCAGACAACCAACCTCAACAAAGAAAAGAGTGAGCTGCTCGCTGTAGGTGGGTATTTGGTGCACCAGAACACTCACAGTTTGAAATATGAAATCCGCACTTTGCAGACATTGAAGTCCATGTGAGCAAAGGGCAAAAGAAAACTAACGAAATTCATATTAGAGTTGTTAAATGTCAAAAGATTCCGAGACTCCTGGCTACGCTAATACACACATAAATGTCTCTGCAGGCTTAATTATTATTTGCTGTGTTTGATTCACTTACAGCATGCCTGCAGCTTTGGGGTGTGTGAATGTAAGAATAAAATAGAATTTATCACTGTAAGTCACAGAGTGCAGTCTCCTGTCTAGAGACACAGAGGCCTCATCTGTTAGAAGATCTGGGCCAAGACGAATAGCAGAGCCTGTGCCGCTGCTCTTCCCGAGAACGTGCACGTGTGCCTCAGACCAGGGCTCACGCCGAGGCCCAGCTGCAGCCCAGGCTCTGCAGGGACAGCCTGGGAGCACAGAGAGCAGATGGTGTCTGGTTTCCCGGTTTGCAGCCTTCTCAGCGGCCTGATGTGACCGTGCCTGAAGGGAATCTGTAACTAACGGGAATTAAAACACCACATCGGCCAAGTTGGCAAATTGTTGACTCTTTAAAATATGTTCCATCAGATGCCACTCATGTTTTCAGTATGCATTCTCTTTTTTTTATAAGATGTATGTTATCTATGCATGTACCGTTTTGAATTAGGAAAAAAATCAACCTTTATTCATAAAATTACTAATCAGCATTGAAAAGGGGACTCGGGGGCCCACATTTCAGTACATGAACAAGAGGGAAGAAGTCAGACGTTGCAGAGACACCTTGATGAGACGCTCCGGAGACCCCACACGAGCTGGGTGGCAGCAGCCGAGCTGTGTCCTGGGGCAGGCGGTACCGTTCCTGAGTTTTCTCAGCAGTTTGTCTTCTGCTTTCCCCTCTCTCCCAACTTGCAGAGGTTTGCTTTGTGCCCCAGAGATTTTTCCTGCCCTTGCTCTGTGTTAGCCCTGTGGTAGAGCCTGGAAGGGGCCTTGTTGGAGGGGAGGGGACATGGATGGGTGTGGGTGGCCGAGAGAGCCAGGAAGAGCTGGAGTCGTGTCTGGAGACCCAGCAGCCAGCGTGCCCTGTGGACCGGCTCATCTGTGGGCAGAGGGTCAGCACCGGGACTGCAGGTGCAGCCTGAGCCTGGTCGCTGGAGGACACTCGGTCTTACACGTTCATGCCCTGCAGGCCTTCACGAGGATCCCCAGTGTCCAGGAAGTGCTTGTTGAGGATACAGGGGAGGGAAAAAGCTTTTCTTCTCGGCTCCCGGGTTCTGCGCTGGGGCCCGGAAGTTAAACCTGCAAAAGACAGATTGACAAGAGGAAACAAACAGAGCCTCCTAAGAGGTGATCACACACGCACACACACACACGTACGTGCACGCACAAACACATGCACACGCATGCACACACAGACACGTGCACACACAGACACCCACGTGCACATGCACACGCACACAGACACAGACACAAACATGCACACAGATACATGCACGCTGACATAGACGCACGCAGACACACAGACACATGCACACACACAAACGCAGACACACACACACAGGAAAATCCAGTGGTGAGGAGCTCAGAGGGGTGGTTAGAACTCGACTCATTTGAGCAAAGAACAGGATTTGCAGAGAAGTGACAAGACAAGGAAAGGGCAGCCACCTGGGACGGTGAGCCTGTGGGGAAACGAGTGCAGATAAGGAGGGCGTAGGTTTGCCGTGTAGATTCCTCTGTGCCTCCCCGGGCTGGTGAGAGTCTGGATGTGTCTCCGGGGATGAAGAGTCTAGGAGGCGTCCTCTTCCTGCTACGGTGGTGGAAGACACATTACCAGTGGACATTTCTGTCCTGCTTCTAGGAAAGTGGGGGCGGGGACCCACTGCTCCCCAGTCGCCTTCAGCTCACAATGGCCCTTGTGCCAAAGAGGCCAGTGCTGTGGGGGTGGGGGAGGCGTGTTCTGCCCCTGGGTGTCCTGGCTCCTCCTGGGCTCTCCTGGGGTGGGGGGTGGGCTGGCCATGGGGTCCTAGGCAGTAAGTCTGCACCGCCCAGCATTCCCTGAAAGCCTTTCAAGAATCCCAGAGGACTTTGGACAAAAGACAGAAACTTAAGATAAAAGTAATATATCTTTTGGGAAAACCAAACTACAAGGGGAGCCTCTTGGAAAAGCAGGAGTCAGCGCTGTCAGAGAGACGAGTGAGGCTTTGTGCAGATCGTTCTGACGGGATGTAGGCAGGACCAGGGGGGAGCCTCGCAGGAGGGGCGTGGGGATCAGAAACAGGAGGGAAGGCCTCCCCCATGAGAGGATAGGAATTAGGTCAGCAAAGGCGAGGAGGTGAGAGGCTGCGGCTCCCTTGATGGAATTAAAACAAGTGCAGAGGGCTTCCTTGGTGGCGCAGTGGTTAAGAATCCACCTGCCAATGCAGGGGACATGGGTTCAAGCCCTGGTCCGGGAAGATCTCACATGCTGCGGAGGAACTAAGCCTGTGCGCCACAACTACTGAGCCTGTGCTCTAGAGCCCACGGGCCAACACTACTGAAGCCCACGTGCCTAGATCCCGTGCTCCGCAACAAGAGAAGCCACTGCAACGAGAAGCCCGCTCACCTCAAGGAAGAGTAGCCCCACTCGCTGCAACTAGAGAAAGCCCGCGCACAGCAACAAAGACCCAACGCAGCCAATAAATAAATAAATAAATTTATTTTTTTTAAAAAAGTGCAGACACGACACCCTCCCTGTACAATTAATCAGACAATATTATTAAATTATCGTTTGAATAATCTTTGAAAAAAGGCCTTGAGATGTAGGATGCTTTAAGGTACAAACTATTAACCTTTTACCAAGTAATTAAAGCCATCAAGTTATGTATGTAAATGTAATGGTGCTTTGCATCCATTTCCTCCAAGATTAGACTTGGGGGTTTCTTCTTTTTTTTTTTTAATTTTAAATTTTGAAAATGATGCCTGTCAGCCCTGTTATATTTACCCAAGGGATGTACTGAACAGCCCATCCCTTTTGTCCTTGTTAACTACACACACATTTAAACCATGCTGAGGACTCTCCTTCACAAGAATTAATTCCAGGAAGCTTGAAACTGAACTCTTGGTCAGGCTCCAGCAGATGGCCCACCAGTGTCCAGCAGTGTATCTTGTTTTAATGTAAAATCACAGACTGGAGCAGATGTTTGTCCCCTGCCTCCCCTGTCAGGGGTTGAGGAAACGTCAGCCGCACCCAGAAACGAGGAGCTGGGGCGGCCTCGGGGGAGTGACAAGGGTGACGGGGGCAGACGTCAGGCCAGACCCTGAGCACGGCGGAGGAAGTGCATGGACTGTCCTGCAGGGCTTTGTCCGGTTTCACATTTCCCTCAAACGCTCACTCCTGACCCTGGAAGCACTTGCTTTGAGGTCTTGGTTGAAACAAAACTGGGATTTTTAAGAAAAGTAAAAATAACACAATTTCCGGTACTTTAAAATGTGAACTGTATTAAGCTTTTATCGGCTTTTGTCAAGATCAGATTGCAAGGACTTCAGTCCCAGCCACAACCAAAGTGAAAGAAGAGATCCTGTCCTGTTCCCAAGGAACCAGTGGCCAGATGGGGCGAGGGTTCTGTCCTGGGGCCTCCTCCTCCCTGGGGGCCTTCCTCACCCTTCATTGTCACCACAAACAAAATGAAACGAAATACCGGAAATAGAGGCCAGGATGGAACCGAAGGCTGCAGAGCGCCAATTCCATGGAGCTCAGAAATCACGTGCTCTGTTTACACTCACAAGAGGAGAGCGAATCTCTTCTATCGAGAAACCTCGTTCACACTCGTTTCTTGGGTTTGGTAGTTTTTCAGGATCACAAGCAAGAAAACATTATGTAGAGAGAACCAGTCACATATCTAGGATGTTTGCACACATTACTTCAAAGGTGGGGGGCTTACATGGAAGGAGGCAAGTCACCCGGACCAGGTTGTCTGGCTGGTGCTTGGGAGCAGGGAGGGGGCGGGCAGGGGGCAGGGAGGGGCAGGCTGGGTGCCGACCAGGGCGGGACGTGCCTTAGAGCCTGCGTCCGAGGGGCTGCAGTTGGCCAGGGGGGTTTGCATGTCATTGGCTCCTGGGAGGAACTGGGAATGAAAAGTTCAGCTGAAATACAACGAATTCACATTTTTGGTATTAAAAGATAGCATCTGCTCCCATTTCGTGAGCACCCACCCTATACAGACTCTTAGTTTACGTGGAGCATCGTTCAAGAATCTGTGACTAAACGCCCAGCTCTGCACCTACTCCTCTGTGTCCAGGACGGCCACTGGGGCTTGTCCTACAAAGGTGCTCAGAGGGCTTCCCGGCCACGGCACAGAGGACGTGCCCCTCAGATGTTAGTTATCGTCGTTCTTCTAAGCGTCTTGGAACCTCAGCCGGAAACATAGGGTCAAGAAATAGGACATATACTTAGGGGCAGACAGCCAAGGAATTCAGAGCTGGGGTTATTTCTAAGCCCAGCGCCTGGGTTGGCCACTTTCGCGGTAGCCCCTTCGGCTCATGGGATGACCCCCCACCAGGCCCATGACAGGCGGGTTATTTGATATTTCGTGTGTGCCGAGCTGTAGCCCAGAGGCTCTGAATTAAATTCTTAGTGCAAAGTGCTTTCCAAACCGTCACTTCCTGTGTCTCTGTTTCAGTTCTTCTAGGAAGCTGTTTTATCCAATAAGATAGATTGGAGTTTTCAGCCTGGAAGAGGGAGCAAGGTGACCACGCCACAGAGACGCCAGGGTGGAAACGAGCAGGGGTGGAGCCCCGGCCGGGCCCTAGACGGAGCCGGGCTCCAGGAGGAGAGCGCATTTATGAACCTGTGAGATGCCCTCGAGCGCCTGGGCCCAGAGGTGAGTCCCTGGGAGAGCTCGGCCTGTGTCGCGTCTTTCACCCGGAACAAGACAGGCAGAGAAGTGACAGCAGGGGGACAGCGTGTAGCTTCCGAGGGTGGGAACGGTGGTGGGTGAGTGGGTGAGGGGCTCCGGCGCAGGCTCTGGGCTGAGTCTCGGGTGGAGGTGAGCGTGCAGCCCTCCTGGAGGGGGACACGGGGTGTGGGGCTGGGAGAGAAGAGAGCTTTCCCTGCCTTTGCTGCTGCTTAATCAGCTTCAGCTCAAAGTGAAGTTATGTCCCAGAGGCCCTTTGGGGGGACACGTGCTGGTTTCCTTTGGCCTCGTGCCTGATGGGTGATTCTTCGTGGGGGGGTAGGAGGACCCAGGCCGTGGGTATGCCCACCGAAGGGTGCGGCCAGCCCGGCGGCTCCGCCGGTGTCAGCACCTGGGGAGGGAGGGAGGCTGGAGCCCCTGAGGACCACAGTGACTGGGCTGCAGAAGCAGGAGTGTGGGTTCAAAGTCGCCTCATCGCCGAGCGCTGCGTGCGGGCAGGTCGGTCGGAGCCCCGGTGCGCAGAGTCCACACGGACGCCTGTGAGACTGAGCCCAGGGCTCCGTCCTCGGGCCGGATGAAGGGGACAGAATCTGTGCGGGTGTCCTGGACGCGAATCAGTGCCGGGAGGGCCAAGTCCTGGGGACCAGGTGATTTTTCTCCGAGAGGAAAGATTAACAAGGCGTCGGGGCCGCGCGGGCGCCTCGGGCCCAGGTGTGTTGCTGCGTGTTCCCTCCCGGGCGGTGGCCCAGCGCCCCGGGTGTTCGCCAAGCGTGTTGCTGGGACCGGACACGGCCCCGCGGGTGGGGCCCACGCGGGAGCGCGCGCTCTCTCTGTCTCTGCTCTGGAGGCCGGAGGCCGGGGGTCACGGCGCCGGCAGGGGGCCTCCCCGGGGGCTGTCGGCCGCAGACCCCTCCCCGCCCCCGCTCCCTGTGTCGCTGTCCGCCCGTCACTGGATTAGGACCCGCCGCCAGGACCCCCTCTAACTCGAGCGCAGGTGTAAAGACCCCTCCCCGCGTAGGGTCACGTTCACGGTGCGGGGGCAGGACCCCCACGGCTTTGGGGGACACAGTTCAACCCCCAACAGTAACAAGACAGTTCCTGAGCTTGGAGGACGCGCGCAGGACGGGGTCAGCGGCCGAGCCCCTCGCGGGTCATCTCTGCCCCGCTGGGAGGTGGGCCCCGCTGTGCCCACCTTTCTCGGAAAGGGGTTTGGGAGCGGGGACGCTGGGACTGCAGGCCAGAGCCAAAGCCTGCCCCCTTGGCCTCTGGGCCCCGGGCTCCCGTGAGTAAATTGTGTCCGAGATGGAGTCTTAGTTCATTTCCAGGCCTACCACCTAGGAGACTGTTATCATTTTGCCTCTGAAGATACTGGCCGTCCACCAGCACTGTGGCCTGAGGAGGAGGGGCCCAGGGCCCCCAAGTTGTGAGGCCGCCCTCGCAGTCAGGACTCAGCAATAGACCTCAGTCGGGCTCAGGCTTTATGCATCTGAAAAGTCGCCTTTTGAGAATTGCTTCGTGAGCAGGAAACTTGAAACACTGGGTTTTCAACATGTAAACGCAGTTTGGTTTTGAATCCATTTGTGATGTTTATGAGAAGAGGCCATACGATTGCAAAGCCCTTTCTTGTAACTTCAGGTCCAGCCTGTGAAGTGAATTTCTCTTTCTTGGTAGCAGCCTTTGGGGTTAAGAGAATCTGCTAATCAGAAGTGAGACAACTAGCTGTTCTTTTTATTTATTTATTTATTTTTATTTATTTATTTATTTATTTTTGGCTGTGTTGGGTCTTTGTTGCTGCACGCGGGCTTTCTCTAGTTGCGGTGAGCAGAGTCTACCCTTCATGGCAGAGCACAGGCTCTAGGCACACAGGCTTCAGTAGTTGTGGCACACGGGCTCTAGAGCGCAGGCTCAGTAGTTGTGGCACATGGGTTTCGTTGCTCCACGGCATGTGGTATCTTCCTGGACCAGGACTCGAACCCGTGTCCCCTGCATTGGCAGGAGGATTCTCAACCACTGCACCACCAGGGAAGCCCCGAACTAGCTATTCTAAGAAGCCATCCCAGTCGTGTGAGAACTTTGGAAGCTGGTTTCCAGGAGGTGGTGGGTAAGCCAGCTGGGGGTTGGTTGGTTGGTTGGTTTTGGGGGTGGGGACCTGGATCATCAGGGAAGAGTTCTTTGGAGAAGGTGACCCCCATCTTCCCGTGCGTCCTGGCCTCTGCTCTGGACCAGGCTGCACCCCAGTCACTGGACCAGCCCCCTGACCTTCTGTGATGTTATGATAAAAAGCACATACTTTCTCTTCATGCCCAGCTCCTGGCTGGAGCTCCCAAACCTCTCTGATTTCCTAAGCAATGAAAGTGCCAGGAGCATCTTTTGCTCTGGTATTTGGTCTTTCTCCCCACTTCCTGACACAGAGCCCCTAAACCCCCTGGGGTTTCCTGGGTGATGGGAGCATGTTTGTCCAAACGAGATAGCTCTGGGTCGTCCTGGACAGGGCTGGTCACCAGGAGGACCAAGCCATGGTCAGAGGCTTGGGACTTCCAGCCCCACCCTCGTCCTCCTCGGAGAAGAGAGGGCTGGAGATTGAGTTAAGGACGGATCGCGCCTTCGTAACGTGATGGAGCCTCCATCAAACTCCCAGTAATGGGAGACTTGGGAGCTCCCAGGCTGGGGCGCATGTCCCTGTGCTCGGGGCTCAGAACCCAGGGAAACACGTCCATCGGCCCCTTATATGATAAGGATTTGATATAGGACACAGATGAACAGCCAGAAAATAGGGCACAGAGCGCGAGATCTCGGGGTCCCTGGGAGCTCCTGTCCCCATGGAGTTGGGGTGCATCACCCCCAGCCTACAAACTCGGGGTCAACCTGTGACTTTACCAGGTGCTTACGTATAACCGCTGCTGAGGTCTGAATGTGTGCGTCCCCCCAAATCCATGAATCTGAGACCCTAACCCCCATGTGTTTTGGGGGGCTCTTGGGGGTGGTGAGGTCTTGAGTGTGGGGCCCGGGTGAACGGGGTCCGTGCTCTCATGGCAGACACGGGTGAGCTGTGTCTCCTCCATCCCCGCGTGGGGACGTCCACGACCTGGACGAGGCCCCACCTACACGCCGACGCCCTGATCTCGGACCTGTACCTCTAGGACTGAGAGGGGGCGTGTCGTGGGGTTTCTGCCGCAGCCCCCCCACCCGCTCTCTCCTGCAGCAGGTGGGCTGCTCCTTGGGGCTCCTCCACCCTCCGCTCTCTGCCACCTCCCACCTCACAGGCCGGGACCTTCAGGGGGCTCCCCAGCACCCCCCGGCCTCCTGCTGACCCTGCCCCCCCATCTGCTCTTCCTGGGGGCCCGGCTCCCTCTGCTGAAGCACTGGTGCACATGAGGCCTGACTCACAAGCAAGCACCTCAGGAATGGAGAATGCTTTCATCCCAGCAAAGGGACCTGGGAGACACTTCCTGCCGTGGATGTTCTGTCATCCTGCCTGTTTCCACCCGTCCCACCTGACCCAGCTCTTAGGTCTCCTGCACCTACTGGAAATGGCAGTTTCTAGACCCCATGGAGTAAATCATTTTTGAGAGGGTATTTTTTCTTTTCAGCTTTATTGACATGCAACACGCGAATTTAAGGTGTACAGCGTGATGGTTTAATACACACATGTATACTGGGAACTGAGTACTGCACTAGGGTTAGTTAGTTCCCCCAGCCCTCACATCATCACCTTTTTCCTGTGGTGAGAACAGTTAAGATCTCCTCTCTTAGCGACTTGCAAGTGTACAATACAGTATTAGTCATACAGTCACCATGCTGGACATTAGATCCCAGAACTTACTCACCTTCTAACTGGAAGTTTGTGCCCTTTGACCAACGTCTCCCCATCGCCCCACCCCCAGCCCCTGGCAACCGCCATGCTACTCTCTGCTGACATGAGTTTGACTTTTTTAGATGCCACATATAAGTGAGATCATATGGTATTTCTCTTTCTGTGTCTGACTTGTTTTACTTAGCATAATGTCCTCAAGGTCCATTTATATTGTTGCAGATGGCAGGATTTCCTTGTTTTTTATGAGTAAACAATGTTCCTCTATCTATCTATCTATCATCTATCTACCATCTATCTATCTCTATCATCTAATCATCTATCTATCATCTATCTAATCTATCATCTATCTATTATCTATCTTCCTGTCTCTCATATTTTCTTTGTCCATGCATCTGTCAGTGGACACCTAGGTTGTTTCCACGTCTTGGCTATTGTAAATAGTGCTGCTATGAACATGGGGGTGCATGTATCTTTTCAAGCTAGTGTTTGCATTTTCTTTGGATAAGTACCCAGAAGTAGAATTGCTGGATCATACAGTAGTGGAGGGCAGCACAGAGGTCGTGTAGAAATGTGTCGACTGCAACCGCGTGGGCTCTCCTGGTCTCACCGAGAAGTTGAGGAGTAGGTGGTGGCTTGTGTTGGTTCATCTCCTCAACAGCATCACTAGAGACCCACACTCTTGGTGGATTTCTACTCCTCCATCTTTCAGATGTTGGCTCTTGCTTGATGCTTCACGGTCACAAGGGCCAAAGGGTTTGTTTCAGGGAAGAAGGGGGGCTTAGATATTGAGTAAGGCAGTGAGGAGCATCCAAGTCACAGGTCGTGATGCCCATAAACTCACCTGTGGCCTCGCCACATCACAGGTGAAGAGTCAGAGGGCCACCTCACAGCCCACAGACTCTCAGCCTGCTCTTCTCCCAGCCCTACGTAGCTTGGAGGAGGACCACTCATTTCTGTCGGCGGTTTCCAGCCCACAGTGCACGTGGTTTGGACAAAGACAATGGCCAAGCATTCTGAGAACCTTCTGGTACAAGACCCCGTGCAGTCACTTCTTTGCTGTTTCAACTATAAGGATCCTTATCTTCTCTGCTTTACTCCCGTTGACTCCGTATTGTGAAAGAGCTTATCTACCAAACTGATTTTTAAAAATTGTTTCCATTATAAAGATAATTACATAACTAACTAGACCCCATAATCAGAATGCTAATTGGGATTACCACAGTAGGCTGATGTAATTACAGCCCCAAAAAAGTACTGGGGCCTCCCGGGGAGGCTTTGCATGTGTTTATGGGTGAGTGTGGGATTTCCATTGGGTTCATTCATTCCACTACTGTCTACTGTGATTTCCATTAAGTTCTCGGCTGCCCCGCGTCCTGGGAACCAGATCAGTAACCGTGTTGGATCTGCTACTGTAGTTCCTCCCCCTCCCCAGCCTGGTCCCCATGAGATGGGGTGTTGAGGATGATACCCTAGAAACTGCCTTGGAACCCCGAGAGCCTCCAGTGCCAGGAAGAGTGAGAAGTGGTGAAGAACATCCCTGCTGGTCAAGAGGTGCTTGTCTGCCTTCCTCTCTTGGTCGCCAAGTCCTGATAGGCAGCTAGTGGTCCGGCCCCAGGCTTGTGGGCACCCTTAACGCCAGAGCCACATGTGAGGTGTTAGGAAGCTCGGGAGCCACATACAGGCTTGAACGTGGTGGCTTCCAAGTCCTGCGGACAGTCTGCCAGCCCAGCCCTGGAGAGGGACCCTTTGCAGCAGCACCGCTGACCTCCACCTCTCCTCCTGTTCCTTGCACTCCTGGCCCCGTGGACTCTGCACAAAGCGGGCAGCCCTGGAGTTGAGCTGGAATGTGAATGTTTTTCCCGTTAGTTTCAGGCTCGCAGAATCAGGTCCCCTGACGTGTTTGCTGGGAAGAGAGCCTGAGACAGAGGCCAGAGTCCAGAGGCCAGCATGTCTGCTCTCAGGGAAAGGCTCCTCTTTAGCTAAGTTGACAATCCTATGTGTCAGCTTGCGTGACTTTCTAAAGCCCTGGAGTGTCTGGGTCCTGAACCCAAAGTGCTCTTTGAAGCAATGAAAAGCCAGCAGCTGCAGGAGAGCCCGAGGGCCACTGTCACCCCTTCCCCCTACTTTCTTCCCCAGAAAGGCTCCAAAAGCAGGTAGCTGGGTGCTGGGGCTCCTGGGGGCCTTGGTGGGCACTGTTCTGTTATGGGGTGAGGGGCCTCAGAGCTAGACATTCCTCAGGAGGCAAGAGAACCTCTTCCTTCCATTTTCCCATCTGTGATCTGGTTTGGCTAGCAAGGCTGGACTACGTGCACGCGTCCTGCGGGCGGCCAGCTGTGAGCGCTTCTGCATGACCCCCTGTCCATCCCCGTGGCCGGTCAAACCACTCAGAGAGCAGTTGCCTGCTGTGAGGCCCCAGCCATCCTTCCTCTGCACATACAGTGAGCACCTACTGCATACCTAAGCCATGCTGGGGGCTGTGAGTGAGACAAGAGCAATCTGCCTTAGAAGGCACCAGCCTTAAGACATTCTTCACTTGAGATAAGAAGACACATAACGTAATTAATACAAAAAAGAATAGAAGAGAGACTCTTAGTCCATTCGGGCTGCTACGGCAGAAATTCCATAGGCAGGTGGCTTATAAACAACAGACACTTATTTCTCATGGTTCTGGAGTCCAGGATCAAGGCACTGGTGAGACCTTCCTGGTTCACAGACGGCGTCTTCTTGCTGTGTCCTCACGTGAGGGAAGGGCTGGGGGTTCTCTCAGGTCCTTTTTTATCAGGACACTAATCCATTCGGGGGCCCCATCCTCATGACCCAATCGCCTCCCAAAGTGCCCACTGCCAACACCATCACCTTGGGGTTGGGCTTCATCGTATGAATGTTAGGGGTCACGTAGAGGCCTGCCTGAGAGACGGGGCAGTGAGTTTTCAGAGGACACGACACGGTCACCTCCTCTGCCTCATCCTCACCTGCACACACAGCCCCTCCCACCCGGCTCCTTCAAGGGTTACAGCCTCGTGAAAGGATATGTCAACAGGCATGTGAACAGCTAATGTAAAGCTTTGTGAGCCTGGAAGTGACTGAGTGCGCATCTGTCCTGTGTAACTGATGTGAAATCATTCAATTCACTGGAAAGAGAATTTCAACCTTGGAGTTTCTGAAGTTCAGTTAGAAGATTGTAAAATGATGGGTGAATCACTGGATCTTAGAACAGAGTGGGAACTTGGACAGCATCTATACCAGGGCTTTCAAAACTTTATTATTGTTATTTTTTAAAGCAGAGGAACCGTTTTCCAAAGTCTTACAGTTTAACAGCATGACAGAGCTGCTCTGACTGAAATTTTTTTCTTCTAACTTCTTAGAAATGGTATTAAAATAGACATCACATAAAATTTACCATCTTAGCTATTTTCAGTGTACAGTTCAGTGCTACTAAGTATAATCATATTGTGCAGCCATCACCACCATCCATCATCAGAACCTGTTTTATCTTTTGCAAAACCAAAATTCTGTCTCCATTAAACATTAACTCCCCACCCCCCTCCCCCAGCCCTTGGGGTTTCTGTCTGTGAATTTAACTACTCTAAGTACTTCCTGTAAGTGGAATCGCAATATTTGTCCTTTGTGACTTGCTTATTTTCACTGAGCACAAGGTTCTCAAGGCTCATCCGTGTTGTAGCCTGTGTCAGAATTTCCTTCCTTTTTAAAGCTGAATAATATTCCATTGTGTGGGTGGACCACATTGTGTTTATCCATTCACTGTCGGTGACACTTGCATTGCTTCCACAGTTTAGCCATTGTGAACGATGCTGCCATGAACATGGGGGTACAAATATCTCCTTGAAACCCTGCTTTCAATTCTTTTGGATATATACCCAGAAGTGGAATTGCTGGATCATACGGTAATTCTATTTTTCATTTTCTGAGGAACCACCATACTGTTTTGCACGTTGCTGTCCCATGTAAACATTCCCACCAACAGCTCACAAGGGTTCCAATCTCTCCACATTGTAGCCAACACATTATTTTCTGTTTTCGTTAATAGCTGCCATCCAGGTGGGTGTGAGGTGAGCATCTTTTCATGTGTTTATTGGCTATTTGTACATTTTCTTTGGAGAAATGTCTATTCAAGTCCTTTGCCCATTTTTAAAAGAGGTTGGTTGTGTTTTTGTTGTTGAGCTTTAGGGGTTTGCTGTATATTCTGAATATTAATCCATTAATGTGATTTGCAAATATTTTTTCCCATTCTATGGGTTGCCTTTTTATTCTGTTGATAGTGTCTTTTGATGCACAAAATTGTTTAATTTTGATGAAGTCCAATTTGTCTATTTTTTGTTGTTGTTTTTACCTGTGCCTTTGGTGTTACATACAAGAAATCATTGTCAAATCCAGTGTCATGAAGCTTTTGCCCTGTGTTCCCTTCTGAGATTTTATAGTTTTAGGTTTTACATTTAGGTCCTTGATCCATTTTTAGTTAATTTTTGTAGATGGTATGAGGTGAAGATCCAACTTCATCCTTTTGCGAGTGGATGTCCAGTTTTCCCAGCACCGTTTGTTGAAAAGACTGTCCTTTCCCCATTGAATGGCCTTGATGCCCTTGTTGAAAACCTTTTGACAGTATATATGAGGGTGTATTTCCGAGCTCTCTCTTCTAACCCATCGGTCTATCCGTCTGCCTATGTGCCAGCACCACCATTCTGATTTCTGTAGCTTTGGAATGTGTGAAGTCAGGGAGCGTGACGTCTTCACCTTTGTTATTTTTAAGATTGTTTGGCCATTTGGGGGTCCCTTGAGAGTCCATGTGAATTTTTGGATGGGATTTTCTATTTCGACAAAAATGTCATCAGGATTTTGGTAAAGAGGTAACATTTCAAGGGCTTTAAAATGTCCTATTAATGTTATTTACTTTTTTGGCACTTTGTCTTCTCAACATTATGCTTGTGAGACTTATCCGTGTGGATGTGTGTGTAGTTCACTCACCTTAATGCAATGTAATGTTGTGTTGTGTGAACACATCATCACTCATCCATTCTCCTGTTGAAGAATATGACGATTATCAGTTATCAAACAATGCTTCACTGTGTCTCCTTGTGTGGAGTGGGAGAGTTTTTCGAAGGTATAAACCTCGGAATGGAATTGTGGGGTTGCGGGGTGTGCCATCTGTTTCTTCATGAGATACCACCAAACTGGCCTCTACACAAGTTATCCCAGTTGACATTCCCACCAGCAACATCCAGAAGTCCTGGTTGACCTACGTCCCCTCAGTGTGTCTCAGCGTTTCCTATCTCCACACCATTAACGCTTGGACCTGGATAATCCTTTGGGGGGATGCTGTCCTGTGCACTGCAGGGTGATAAGCCCCATCCCTGGCCTCTGCCCACCAAATGCCAGCAGCACCCCTAGTTCTGACCACCAAAAGTGACCCCAGACACTGCCAAATATCCCCCCTGGGGTAAAAATCACCCCACTTGAGAACCACTGATGTACTTAATCTTTGTCAACTTCACATAAATAACATCCTTATCTTAACTTGCATCTCTCAATTTAGCAGGGAGGTCGAGCCTCCTTTCCTGACTTTTGGCCATTGTGTTCCTCTTTTGTGAATCTTCTGTTCATAACTTTTGCCCATTTTTCTATTGGGTTGTTTGGTTTATTCTTACTGATATATATATTCTTTAAGTAGTTTGGATACTTATCTTTTGTTAGTTATTCCAGTGATCTTTCTGCACCAAAATAATGTTCATATATTTATCCTTATAACGATAGGAAATATAAAGCCTCTTGAATTAATAAACCTCCACATATTTTTAAGTAGATGGGCTTTTAGAATCTTCGGATGATTTGATCTTTCACTTTCTTTTAGTCTTAAGTAGGATGAGTGAACTTTAAAAAATTTCTTTGTGGGGGACTTCCCTGGTGGCACAGTGGTTAAGAATCCGCCTGCCAATGCAGGGGACACGAGTTCAATCCCTGGTCCGGGAAGATCCCACATGCTGCAGAGCAACTAAGCCCGTGCACCACAACTACTGAGCCCCCGCACCCTAGAACCTGTGCTCCACAATAAGAGAAGCCACCGCAGTGAGAAGCCCGCGCACCGCAACCCGCGCACGCCAACGAAGAGTAGCCCCTGCTCGCCGCAACTAGAGAAAGCCCACGTGCAGCAATGAAGACCCAACGCAGCCAAAAAGAAATTAACTTTTAAAATATTTTCTTTCTGGCTTGGCATTTTAAAATTTTTTACTCAAGTTGTGCTACTAATCAGGAATTGTTGTCAAAACTTTGCATGAAATCAATCACAGGTTTGAGAAAAATTATCTTGAGACTTTTTTTCTCTGAAAACATTAACTAATGAAAGGTATTAACTCTGAACTGTTGAATATTTTTCTCACTGTAAGGATTGGTGGGTTTTTTAATGAATTTCTTTTATTCCTTTCAACAAAGGTTGATTGAGGATGAGGCAGGACACCATAGATACTATGACGTTGAACGAAACAGTCTCCACTTGAGCAGTTCGTGATTCGCTGGGAAAATAAGACACTGGTGCAAATCACCAGAACATCAGAATTTAACACCTCTTAAAAAACAAAAACAAAACAAAACAAAACCTCGCAGCCGGATGGGTTTATCCGGCAGCCGGCTCTCTGCCGGTGCACGAGGCGGCGGTTAGGGTCTCCGTCCCGAAGAGCACCCTGGTCACGGAGGAAATCAGAGCATGTGTCCAGGGAAGCAGGGCTTACTCTTCTGGCTTGAAGCTGCAGAGAGTGTAAAGAAGCAGAGAACCCCGATCTAGCCCTTAACGAACGGGCAGAATTTCTTCGGGGTAAGAGAGGGGTGGGCTTTCTGGAGCTTAGCGCACAGCTTTGAACGTCTGCCTCAGAAATCAGCGCGACCCTGAGCTGGGCGAAGGCCCCCTGGCGGGACGTGCCCTCGAGCAGCGCCTGCTGTGGCGCCCCAGCTCCCTTGAGCACCCCTACATCACCTCCCACGAGACCATCGCAAAAAATGAGTCAGTGCCTATAAAACCCAAAATTCTTGGGTGAGTTTTAAGAGAACTGCAAAAAATGCATTAGTCATCCCCCCCATGAAAACTCAAGTTTGCCAGTTTTTATCCGGTGGAGGAAGCTGCAGCCTCTGGGGTGTTGCTGGGGGGGGTCCCCTGGGCAGTGAGGGAGGGTGGTCTAGGCTCTCTCCCTCTCTCCCACCCTCTCTTTTTCTTTCGCTCTTTCTCAGTCTTTTATTTAGAACCTGCAGGCAAAAAAAAAAAAAGTGCGTGCCCGGCTGGCTCTATTTCAGCGTGCTGGGTACAGCATCATGGGGTCAGTCCCGCCCTGGGCTGCGTGGGGGGCGGGAGGGGGGACCTGAGACGATGCCACCTCTGTGCCGAAAGGGGAGAGGGGCTGAGCCCCCCGCCGGTGTGACCCGGGCCGGCAGACGTGTCAAGTCCACCTCGGAGATGAGAACGACCCAGGAGCAGAAACTAACAGGAATCTGGGGAGTTTGCGGGGGGAGTGAGTGTTATTATTTCGGTTTTGGTTTTCTTTTCGAGGAGAAATACCAGATGAGAGTCCCTTTATTTCACCCGCTGGCCTGATCCTGAAACGTATGAAAGGCGTGGGCGTTTCTGGTGCTTTTCCAGGCACTTCCCTCTCGCTGCACGGTCTTCCCACTTCTTCAGTGCATTTGTCACAAACGTTATTACCAGGGTGGAGGTTTTGGAGCTTTGAAAGAACTTCCAGAACTTTGGAACTGTAGAGCTGCTCAAGCCATTTTGTGACATCCGCATGGCTGCAGAGTGGGAGTCGGCTCGGGGCACTCGGCAAGTCTGCGGTGGGCGGGGGGAGGTGCCAGCTTTAACGCTCTGCTTGCCCCCCACGTGACCGGCCCTCAGCGCCCCAGAGCCCGCCCTGGTGAAGCACGCCGTCTGCCCTGACTGCGGATGGATAAACAAGCTGTGCTCCTTCTGTACAACGAACGGAATGTCATTCAGCTTCAGAAAGAGAGGAAACTCTGACACCTGCTACGACATGGATGAGCCCTGAGGACGGTCCACTTAGTGAAAGAAGCCAGAACAAAGGACAGACGCTGTGTGATCCCACTTATGTGAGGCAACCAGAGGAATCAAACTGAGACACAAAGTGGATGGGGGTCCAGGTACTGGGGTGGGCGTTGTGTTCAGTGGGGCAGAGTCAGTTTGGGAAGATGAGAAGGTTCTGGAGATGACGGTGGGGATGCCACCAAGCCGTGCACCGCTTGCACCGAGCAGTGGTTGAGGTGGTGGATTTTCTGTGATGCGTGTTTTCCCACAATTAAGAAACAGCCCCTTCCCAGATGTCTCCTCCACTGGCAGGCAACGTGTGCCTGTGTGTGTGTGTGTGTGCACGTCTGTGTAGTGTGTGTGTTGTATGTGGTGTGTGTGTTGTATGTGGTGTGTGTGGGGTGTGTGTTGCGTGTGTGTGTTGTGTTTTATGTAGTGTGTGTTGTATGTGGTGTGTGTTGTATGTGGTGTGTATGGCATGTGTGTTGTGCATGCTGTGTAGTGTGTGTGTTGTATGTGGTGCGTGTGGTGCGTGTGTTGTATGTGGTGTGCATGTTTTTTTGTTTGTTTGTTTGTTTTGCAGTACGTGGGCCTCTCACTGTTGTGGCCTCTCCCGTTGCGGAGCACAGGCTCCGGACGCGCAGGCTCAGCAGCCATGGCTCATGGGCCCAGCCGCTCCGCGGCATGTGGGATCTTCCCAGATCGGGGCACGAACCCACGTCCCCTGCATCGGCAGGCAGACTCTCAACCACTGCGCCACCAGGGAAGCCCGGTGTGCATGTTTTATGTAGTGTGTTGTATGTGGTGTGTGTGTTGTGCGTGCTGTGTAGTGTGTGTATTGTGTGCTGTGTGGTATGTGATGAGGTCGGAGGGCTAGAATTATGAGTATAGGACGAGTCTTGGCGGCTGCTCCCCCAATCCCTCTCATCTGTAGGGGGAGCTTGGACGGCTAAAGCCCCTGCACATCCCTCCCAGTCACGGTCAGGGTCAGTGTCTACCGTGCCCCCGCCCCCCCCATCCCCTACCCCAGGCCAAGCCCAGCCGTCCAGGCTCTGGTCCCGTCCCCCGGGCTCTCTCTGCCCCCCCCGACCACCTGAGTGGTCCCAACAACCCCGTGGGGTCCAGACATTTGGAGGTCACCGAGGACCCTCAGAGGCAGAGGTGACGGGGAGGCGGCACGGTCCGGCAGGGATCGGGTCTGTCTTTGTCCGGCAGCAGCAGGTCTGTGCGCAGCTCTGCTTCCGCCACTGCTCCTGGCCCCACGGGCTGTTCGCAGAGCAGTCGGTTGGCGTCCATACACCTCCATACCGTCCTGACAAAGCCCGAGCGCAGCTGAGAGGACGGACCAGCGGGCATTACAGCCGCCATGTGCACAGAGACACGCTGGCTGGCGGAGGCTGGTCCGTGGCTCCGGGTGTCTTCCCGTCGTCCTGTCTGTCCCTGCCCACCTGTCTCTGCCCAGCGAGAGCGTGAGGCTCAGGGGTCCCCGTCCCACCTGGGCTGTCCCCTCAGTACTGCCCGACGGATCGTCACCTCACCCGGCGGGCTCGCCGCTCGCTGACTGTCTCGGAAGCAAATCTGGGCTTGGGGTCAAGTAACCCGAGTCTTGATCCCCACGTGAACGGACTTTGTGTGGCTCGAGACCTCGTGAGGGATGGGCAGCTGCCTAGATGGAGCTCCGCATCCACCTGGTCGGTCTCATTGGATCCTCCCATCCACCCTGCAGGGACGGGGCCTGGCTTTGTCCCCTGAGGCTCGGCCAAGGGCAGAGCCAGGTCCTGTCAGCACTAGGGAGTGTCCAGGGCGCCGTGGAGTCTCGGCCTGCCCTGCTGCATTGCCCACTGCGCCACCCCCAGCTGCTGGGACAGGGGTGCTGCGCCTTCCTTCTCCGATGAGGGGCCGGCAGTTGGCTGGTGTGGAGGCTGGCATGGGGGCTGGCGGGGGTGAGGACCACGTTCCCAGGCCTGACGGGCAGGAGGGCTCCAGAAAGGCGGCTGAGGGTCTTTCTCTCGATCTGCGCTGAAATCCTCAATATTTGGCCCTAGGGAGAATCTGAGAAAGTGGGCTTTTCTAAAATGTCACAATTTCTAAGCAGACTCAGACCTCCAGGTGTTTGGACCTTGAACCCTGCAGACAACGCTGTGCAGGCCACCCTTATTCTTCGTTAAAACAACTTTAAGTCAGGAGGGCCACTTTCCCGGAGGGCACTGCTGTCGGAACAGGGCCACCGTGGACGCAGGAACAACCACACATTTGACATGTGTGTGAAAGGGGCAACGAGGCAAGAGGTACGTCCCCACGTAGAAGGGACGCAAGTGGAATAAAAACAACTTTCCTCACTAAGTGGACATGGACTTTTTTAAACCAACATGACTGTGATTTTATGGGACAGAAAAGTCTGGACCACTTTTTTGAAATGGCATTTGTGCCACAAACCTTGGAAGATCATGGCTTCTTAGCCCAAGTGAAAACGACATTTTGTAAGAGAAATCACACCTGGGGACACGTGCATCCCAAGGTGAAGAGAACACGTTAAGGCGCGGATCCTGGAGACCCTGGAAACAGGCTTAACGTCACGCGCCACACAGAAGTGGGCTGTACACATGCCTGCCAAGTGAGGGAGTCCCTGTCTAAAGAAAGGCCTGGTCTGTATTACTTTTAACACGTTTGTTGGAGACACAATTCAGAGGCTTTTTGTGCCGCCGTCACTATGGTGAACTTCAGAGCATTTTCACTTCCCCCAAGAGAAACCCCACACCTCTCAGCCCTCGCCGTCCACCACCCTGCGCTCTCAGCCTTGGCAACCCCTCGTTCACTGTCTGTCTTTGGACACTTCACGTAAATGTGCTCACACATGTGTGGTCCTTTGTGACTGGCTGCTTTCACTTAGTGTGCTTTCGAGGTCCATCGTGCTGGGGCCTGTGTCAGTGCTTCATTCCTTCTATGGCTGAATCCTATTCCATTGTACGAATACCTGATGTTTTATTATCCATTCATCAGATGATAGCAATTTGGGTGTTTCCACTTTTGGCTGTTATGAATATTGCTGCCGTGAACATTGGTGCACAAGTTGTGTGGTCATGTGCTTTCACTTCTCTTGGGTGTACACCCGGGAGTAAAATGGCTGAGTCTAAAGTAACTCTGTGTTTAACTTTTAGGGGACCTGCTGCACTTTTCCAAAGTGGCTGCAGCATTTTATGTTCACATCAGCAACATGTGTGATTTCTTTGAATTTTCGTCTCAGTGGCTTCTGCCAGCACTTCATGTTATGTCTCTTTGCTCATAGCCACTTAGTGTATCTGGAGTGATATCTCATTGTGGTTTTGATTTGCATTTCCTGATGGCTAATGAATTTGGACATCTTTTCATGTGCTTGTTGGCCCTTTGTGTGTCTTCTTTGGAGACTCATCCATTCAAATCCCTCCCTAATTTTTAATTGGGTTATTTATCTTATTGTTGAGTTGTCAGAGTTCTTTATATATTTTGGATACCAGTCCCGCATCAGATACATGATTTGCAAAAATCTTCTCCAATTCTGTGAGTCGTCTTCTTTCTTTCTTTTTTTTTTTTTTTTTTGCGGTAAGGGGGCCTCTCACTGTTGTGGCCTCTCCCGTTGCGGAGCACAGGCTCCGGACGCGCAGGCCCAGCGGCCATGGCCCACGGGCCCAGCCGCTCCGCAGCATATGGGATCCTCCCGGACCGGGGCACGAACCCGTATCCCCTGCATCAGCAGGCGGACTCCCAACCACTGCGCCACTAGGGAGGCCCGTCTTCTTTCTTTATTGATGGTGTCATTCACAACAACAAAGGTTTTCTTTTTTTTTTTTTTTTTTTTTTTTTTTTTGCGGTATGCGGGCCTCTCACTGTTGTGGCCTCCCCCGTTGCGGAGCACAGGCTCCGGACGCGCAGGCTCCGGACGCGCAGGCTCAGCGGCCATGGCTCACGGGCCCAGCCGCTCCGCGGCATATGGGATCCTCCCAGACCGGGGCACGAACCCGTATCCCCTGCATCGGCAGGCGGACTCTCAACCACTTGCGCCACCAGGGAGGCCCCAAAGGTTTTCATTTTAATGTCATCTAATTTATCTATTTTTTGGTTGCTTGTGCTTTTGGCATCATATCTAAGAAACCATTGCCACATCCAAGGTCATGTGAATTTACTCCTGTTTTCTTCTGAGAGTTTTGGCTCTTACAATTAGGTATGTGGTCCCTTTTTACTCGATTTTGGGTATAATGTGAGGAAGGGATCCAACTTAATTTTTTATATGTGAATATCCACTTGTGCTGGTACCATTTGTTTAAAAGACCATTCTTTCCCCTTTGAATTGTCTTGGCACCTTCGTCAAAAATCAACTGACCATAAATATAAGGGTCAGGCTGAGGAAGTCTTCTTCTATTCCTGGTTTGGTAAGTGTTTTCTAATTGTCAAAGGATGTTGGATTTTGTCAAATGTTTTTTCTGCATCTATTGAAATGCTCACGTGGTTTTGTCCTTAGTCTATGAATTATATGGTGTATTACATTGATCGCTATTAAACCAATCTTGCATTCCTGGGGTAAATCCCATTTAGTCATGTTGCATAATCCTCTTTATATGTTGCTTTAATCTGTTAGCTAGTGTTTGGTTAAGGACTTTTGCATCTATACTAATAAGGGACATTAGTCCGTAGTTTTCTTTTCTTGTGGTGTCTTTGCCTGGGTTTGGTATCAGGATAATACTGTCCTATGGAATGACGTTGGGAAGTGTTCACTCCTCTCCTATTTTTTGGTAGAGTTTGTAAAGCATTGGTATTAATACTTCTTTAAATGATTGATAGAATGTTCCAGTGAAGCTCTCTGGTCTAGACTTTGGTAGAAAGTTTGTACATTGTTAATTTAATCATTTTACTTATTTTAAATCTATTCAGAGTTTCTATTTCTACTTGAGTCAGTTTTGGTAGTTTGTGTTTTTCTGGGAATTTGACGTCTTATTAAATTTCGTTGATATATAATTGTTGATAATGTTCACTTATAATTCTTTTCTATTTTTATAGTATTATTTTTATAAGATGTTACCACTTTCATTTCTGGTTTTGGTAATTTAGTCTTTCTTTTTTATTCCCTTAGTTAGGCTAGCTAAAGGATTAAATTTTTTTTTTATCTTTTCAAAGCAGCGACTTCTAGTTTTGTTGATTTCTCTAATGTTTTTCTACTCTCTATTTCATTTATTTCTGCTCTAATCTTACTTATTTCCTTCCTTCTGCTGTATCTGGGCTTAGTTTGCTCTTCTTTTTCTGTTTTTTTAAGGTGAAAATGTTAGGTTATTAATTTGAGATCTTTTTTAATATAGGCATTTATAGCTATAAAATTTCCCCTGAGCACTGCTTTAGCTGCATCCCATAAATTTTGTGTTTTCATTTTCATTCATTGCAAGACTTTTTAAATTTCCCTTGTGATTTATTCTTTGTCCCATTGGTTATTTTGGAGCATGTTGTTTAATTTCCACATGTTTATGAATTTCCCAAATTTCCTTCTATTATTGATATCTAATTTAATTCCATTGTGCTCAGACAACATACTATGTATTTCAATCCCTTCAAATGTACTGAAGTTTATTTTATGGTGCATCATATGGTCAATCCTGGAGAATATTTCATGTATACTTGAGAAGAATGTATATTCTGCCATGTTGGGTGGAGTTCTGTAGGTATCAGTTAAGTCTAGTTGGTTTCAAGTGTTAATCAAGTCTTCCATTTCCTTCTTGATCTTCTGCATATTTGTTCTATTAATTATTGAATGTGGAGCTCTGGATTCTCTAACAATTATTGTTGAATTGTCTGTTTCTCCCGTCACTTCTCTCAGTTTGTTTCATGTATTTTGAGGTTCCACTGTTAAGTGTATATAGGTTGATCATTGTTTTATCTTCCTTATGAATTGACCCTTTTATCATTACAAAATGTCCCTCCTTATCTCTAGTAACATTTCTGTTTTAAAGTCTATTTTTTCCCTGATGTTAATATAGTCTCTCCAGCTCTCTCGTGGTTTGTTTCCATGGTGCATCTTTTTCCACTCTTTTACTTTCAGGCAATTTGTACTTTTTGAATCTACACTGGATCTCCTATAGATAGTATAGATTTATGTAACCCAGCATACAGTGTAGATTCATATAAATATATGTAAATATGTCTTTATCATATTTTTTCAGTTTCCCATCTGATAATATCTGAAAATAAATCTTTTATTATTTTCCAATTGTATTGAGATATTATTGACACTCTGACTCTTGATTGAATTATTCAGTTGATTCACATTTAATGTTATTATTGGTATAAGTGGATTTACATCTGCCATTATGCTCATCGTTTTCTGTATGTCTTTTTTGTTCCTTCATTTCTCCTTTACTGCCTTCCTTTGTATTAAGTAGATACTTCACGGTACAACAGGTTTTTTGTCTGTTTGTTTTGTTTTGTTTTACTATATTTTGGAGTTATTTTCTTGGTGGTTGTTCTACAGCTTATAATACACATCTGAACTCAAAATCTGCTTCCTGTTTATACTAACCTAATGCCACTGAAATCCAGAAATGTTGCCCCAATAACATTAAAGCTCCAATTCCACAGACTTCTTTTTTGTACTATTATTACCTCTGTGTCACAAGCCCAACAATATAGTATTAAAATTATTATTTTCTATAAACTTAATTTCTTAAAGAAGCTGAGAGAAGAAAAGAAAGCATATATAAATAAATGGAGTGTGTTATATGAAACTTCTTACTCACCATTTCTGATTCTCTTCATTTCCTCCCGTGGATGTTGGCATATGGGTTACCACCTCTGTCACGCCTTTTCTCTGATACACCTTTGTCCCTACCCACCTGCCGTGTACTGCTATTTCCAAATATGTTACATTTCTATATGTTAAAATCCAAATAATACAATTCTTCACATATTGTTTTATGCAGTTATTTTCTAAATTAGTTACGCGACAAAAGGGGGAGAACTATGCCCTTATACCGTCCTTTACAATTATCTCTACTGGCCTCTTTGTTTCATCGTGTGGATTTGAACTACTGTCTGGTGTCACCTGCTCTCAGCTTGAAGAACTTCCTCGTACACCTTGGAACCTGATTCTGCCGGCAACAAGTTCTCTTACTTTTGTGTATCTGGGAACGTCTCCACTTCGCCTTCATTTTGCTTGCCGCAAAATCCTTGACTGACAGCTTCTGCTCTCTGCGTGTTTCATGGGTCATCCCACTGCCTCTGGCCTCTGTTGTTTTTGTAGCTCTGCCATTAATCTTACTGGGGCTCCCTTGTGCATGATGTCATTGTTCCCTTGCTGCTTTCAGGAGTTTTCTCTTCTTTGGCTTTCACCATTTTAACTGTGATGTGTCTGGCTCTCAGTCCCTTTGCTTTTATCCTGCTTATTGTCCTGCTTAGCTTCTTGGATGTGTAGATTAATCTTTTTAATAACATTTGGGAAGTTTTCAGCCATTATTTTTTCAAATGTTTTTTCTGCCCCCTTTTCTCTCTTCTATCCAGGTAGTACCATTACGTGTTTCCTGGGGGGCTTAAATGGCGTCCCACATTTCTCTGAGGCTCTGTTCATTTTCCTCCGTCTTTTCTCTCTGCTTCAGCTTGGATGATCTCTCTTGCTCTGTCTTCCACCATCCCACATCTACTGTTGAGCCCACCTAGTGAATTTCCACTTCAACTAATGTACCTTTTAACCCCATAATTTCTATTTTTATGATTTCTATCTCTTGATTGATATTCTCCATTTGATGAGGTGCTTCCTTTAATTCTTTAGGCATGGTCTCCCTCAGTTCATTGAACATACTTATGACAGCTTCTTTGAAGTCTTTGTGTGCAGAGTCCAACACCTCAGCCCTTTCCAAAGCTTCTTCTGTGGCCTGCTTTCCTGCGTATGGACCACACTTTTCTGCTTCATCAGATCTTGACATTTTCTTGTTGAAAGCTGGACATTTAAATACTATATTATAGCAACTCTCAATACCAAACCCCGCCCCCTCACCTGCCCTAGTGGTTGTTGTCGGTGTGTTTGTTGATTTATTTGTCTAGTGACTTGGCTGGACTAACTCTATGAATTCTATTCCCCTGTGGTGAGCAGCCTCTGATGTCCCTGCTCAGTCTTCTTTTTCTTGTTTTCACCTTTTAGCCTGGCTACCTAGGGGTCACCCTGGGCCAGGATAAGTGACTTATCTGTCAAAGGTTGTGCCTAAGGCCCTGTGGCCAGTGAGATTTTTGGTCTTTACCTTTGGATGTCTGTGCGACGCGAAGCCTGCTGTCCCAGTTTACTTTTTTTTTGCCCCACATGAGGGAGACCAGTAATGTGAACTCCCTGTCGACCCCCTAGTCTGCACCTTTAGGAAAACAACCGTCAAGTCGTCTGGAAAACCTTAGCTTGGTCCTTTGAGAGGATCATTTTCTTTACAATGCATGAGACTGCAACATATTCATTGAAGAGAAAAACTAAATATTGACAGAAAACAGGGGTCGGACATTTGTCACAAGACGTTCTAGCAGAAGATGGGATGTTCTCTGTCTCGTGCAGGCTGTTAGCACAGCTCTGCGGGCGCCCCCGTCACTCGGGGCAGTGGGAGGTGTGGTCCTTCCTAAGTGGCATCGCCGCCACAGGCTTCTAGCTGTTTCCGGCAGCCACGGTCGGTGGGACCCACGCGCCGCCTCTGGCCCCGTGGGGCGTGGCTCCCACGTGTGATAGCAGCTGGCCCGAGCCCTCACCTGAAAGCCACGGGGGCCGGGTGTGTGCACCGGCCTTTCCAGGAAGAGCGCCACCTCGCCCCGCCCCTGCAGACAGCAGCCACTGATGCTATCGTGATCGCTGGTCTTGTCATTTTCCTCTTGTCTATGGGGGAGAAAGTGACGCTGTGCGGGCTCGCGCTAGCCGTCTCCTCCCGCCACGGCCGGCACCCGTCTGCGGGCCCATAAACATCAAGTTCCAGCCGAAGAGGCTGCTCTCCCCTCCCCCGCCGTTTCCAGGAGCCCGAGCCGACCTAAGAGAGGAAGCGTGAAGGTGCCGTGGGGTGACTCGTGGGCTGGCTGCGGCGCTTCAGGTCAAAAGGGACTTTGTCTTCCGTCACCTTTCGCTGGGTACGAGAAGCTAGGAGAGACGGGCCACAGCCTCCGTGAGGCCGCTGGCGCACCAGGTGCAGCAGAGCCCGGATCTCCGGTGACTCGAACCCCGGAGGGCGGAACCCCTTCCATTTGTCCACTCCGGATGCGGGGCGACGGGCACTGCCCCTGCCCCTCTGGCTGGCGGTGCGGGCCCACAGCTCAGTGCCGCCCCCTTGCCCAGTGGGGCCGGGCGCCTGGCCCAGCTTCAGGCCGCGGGTGACCTCCACAGCGACGTCTGCCGCCCGAAGGACGCCCTGTTCAGGTGAACCCGCCTCAGCGTCGGGCGCAGAGCCGGTCAGGAGCGCGTGTCGGTTACTAAAGCAAGCAGGAGGGACTGAACCCCTGTCCGCGCCTACCGCTCAGTCCTACCTGAAATCCTAGGGGAATCGAGTCGTGGTCTCTATCCACGAAGGGCGCGGACTCAGAGGCGACACACGCACAACCGTCGCTGCTGTGGACACTGCCCCTACCTGCCCCCCGGCAAATCCAGTAGGAGGCGCATGCGGAGCCCTGCACCTGCTCGCACAGGTGCACACGGGTTGCAGTAAGTCTGCGGTCGCGAGAATGGGATGTGCATGTCGACGGGTCCCCGACTGAAGAGAGAAATACCCGCAAACAGGAAACCCCACCGGGCGGCGATGCTTAGAGAAGATGGGCGTCCGTGCTCCTCTTTTCGCTTCTGAGAGGCCTGGGCCCGAGTCCCAGCGGACAGCGGACCCTTGAACCACACGGGTTTGAGCTGCCGGGTCCACTTAAACGCGGGTTTTCCTCCCAAATAAATTCTGCAGGACTGCACGCTCTGCGGATGTGGAACCGCGGATACTGAGGGCCGACTGTAAAGTCACTCATGGACTTTCGACTGCGGTGGGGAGGGGTGGTAGGTGCCCCAACCCCGCGTTGTCCAAGGGTCACTGGTACCCAGATCCCAGAGTCTGAGGCTCGGACGTCCCCCCTCGTCCCTCTGGTCAACTGGGAGGCCGTGTGCTGGTCAGGGCATCCGGTCACCACAGGGAAACACAGGATCCCGTCCTTGCGTTTCCAAGTAAACAGCCTGTTGTTTTCAGGTGACTTGGATGCAGGGATGAACTGGTTTTCAAAATTGACTGCGCAGCCTGGAAAGGTTTCGGTGCTGTGACTTCAGTTACTGTCGTGCTCATTCGGTTCCCTGTGTTAGGGTAACACCGGTGCCGCCTGGAAACCCGCTTGAGTCTGTTGGGCTTGATGGTTCTGGAGGGGATGCCCTTCCTCCGAGGATACACCTGCTACCCGCTCATTAGCCTGAACTTCTGCCTTTGACTTAGGCCTGCAGCCTGCAGCTGAGCCAAAACTAACACCGCAGGGAACCAGGAGCCAGTGAAGGAGACCCAAAATTCTCCTCTGTGATGCGACCCAGAGTAAAAGTTCTAAGTTTAACACCTCTAGGTGTTTGAGAACTTGGAGGAGAGATGGCCTCTCTGGGCCTTGTTTCCATCTGCAAATGGAAATGACAATTAAGTTGTTCTAGATTCCTGGGGAGCATAGGAGAAAAATAAACATAGTTTGGCCTGTAGGATCCGGCTTTAGTGCATTAGTCATTTAGCCCCCACCATGAGTAACAAGGCTTTGAAAGGGAGCCCTGATTGACTGTCTTATCATCAGAGGAAAAGAAGTGAACAAGTAAGTGGATTTGGGCATGGGAAAATCAAATACCATAAGCATCTTTATAACCAACATTGTGCATGCAGTAATGTACTTGATAACTATTTCCCAAAAGAACGAATAACGAATAAATCAACTCAATATAAATTTAAAATCTTTTTTTTTTTTTTTTTTTTTTTTCTTTTTTTTTTGCGGTATGCGGGCCTCTCACTGTTGTGGCCTCTCCCGTTGTGGAGCACAGGCTCCGGATGCGCAGGCCCAGCGGCCATGGCTCACGGGCCCAGCCGCTCCGCGGCATATGGGATCCTCCCAGACCGGGGCACAAACCCGTATCCCCTGCATCGGCAGGCGGACTCTCAACCACTGCGCCACCAGGGAGGCCCTAAAATCTTTTTAAACAGTTGGGGCTTTAGTCCACTTTGATGGCCTCTCACAGTTAAAGAAACAAAGGCCCAGAGAAATGAAGGCATTGGAGGATTTTGGAGATATTATTGGCCAAATATTTTATGATTTTTTTATTCATCAGTTTTAACTAGGATTTTATCATTTAACTTTGTATATTTTTTCCTTTTTATGCATTTCCTAGACTGAGTCTCATGAATGTTTAATTTCTGTTTAAAAAATTTGTTGTATCTACATATATAAAATTCAACAAGTTAGGCATTCTTGCAACTTAAACAAGTTTTCTCACATAAGCAGACTAATACATTTAAAATATACCTTTGGGGGCTTCCCTGGTGGCGCAGTGGTTGAGAGTCCGCCTGCTGATGCAGGGGACCTGGGTTCGTGCCCCAGTCCGGGAAGATCCCACCTGCCACGGAGCGGCTAGGCCCGTGAGCCATGGCCGCTGAGCCTGTGCATCCGGAGCCTGTGCTCCGCAACAGGAGAGGCCACAACAGTGAGAGGCCCACGTACCACACACACACAAAATATATATATATATGTACATATATGTATATATATATATAATACATATATGTATATATAATACATATATACATATACATATATATACATATATGTACATATATATGTATATACATATACATATATGTGTATATACATATACCTTTGGTGCAACATTTTGGCTTTACCTAATGAAAAATGCTCTATTTCACATTTGGAGTATTTTCAGTTTCGTGGATATTTTATCTGTATAATAAAATTCATAATTCATTCTTTAAATAACAGTTTCATTTTGTGCATTCTATAGATTTTATGCAAGCAAATATGCAAACCTTTATTGGTCCACAGATTCCATTCACTGTCATCTCATTTTAAATAAAAATTGGAAATTATATGAATATAAATCTTTTGACTTAGGTGAGTGAACATTAATAAAAGATACAACAAATTTGCAAAGATTTTAATCATCCATGGAACTAGGCCCTGAATAGCTGGGTAACATCTTTCAAACTCTGCAGTTATTTTGTTAGACAAACAGCTGATTCAAGTTCAAGTACCTTGTACTCTCAGTGCCTCCACCCACAAGTCTTAGGGATGAGCATTGGATTGTGCTGCTTTGTGTTGTTAAGTCTATATCAAAGTACCTTTGAAAGTACCTTGGAGACCTTTTGTTTAGAACAAAAAGCTTGTACTTAACACTGACTGGAAAGATCAAGCCTGGCTTATCCACATCATCTCCGTTGATTTTAATGTTTTCATTCTTCCCTCTTCTGATTGTAAAAAACTGAATTGAAAGAGAAAAAATAATGATAAAACAAAAGCATTTTCTTCTGTTTTTTGAGAGTTAATGTCTTTGTGCTGCAGATAAAATTATTCATTTTGTACACCTATTGGGATTAACTATTTAAATGGAGCAGGAAAGTTTCATTCCCGTGACTTTCAGTCACAGAATGGAAGTTTGTGGGTGTAGACGGCCTTACCCCTGACCATCCCTGCGGTCAGCTGGAACCCTTCATGCCCTTAACAGCAAACTTCACCCAGGCTGCTTGGAGGAAAAATCTTCCCCCAAATTCTCACCCAGCAAGTGAGTGCCTACCCGACACTCAGCCCCTTGGAGTTCTGTGGGACCACTTGGGTTGTACGGCTATGTTTTAGTCCCTTCTGGCTGCTATGACGAGAATCCCATGGCCTGGGTGTCTATAAACCACAGGCATCTATGTCCCACAGCTCTGGAGGCTGGATGTCCAGGATCAAGGCACCGGCAGATTCAGTGTTGGGTGAGGCCCCATCCTGGTTCACAGACGGCGTCTTCTCCCTGTGTCCTCAGTCGGGGAAGGGCTAGGGACACTCTGGGTCTCTGTTTTAAGGGCACTAATTCCATCACGGGAGCCCCACACTCATGACCTACTCACCTCCCAAAGGCCATGGGGGCTAGGTTTTGTCAACTGAAAAAAAAATTGCACAACCTAAAAGTTGAGAGTTATGTTTTATTTCGTGGGCATACTGAGGACTTCAAGCCTAGAAGGCAGCATCTCAAGTGGCCCTGAGAAACTGCTCCAAGGAGGCCAGGGTATATAGGAGTTTTTGCAACAAAAGGCAGGTAGTCGGAAAGTCAAAAGATTATTGTTAATTAGAGAAAACCAGGTTTTCAGGTTAAGGAATTTAGTGCTTTTCTATGTATGAGAAGAGGCAAGAGTCTGGCTGGGTTCACTGAAGTCGTTCCTTTGATGTGCACCTCAGCTATCTGGGGCCAGTGTCCTGTGCTTTCTCATCTGGAGGCTCCTCATAGCTCACTCTCGGGGTGCCTGCAGTCTGATGGCTGCTAGATGGTGGGCATTCCTTGTTTCCATCCTGAGTTCCCTCAGGACTCACTGTCGGGGTGGGAGGGGCTGCATTCGCTGATGACTGCGACATCCTTCATTTTCTGAAAGGGCAGCAACATTCTTAGTCCACAGCTTCAACCTATGGATTTGGGGGGGACACACACATTCAGTCCCTGGTCCTCACTGTCCAGAACTGTGGCATGAGGGGGCCGGACGGGGGTCCCTGGTGTGGTGGCCTCGCGGTTACTCTGTCCGTTCAGGAGCAGCAGTGGCCGGGAGCCCCTGGTCTGTGGCTCCAGAGGTTGAGGTCAGTCAGGCAGGAGCTGGTCTGCTGTCAGCTTCAAAGTTACCCTATGGGCTGTGGCTGATTTTCCACACTTTGCAGATGAGAAAATTTATCAGCTGATTTGAATCATCATCATCTTCTTTTCCTTCCTCTTCCTTTTTAACAAGCTGGAAGGAATAAGTAAAGAAGGAAGCTGGTAGGAAATGTGAAAATCTAGAGGCAAAACCACACATTTCCTGGTCTCCCCCTGGGTCATGACTCTCAGGTCATCCAGGGCTGGTGATGGGGTCTTGCTCAAGGCAGCCATTACTTGGGATCCTTGTGCTGAAAAAAATAGAGTCCCTAGAATAACATTTGTGCAGAAAATCTGAGACTCTCCCCACAGGCTGTCTCCCCCGGGCCCTGCAGTAATTGCCTATGTTTCTCTGGCAATGTGCTTGTCTACCAGAAACTGCATTTTAGAATAAAGGAGGTAGGGTAATTCGTAGCATTATTTTAGTCTCCAAATGGTCATTCTTAGGTCTGAGTTATATAAAAAGAAATTCAAATAAAATAAATAGCAGTTGAAGCGTAGTCTAGCTGACCCACAGAAAACAAACAAATCATTTGTCCCTCAGGTTAATGTAAGTCTGTGTCACCCTATCAGAACTCTATTTTTCTCACTTTCTCTATGTCCCCAACTTAAGATCAATTTTCTTGTGACTTTTTGATTCAAACCAAAATGTCTTTTGTAACATTTGTAGACAATGTCTAGAATTTTGCGGGTAGCTGGTATCAATCTTCATAAATGAGAGAGTCAAACACAGAGACATCCCTAAGTCAGAAGAGAGAATGCCAGTGGCTTTTCAAATTAGGAACAAAAGGGCAGAAAAATAGTATCCAGAGGTTAATGTGTGGAATATAATAACACATTGTTCCCAGGTGAATTAGCATATTAACCTTTTAAAAATTCATTTGAAGGTAAAATAAATGGAATTGGTTTTCAGAACAGTTAATCAACTCCAATCTATTTGGTTCTGGACTCTGAACATGAAAATCTAATTGCAATAGTTGAATATATACTTAATTGCAAGGCCTTTTATTTTAGGAAGTGAAAGCCGTACTTAGTTCTTTTCTATTGGGAAAAAAAGAGACGTTATGATATTTTGGTAGTTGGATAATTTTTGGAGAAAGGTTTTACATTATTTTTAAAGCATTTTCCAAAAAGATGCTTATTTTACCCAAACACAAATCAACCAGGAAGTTAAATAAATTAGATGATCAACTTCTGTTTTGTTGACAGGAACTGACCTCTTAATTTGCCATCTGCAGACAGATGTGGTTCTGAGTATTTGTTACATCCCATTAGATACCAAATCATTAGTTAAGCTAAGACGGCACAAATAAATTTCAATATGATTATCTCCTGGTGCAGCCTCTTTCACCTACTCATGGATTTATGTGTTCTGGAAACCAGGCCTCTCTACAGTCAAGGAATTCAAAAAACATAACTTGAAAGACGGGCCTTCCCCCTTGACCACCTGCCACGCTGGACTCTTGGCTCTGTTTAAGGGGCTACAGTGAATCTCCACGAGCACCCGGTGGAGGAACAGCGCCATCCCCGCCAGGCACGTGGGTGCTGAACACACAGGTCCACGTGACATCGAGGACAGAGGGCGGGTGCACAGCCCAGCCTCTAACCACAGCTCAAGGCTCTGGCCAAACCCACCAGCCTTTGAAGCCAACCAGCTTTGGATGCTCAAGTCCCTCCCCTGAGATTTTACCTAAACCACCAGTTTCCGTATCTCTAAAGACAGACGACGATGAATCTTCACACGAGCCATTCACACAGCCTCTCCGTGTGCCTTTGTGCTGCAGGTTTTCCCCAGTGAGGTGACCCGTGTTAATATTTTACTGACTTTACAAAGAGCTTGGTTTCCTACTGCTGTTTCATTGGACAAGCAACAGAAGGCCCTTCTGGCTGATATAAGCGAAGAAAGGACTTAGTGGAAAGTTACTGGGAGGGTGTGTGGAGCAGCCAGAACCCGAACCGCGCCGAGGGGGCCACAGGAGGCATTGGTGAGCACTGGAGCCCTGGACGCCGGGCGACAGCCAGGGCAGGAGTGTCGCCGTGCCCTCTGCCTCACTGGCCAGGACCCCCCCGCCCCAGGCCCTCCATGTCACTCACTGCAGATCAAGTCCCACAGGGGCCCAGTCATGCCTAAGTCACCTGCACACACACCACTGGGGGTCGGCGCTGTCACAGGTGCAGGTGTGCTGGATGTGGCAATTCTGCTCTGAGTTAAAGCACAAGTGCGTGTCGGTGCTCTGTGCCCAAGAGAACCAGGCAACCAGGATGTCTGCAGTCAGTGATTATTTTTATATTGAAAGGCACCAGAAAAAGTGAAGGCTCTAGTACTTATTTTGTATTTGCCGTCTACCAGATGCGATAAACAAGCCCCTTGAGAAAATCCTCAGAACCACCAGTAAACAGATCACAGGGCAAGTTGTACAGCCAGGTCTCTGGGCCCCCAGAACTTGTGTCCCCATCGACAAATTTATGGGAATTTGCTCATGTGTGGGAGCTGGAACATGTGTGTTTATGTCCACATCTTCAGAAACTCCACTAAAACTAGGCACAGAATTCTCTGCACAGAGGTGTGGCGGGGTGGGGGGAGGACTTACCGTTTCTGGTCCAGCCTGTAAGGAGCTCGAAAGTCATTACTCCTGTCCTGAAAACAACACAAGAGCTGAGCAAGCTGAAAACCCACAGCTCTTCTGAGATCCATCAGAAAATTGAGGACACACTGCTGCCCTGAAATTGGAGGGACAGCAGCGGATAGACTTCAAATGTGATTGAGAACTGTTGGAAACTCAGCGTGGATACGTTTGAGAGTTTAAAACTCCACGGGGACCAGTCTAGGGGCCCCCATACTCTTTTTCATGAGCTCTACCACCAGGAACCCTACCAGGTTCTCACAGTAAAGATCAGAGACAAATCCCCTCCTGCTTCCAGCAGGGGGAAGAGAAAGTAGCCCGGTTGAAATATACCCAGAACATTGTTTCATTTGGGGTTTTTTGTGTTTTGTTTTTAAAGAGAAATTATTTTACCAGAGCCTAACCAACCTAACCCACGCCAGCCGCTTCTAGCCTTCCACCAAATACCAACTCCTCTAGCTGTTCTGTCTCACCTGAATTGGAGAGGGAACTGAATGCATTCGTCACAGCCCAGGGCACAGGCTCCCTGAAAGACAGACCTAATCACAGGACTAGAGAAGATTCCCATCCCCCAAACACACCTTATCTCCACATCAGTAGGGCTCCTGTGTAATAACAGGAATAAAACGGAAAGAATTAAATGTCTCAGCACTTACGTAAGAAGTGTCTAGGGAAACCCAAAGACGACGGGGAGATGAAAACAAGGACACACAGATGAAAACAGGACACCAGGACACAAACAGCTACAGTAAACGGTAAACACAGCCCAGCCCCTGGCAGATAAAAGGAAAACCTCACATGAAAGAACTATTAACTTCAGTTCCTTTACTCAGTGCATCATGTCTGATGTGCAATAAGAAATTACAAGGCATACTAAAAGTCAAAACAAAACACAGTTTGAAGAGAGAGAGCCAGACTCAGATATGGCAGAGACGTTGGAATTATCAGACCAGGAATTTAAGACTATGATGAACATGCTCAGAGCCTCAATGAAGAAAGAGGACGACATGCACAAACGGATGGTAATGTAGGCAGAGAAGGAAACACTAAGAAAGAATGAAAAAGAAATGCTGAAATCAAAAACACCATAGCAAAAATGAAGAGTGCCTTTGATGGGCTCAGCAAGAGACTGGACACAGCTGAGGAAAGAATCAGTGAGCTTGAAAAAATGTCAGTAGAAACTTCCAAAACCAAAGTGCAAAAAACTTACCAAAAAAAGCCCTGAAAACTGAAAATCAGTTGATGTAATCTGTCACATCAACAGGCTAAAGAAGAAAAATCATATGATCATATCAATAGATGCAGAAAGAGTGTTTTAAAAAAAACCCAACATTCATGCTAAAACCCCTCAGCAAACTAGGAATAGAGGGGAACTTTCTCTACCTACAAAATGTCTACGGCTGCCATCACACTTTTTTAAAAAATAAATTTATTTATTTTTTATTGATTTATTTTTGGCTGCATTGGGTCTTCGTTGCTGTGCATGGGCTTTCTCTAGTTGCCGCGAGCTGGGGTTTCTCTTCCTTGCAGCGTGCAGGCTTCTCACTGAGGTGGCTTCTCTTGTTGCAGAGCACAGGCTCTAGGCACATGGGCTTCAATAGTTGTGACACGTGGGCTCAGTAGTTGTGGCTCGTGGGCTCTAGAGCACAGGCTCAGTAGTTGTGGCGCACGGGCTTAGTTGCTCTGCAGCATGTGGGATCTTCACGGACCAGGACTTGAACCGGTGTCCCCTGCATTAGCAGGTGGATTTTTAACCACTGTGCCACCAGGGAAGTCCCTGCCATCACACTTAATGGTGAGAAACTGGATGTCTTTCAGCTAAGATCAAGAGCAAAGCAAGGATGCCCCATCTTGCCACTGCTTTTCAACATCATGCTGGGAGTCCTAGCCAATGCAATAAGAAAAGAAAAGGAAATAAGCCATATGCAGATAGGGAGGGAAGACATAACACTCTCTGTTCACAGATGAAATGATCGTCTATGTAGAAAATCCCAAAGAATAATTTTTAAAAACTCATGGAACTAATAAGTGATTATAGCAAGGTTGCAGGATGCAAAGTTAACATAAAAAACTAAATTGTTTTCCATATATCAGCAATGAACAAGTAGAATTTGAAATTAAATACACAATACAATTCATGTACATTTTCACTCCCAAAATGAAATGCTTAAGGAATAAATCTAACTAAATATGTGCAAGATGTATATGAGTACAAGTACAAAATTCTAATGAAAGAAATCAAAGAAAAAATAAATGGAGAGATAATTTATGTACATGGATAGGAATATTCGATAGTGTCAAGATGTCAATTCTTCAGAACTTGATCTATAGATTCAATGCAATCCCAATCAAAATCCTGTTATTGTGTGGATATTGATGAACTGGTTCTAAAGTTTATAGAGAGAAGCAAACAAACAAACAAAAACCCAGCCAAACAAACAAAAAATAGCCAGAACCCAGAACAGCCAACACACCATTGAAGGAGAAGAACAAAATTAAACGACTAACACTCCCTGAATTCAAGACTTCCTATAGCACTACAGTAATCAAGACAGTGTGGTATTGACAAAAGAGTAGGCAAATAGATCAGTGGGACAGAATAATATCCCAGAAATAGAAGCACACAGATATAGTCAACAGATTTTTGACAAAGAAGAAAAACAATTCAATGGAGAAAGGATAGTCACTTCAACAAATGTGCTGATACAACTGGACTTCCACATGCAAAAAAAGTAATCTGGACACAGACTTCACACCCTTTACACAAATTAACTCAAAATAGATCAGAGATCTAAATGTGAAGTGCAAAACTATAAAACTCCTAGAAGACAACATAGGAGATAATCCAGGTGACCTTGGGTTTGGTGGTGACTACTTCGATACACCAAAAGCATGATCCATGAAAGAAAAATTTGACAAGTTTAATGTCATTAAAATTAAAAACTGCTCTGTGAAATACACTGTTAAGGGAATGAAACGACAAGCCACAGACTGGAAGAATATCTTTGCAAAACATATATCTTTGTACACATAAGATGTACAAAGAACTCTTAAAACTCTACAATAAGAAAACAAGCAACCCAATTAAAAAATGAACAAAAGATCTGAACAGACACCTCATCAAAGAAGATATTCAGATGGCAAATGAGCATATGAAAAGATGTTTACCCATCCTAAGTCGTTAGGGAATGGCAAATTGAAAAAAAAAAGAGCTACCATTACACACCTATCAGCCTGGCTAAAATGGAAAACACTGACAACACCAAATGCTGGTGAGGATGTGGAGCAACAGGAACTCTCATCATTGCTGGTGGGAATGCAAATGGTGCATCCACTTTGGGAGATAGTTTGTTTTTCTACAAAACTAAACATACTCTTACCCTATCATTCAGTAATCACATTTCCTGGTTTTTACTCAAAAGAATTGAAAACTTATGTCCAGCACAAAACCCTGCACACACATGTTTAAAGCAGCTTTATCCATAATTGCCAAAACTTGGAAGCAACCAAGATGTCCTTCAGTAGATGAATGAATAAATAAACTGTGGTGCAGCCAGACAATGGACTGTTATTTGGCTAAAAAGAAATGAGCCTTCAAGCCATGAAAAGACACAGAAAAACCTTAAATGCGTATTACTAAGTGAAAGAAGCCAATCTGAAAAGGCTACAGACTGTGTGATTCCAACTATAAGACATTCTGGGGCTTCCCTGGTGGTGCAGTGATTGAGAGTCTGCCTGCCGATGCAGGGGACACGGGTTCGTGCCCTGGTCCGGGAAGGTCCCACATGCCGCGGGATGTGAGCCCGTGAGCCATGGCCGCTGAGCCTGCGCGTCCAGAGTCTGTGCTCCGCAACGGGAGAGGCCACAACAGTGAGAGGCCTGCGTACCGCAAAAAAAAAAAAAAAAAAAAAGACATTCTGGAAAATGCAAAACTATGGAGACAGGAAAAAGATCAGTGGTTTCCAGGGGCTGGGGAGAAGGAGGGATGAATAAGTGGAGCACAGAGGATTCTTAGGGCAGTGAAACTACTCTGTATGATATTGTATGATATTGTAATTATGGATACATGTCATTATATGTTTGTCCAGACCCACATAATGTACAACACCAAGAGGGAGCCCTAATGTAAACTATGCACTTTAGTTAATAATGATGCATCAGTATTGGTTCATCAGTAGCAACAGATAACCAACCATACTAATAAAAGGTGTAAATTATAGGGAAAACTGTGGAGAGAGAGAGGGAGTATGTGGGAACTTTCTGGTCCATTTTTCTGTGAACCTGAAACTGGTCTAAAAAATAAACTCTATTAAAATTTAAACAAACTATTAAACAAACTATTTAAACAAAAAAATATTGCATACATACAGTATGACTCCAATTATATGTATAAACATTGGAAAAATATACCAAAATGTTAATTATGGTTGCCTCTGAATAGTGGATCATGGATTGTTTTGATTTTCTTCTTTACTTATACTTTATTGAATTTTCTTATTTTTATGCAATGAGAATATGACTCTTTAATCATTAAAAAAACAATAAAAGTGGTTCATTATGTTTTATTTAAATAAGATACATAGTTTCACAAGTATAACTGTACTTTGGGGACAATAGAAAACAATGTTTGAACTTGTTACTGTCCCAGAAAATCAAGGGACCGTGTTTCCTGTTATTACACAGAACACCAAGACATATGCCCCAAAGAGCTGACACTAAAATGAGAACAGATGTTGGACAGATTCATGTGTGTGTCTCTAGTTCAAGGGAGTCATTACACAGGTAACAGTGTGGTGTTACCTGAGAAAAGGACACAAGAAAGCACCCCGTTGTTTTGACTCCACTGCTGTAGAATAAGCTCCAGGGAACCAGCCATGAGGACGTGCTTGACTCTTGGATTCTGTGGACCGTGGGGTGTGTTTCTGGGGTAGAGAATCGATGCTGCTTGTCCACCTGCCAGTTCACAGATTCTCTTGTCTGCATGGAGCAGTGTTCTTTGCACTCACTTCTCCTCAGCACTTTGAGAGGGTTAAGTGGTTGTTGTTTTTCATTGTTTTGGGTGAGGTTGGAGGGTCTTAGGCAATAGTCGTCTTTTGTTTTTTGCTTTGGGGCTTATCATGTCCTTTGTTTTCCCAAGTCCCGTCACATCTGCTTCAGAAGCCTTGACTTGAGGGCGAGAGGGGCTGCTGCTCTGAGCCCCCAGGGCTCTGTAATTGTGTGACTGTCACTGCGGGGTGGACGGTTGGAGTTCGGGATGACATCGGGTAGCAAGCAGGCCCTCACAGCGATCCAGTTGGACTGATTTTAGGCGTACACTGTGTTAGGTGGAGTTGGTGACGGTGGAGCTGGGATGGGGGGGAATCCACATGGCATCTAAGGTCTAATCATAGCAGGGGCACTGGTACAGGGACAGCTGTGCCACGAGGTTAACCACTTCATCAACTAGTCCTGGCCCCACCAGACCCCTCCCTCTGTGACCTTGAGTAAACCACTTCCCCTTTTGCATTCTCAAGCAAAATTAGGGGTTGGATTAGCTCAGTGGTTTTCAAACTATTTTTGGCCCACAGACCCCTATGTTTAAATGAAACTTAATTATACAGAAACCAGCCTAGAAAGGAGATAAAGGAGGAACAGCGCTGTTCTAAGCAGGAGTGGTGACATAGTCACCCACAGCCCCTCAAGGGCACACGGAGAACAGAGGTTAAGCTCGTTGGGATCACATGATGTCTAATCTCCTTGAAGCTACGGTAACACACCTTGTGGGAGGATGTCTTGTCATATGTCAGTCTGGGGTCTCCTGAATCTAGCCGACCACACACTACTCTTTTCACACCCACCAGATACTAAGAGAAGCAGCTAGAACGGAGATGAAATGATACCTAGGGTCAAAGCAGGTGGGTTAGTCCTAACCCACCCTGACTCGGTCCTAACGTGGAACAGAGCCCCAGCTCTCTGGCTCTGTGAAGAGCACACAGTGTCTTGCTGACCTTACGGAGGGTGGAGGGGTGCAAATCAACGTCCAAATTGGTGGTGTTTGCAAATCAACTCAGCATCAGCAGGGCATCGGTTATGAGAGGTACAGAAGAGAATGCAGAAATAATTAAGAGATGGTCTGATCTGATGTCACCATTACAAAATCTGTACAGATGTAAGGTACTGTCTTTATTTACAAATCAAAATGCACAATGAAAGAAACTTTTTTTATTAACCACTCTTACCATGGTGTACATTACACCCCATGGTTTATTTATTTTATAACTGGAAGTTTGTACTTTTTGACCCCCTTCACCCATCCCCCCCAATCCCCCAAATCCCACCTCTGGCAACTGCCAATCTGTTCTCTGTATACATGAGCTCAGTTTTTTTGTTGTTTATTTGTTTTGTTTGTTTGTTTTTAATTTCACATATGAAATCCTACAGTATTTGTCTTTCTCTGTCTGACTTATTTAATTTAGCATGACACCCTCAAGGTCATCCATGTTGTTGCAAATGGCAAGGTTTCCCTCTTTTTTATGACTGAATAATATTCCATTGTGTATATATACCACATCTCCTTCATCCATTCATCCTCAATGGATGCTTTGGTTATTTCCATATCTTGGCTATTGTAAAAATGCTGCAATGAACATGGGGGTACAGATATCTGAGTTAGTGTTTTCATTTTCTTTGGATAAAGACCCAGAAGTGGAATTGCTGGATTATTTGATAGTTCTAGTTTTAATTTTTTGAGGATAAACCTCATTGCGTGAGTTTAAACTGAAATCTTACGGAACATAGAAGAAAAATTCAGGAACATTTGTAAAGCTGCTTCCTGGAAAGGATCTCATCCAAGATAAAGATTATAATGCAAAAAAACCAAAAATGAAATATTTACCATTCCTGAAAGATTTAACTGTCCTTTATCCATATTTGTGAATAAGGGGTCGCAGCTCTAATTTCTTTCCTCAGAAATGAATTACTAGGACTTCTGCTCATGGGAATATGTCCTTTTCCCTATTCCTCGCACTAAGTTCAACTAAAAACCCTACACTGTGTATAAAGGAAACAAAAGACAACTCTGAAAGATGGAGAGAAGAGACGGAATAGGGACTCCAGGAGCTGAGGAATGACAACTGGGTTGTCTCATAGGTCCCAGAAAAAGCCAGAGGCCTGGAGACACCAAGAGTGCAGACCGTAAATGCCCGACAAAGGCTGCTCTCCTAACCGAAGATCCAGGGAGGGGGGGCTAGAAAGACAGAGAACTTCAGACAGTGACTCTCAAACACCACAGAAAAAACGGTGGCCACAGCCCCACCCACGCCCACGCCCAGCAAGGCCTGGAAGAGCAGAGACGCCCACCCTTGGAAATCCGCTAGGTGGTGCCGTAACCTCCCCTCAGATGTGATAAAGCTGGTGACCTCTACGGAGACTGACAAAGAACCAGAGAAAAGACACAAGTGATGAACGTTAGGAAGAAACAGGGACATCACTACAGACCCCACAGACATCCAAAGGACAGTAAGGGAACACTGTGAACAGCTGCAGACACATGAATTTGACAACTTCGATGAAAGGGACCAATTCTTCTAAAAACGTAAACTACCACAACTCACCCAATATGAAGTAAACAATTTGAGTAGCCCTATAACTGTTAAGGAAATTGAATTCATAATTTTAAAGCTTCCCTCAAAGAAGTCTCCAGGCCAGATGTTTCACTGGAGAATTCTACCAAATATTTATAAAAAATTAACACAGATCCTACAAAATCTCTTTCAGAAAATAGAAGAGGGAATAATTCCTAATTCATTTTATGAAGCTAGTATTACCCTGATGCAAAAATCAGACAGACAGTACACAGAAAGAAAACTACAGGCCAACATCCCTCATGAATATAGATGAAAAATTCTTAACAAAATATTAGCAAATAGAAGTCAGCAATATATTAAAAGAATTATAAACTAATGACCAAGTAAGGTTCATTTCAAGATAAACATACAAAAATCAATTGTAGGGAATTCCCTGGCAGTCCGGTGGTTAGGACTCAGCGCTTCCACTGCTGAGGGCCTGGGTTAGATCCCTGCTCGGGGAACTAAGATCCCGCAAGCTGCACGGTGCAGGAAAAAAAAAAATCAATTGTATTCCTGTATGCTAGCAATGAACACCAAAATTAAAATACAACACCATTTATAATAATTTTAAAATTGTGTGTAAATGTAACACATCATCTATAGGACTTGTATGCTAAAAACTACGCAACACTGACAAAAGAAATCAAAGAAGATCTAAATAAACAGATGTTATTAATGGATTGGAAGACTGAACATAGTTAAGATGTCAGTTCTCCCCAAATTGATATACAGTTTTAACAAAATTTCTATCAAAATCCCAACAAGATTTTTTTGAGATATAGACAAGATTATTCTCAAATTTATATGGAAAGGCAAACTAGAAGAGCTAAGACAATTTTGAAAAAAAAAAGAGAATAAAGTGAGAGGAATCATTCTATCCAGTCTCAAGAACTTATTTGATAACGACGGTAATCAGGACTGTGTGATATTTGCTGAGGGACAGACCCATGGATCAAGAGACCAGGACAGAGAACCCAGAAATAAACCCACACAAACACACCCAATTGATTTTTGACAAGGATGCAAAGATGACCTTTTCAACAAAAGGTGCGGGAACAACTGGACATGTACAGGCAAGAAAAAGAACTTCAACCGAAGTGTCCCACCTCATTCAACAATTAACTCAAAGTGGATCATGGACTAAAATGTAAAACATGAAACTATAAAAATTTTGGAAAAAAATACAGGACAAAATCTTTGGGATCTAGGGTTAGGCAAAGAGTTCTTACACTTGACACCAAAAGTATAGAGGAAAAAAATTACAAATTGGATTTCATCAACATTTTAAAACTTTTGCTCTGTGAAAGCTCTTGCTAAGAAGATGGCAAAACAAGTTACAGAATGAGAGAAAATATTCCCAAACCATAGATCCAACAGAAGACTGATAACTAGAATATATAAAAATGCTCAAAGTTCAACAGGAAAAAAAAAAAAAAGTCCAGTTAGAAAATGAGCAAAAGACCTGAAGAGACAACTCGCCACAGAGGATCTGCAGATGTCAGGTCAGCCTGTGGGAAGATGTTCACCCTCCTTAGCCAGGAGGGAAATGCAAGGTGGAACCAGAGCAAGAAATCGCTGCACACCCATCAGAGGAGCTAAGTGAGCAGCGACAGCCCTGCACACGTGGGCCTGGGGGCCCTGGCTCACACTCATTCTGGCGTGGGTGTGACATGCTGCAATCACTGTGGAATCATCCTGGCAGGTCCTTTAAAAACTAAACTTGTGATTACCCTAGATGCAGTGGCCATGGTCCTGGGCACTCATCCCAGAGAAATGGAGGGTGGCGACTTCACAGAGCCTGCACACAGCAGTTTATAGCAGCTTCACTCACAGGGGCCGGGCACTGGGGACAACCCAGGAGCCCTTCAGTGGCTGAAGGGCTAACCAGAGTGTGCCACATCCTTCCACGGATTTCACGCACAGCAGAGGGGACAGATGTGGTACCCTCGACAACCTGGCGCGTCACCAGGGAGTCCTGCTGCTGGAAAGCGTTAGCCCGAAGGTTAGAGACGCAGGACTCCACTACGTCATGTTCTTGAGGTGACGAAACTGTGGAAATGGACGCTGGGGCGGGGGTGAGGGCAGCGTGGAGGTCTGCCCCTCCCGGGGTGGCCGCTCCAGATCCATCGTGGATGGAGGCCCACGTCTGGGTGGACAGTGGGCTGTGGTTTCACGATGCTCCTGCTGGAAGAAGCCAGGTAGAGCGTACCTGGCCTCCCTGCATTCTTACGACCACCTGTGAATGTACTATTACCTCCAAAATCAAAAATTTAATTAAAAAGATAAATTGCTAAATTCCTATCTATGTAGCCTTCTCTCATCTAATTTTGAAAGGTATTAGATACAATGAAAATATTACATATACTTCCTCTAAAGCACATTAAGTGTTTCTTTAATCTGGAGGTTCTAAAGTGGTCTCAAGAGTCATCTCTGGAACGTCCGCTGTGGTTGCACCAGAAAAAAAACAAATCCTTTGAGCTTCGTGGAGCCTCCGCTGTGTGTAGGAAGTCCTGTTCCCATGTCCACAGAAGCCAGGAGAGACTGGTTTGTTTTTTCTGTCGTGTCATTTTTGCTGCCGTGAATCATAATGCACTGAAGTCTCATTAAACCCATGATGTGTGATGGCCTTGAATTTGGTGGAAGGCAGATCCATCTCAGAAGGGACATGACTGTTGCGAGTTCCTGGGGGGCGTCACAGGAAAGAGGGGTGCCTTCCCCGAGCCTCAGAGGGCAGAGCTGGCCTGGGGGTGGCTGTCTTCTTCCCCAAACAAGGAAATTTCCCGAGGCCAGAGCAGCAGGAAAGAGGTTAGCTCACGGGACGTTTGCGATGGGCCAGCCCTGGGGCTGGGAGCTGGGGGCTCTCTGCAGCCCTGACCTCCCTCCATCCTCTGACCTGCACTGAGCCATCGGGTCTGGAGGCTGGGCCGCCTGCCCACTGCCCGCCTGGAGCTGTCACCAGAGCCGTGAGGGGACAAGGCCCCGGCCCCCCAGCCCCACTGACATCTGAGTCGAGTTTCTCAGCCTCAGGACCCTGGTTTCCCAGTCCTCCCACTGGGCCCTGGGTTCCAGGGATCCTGACTCCGGGGCCTGGGTGATGCCTCAGGGCAGCGGGGACAGTGCTCCCCTGATCCTAACAGACACTTCTCGTCAGAAACCATTGGTCTGTGTGCAGCCTTGAGAGGATGGGGGCGGGGGAGAGATAGGGAGACAGAGAGAGAGAGAACAAGGTGTTTGTGGGTGGTCCAGACTGTCAGCAAAAGCGCTCCGGTCTCTTGTGTCCATCTCTATCTCCCGTCTCCTCTCCCTCCTGCCCTCCCTGCAAGCCTCCTCTAAGATGCCCGTAACTATCTTTGAATCACTAATCATGGGTTTGACTCTGTGTGGAAATTCCCCTCAGCAAATATATTCAGTTGTTGCCCTAGAAAAACAGAATGAACAAAGATGCAGGGACCCCCTCCAGGGCTGGGGTTCACTCCTGGGGCAGAGCTGTCTGGCCGAGGCCCCTTCCCAGCCCTGTGCTGCGTGTCTGAGGCCTGGATGCCTGCGTGCGCTGCTCTGGTCCGGGGACAGGACAGCAGGGGAGAGGGGAGAGAGTCGGCTGAGGCCCGAGGTGGGCGTCCACGTGGTTGCCCTGGAAAGAGTTCTGGGAGCTGGACAGTGTCTGCGGTCAGTGCGGGAAGGCCCAGGAGGTCTGATGATACTGGAGGCTTAGGGGCCATCAGAAGCCCCATTGGGGCCAGACTTGGGAAACGTGGGGCCCCTGTGAGGGACGACACGGTGCCGGTCGATGCAGGCAGACCATCCTCTCTGCCCACCCCCCTGCTCCTCCCCTGGCCCCCCCACCCGCCCCTGGAACTCCCTGAGTCCCCTCCCCCTGTCCCCAGGGGCTCCCTGAGTCTGTCCATCCCCTCTGAGGCTTTGCGGGTCTTGTGCTGTGTGGTGACCTGTGTTCTGGGAAGAGTCTGGATCTGGCAGAGGAGAGTTCAGTGTGAGGACCCACCGGGACCACAGTTTGCTGGGGGCCCAGAATTAATCTATTTATTTATTTGTTTGTTTGTTTATTTTTGGCTGCATTGGGTCTTTGTTTCTGCACGTAGGCTTTCTTTAGTTGCGGCGAGCAGGAGCTACTCTTCATTGTGGTGCATGGGCTTCTCATTGCGGTGGCTTCTCTTGTTGCGGAGCACGGGCTGTAGGCACATGGGCTCAGTAGTTGTGGCTCGTGGGCTCTAGAGCGCAGGCTCAGTAGTTGTGGCGCACGGGCTTAGTTGCTCCGCGGCATGTGGGATCTTCCCGGACCAGGGCTCGAACCTGTGTCCCCTGCATTGGCAGGCGGATTCTTTTCCACTGCGCCACCAGGGAAGTCCCAGAATTAATCTTTTAGATGCTCTGAGATTCAGTCTGTTGACCCACAAGGTGGACAAATGCCCGTCATGTCATCATGTGAAGGTAATATTTATGACAGTACTTTGTGAACTGTGAAAAGTACAAGCTTTAAAAAATTAATATTTAAAACCTTTTTCCGGGCTTCCCTGGTGGCTCAGTGGTTGAGAGTCCGCCTGCCGATGCAGGGGACGCGGGTTCATGCCCCGGTCTGGGAAGATCCCACATGCCGCGGAGCGGCTGGGCCCGTGAGCCACGGCCGCTGGGCCGGCGCGTCCGGAGCCTGTGCTCTGCGGCGGGAGAGGCCACAGCAGTGAGAGGCCCGCGTACCGCAAAAAAAAAACAAAACCCTTTTCCCCCAATCCTCGTGAATCTGTAGCGTCGACACACTTTTCTAAAGCTCTTGTGTATTTGGCATCTTTTATCATGTCTGTGTTTCTACAAGTTTCTCTGTACCACTAATATGGAAGCAGGAGGTACCAGGGTGAAGAGTGAGCTCCTGGGAATAACGGATTTCATGCCCTGTCCATCCGACGTCGGACGGCACCCTGGCACCCTTTGTGCTGGGTTTTCTGGCCGACGCTGGTTGGATGAGATGGAGGTGGTGAGCGAGCTCCCCCCGGGCGGGTCCTGAGCTGGAAGAGACACAGTAATGCTCATCTCATGAGCTGCTGCTTCACCTGAGCCCCAGCTTCTCACTCTGAACACGGAGGCTTCACTCTGTTCCTGGAGCAAGGCGCTCAGAGCAGGACACAGACCACCCCTCAGCCCCCACGGGCCCTCCCTCCGCCTGATCGCACCTGTGCCCCGACTGCTTCCCCTCCTCCCCACCCCCTCCCCCCCCGTTTCCCTGGATGAACAGTGGGGCCTCGTTCCCTCTGCTCCCCACCCTCCTGGGGCAGCGGTCACCAGCTCAGGTTATGCCAGGTTGGGCGTTCCGTGTCCACCTGGCCGTGGTCGTGGCCATCCGCTGAGCCACAGAGAGCACCGTGCTCGCCCCTTCATGTGCATACTGTTGCCCTTTGGAGCTCGTAACTGTTGCACTTTTGTTGTTATTTGCTCAGATTTCTATGAAGCCACCACCACGTTAGCCACATGCTTTCTGACTTGCTGTCAAGTCGAGAGCATCGGGTGACCCAGCGGTTCTGGCCCCGCCCCCCCGTCTCCGCTGAGTGGCTGTCACCACCCGGTTCCACCCTTCCTTCCTTCGTCTTCTCCGTCCCTGGTGGGCATCCTGGTGTGCCAGCACCATCGGATCACTACTCTTCTTTCCCCATCGGATGTTCTGACACCCTAACGAAAATCCAGATAATCAATTTTAGAGTCTGCAGATAATTTTATCTCCTCCTTCCTAATTTTTATACTGTGTTTTCTTGCTTTTATATCCAATTGCATGGACTGGTACCTCCAGTATAATGTTATACAGTAGTGCTAGTACTGGGTATGTTTGCTTTTTCTTGATTTCAGTGGAAGTACTCTCCTATTAAGCATGAGAATGTATTTTATACTTGATATATTTCTTAATGGTAAGGAAATATTCATCTATTTCATTTTATTCGGTGTGGTTTTTTTTTTTTTTTTTTTTTTTTTTTGCGGTAAGCGGGCCTCCCACCGTTGTGGCCTCTCCCGTTGCGGAGCACAGGCTCCGGACGCGCAGTCTCAGTGGCCATGGCTCACGGGCCCAGCCGCTCTGTGGCATGTGGGATCTTCCCGGACCGGGGCACGAACCCGTATCCCCTGCGTCGGCAGGCGGACTCTCAACCACTGCGCCACCAGGGAAGCCCTATTTGGTGTTATTTTAAAGAAAGTTTTTAGAAATACTTTTTTAGCAATTCTGAAGATGACCATAGAATTTCTTCTTCGGATTATTAATACGATGGATTATATGAATAGATAACTGTTATAGACCCATCCTAGCATTCCTTGATCACCTTGCGTTATTACTAATGTGCTATTAACTTTGTTTCCATATTTTATTTACATTTTTATATTGATATTTATAGGTGGGTTGTTGAAAACCTGTATTTTCATTTGGTGCAGTCTTTAGGTTTTCATCACTAATGTTATATGCACTTGGCAGAAAACGTTGGAAGTTTACTTCCCTTCCCAGTGCTCTGGAAACGATTTCAAGTTGTTGGAGACGGGTCTGTTCTGCCACAGGAACAGAGCCATGAAAAGACAGTTCGTCATCTGATTCCAGGATGAAACTTCTCTATACATTTAAACTATAATCTAGGGGGAAATTTTACTGATAAGTCAAGGCTACACCAGGACACAAATTTATGACTTTTTGATTCCCCAAAAAGATTGAAGTAAAAATGAAAATTCTTCTTGTCCAAACGGGAGTCAAGGTTAACGATACATGGGAAACACAACTTACGACCCACAGTCATTAGAAATGTGGTTCATTCTCATCCCCCTGTGGTCCCTGCCTCCTGCGTCCACCTGTGGCGGCTGCTTCTGTTCGGGCCACCGGCCAGTGGTGCCCGTGGACTTGACAGGCTTCAAGGACCACAGGCAAGTTGTGTGTGAGCTGGGGGCACACCTAGCATGTATGGTTTACCCATCAGGTCAGTGGGTAACGTTGTGTGAAATCAGGCACCTGGGCTGTGCACATGGGTGTGTCCGCCCAACGAGGGATTCGGGCTCCTGTGTCCTGAGATCCGGGAAGAGTGTGGTCATGGCTGGAAGCAGACACCAAGGCTGTTTGATTGTCTGTGAGGACTGAGTCAGCCTGCAGGAGGCCGATGCACATGCACGGTCTGCCATCAGGCCTGGGAAACGCCAGCAGTGCAGGGGCGGGAACCCCTGCTCAGACACCGCCGGAGGGTGGGGTTCCCTCGGGCTCCAGGCTGTGTATTTTCTACCCTCATTTGTTGGTCTAGTCTCCGGAGCAGAGGGCTGTGCACAGCGTTTCTGCCTCTGTCCCGGCTTCTCCCTCCCACGTTTCTGGATTCATCCTCTTCACTCGGGGCCCCTGTCCATCTCCACTCATCACGGCTGTGCCTGCTGTGGGCTTGAAATCCGCCCTCAAACGTGTGTGTGGAGTGTGAGCTCCCAGGGGTGGGGATTTCCACCTGCCCCGTCGCTGGCGTCCTGAACACACTGTGCACCCCAGGACATGTTTGCCGAGTGGCTCCGGGGCGCTCCGTGTGTGTGTGTGTGTGTGTGTGTGTGTGTGTGTGTGTGTGTGTTAATTTCATGGATGGCAGGAATGGTTGACACCGTTCTTCTTTGACTCCTTTCTTGTCTCCACGTTTTAAACATCTGTCCATGCGCCGTGTGAACACCTGGGTGCCCTCCAGTGCGTCCGACCTGCAGGTGCTACGTGTCCTTGGTCACGTCCCCTCTTGCCCCTGGGCCGGCTGCCCTTGAGTTACGGCTGATGGCTCTGCCAGAACTTCCTCCGCCCCTACTGTTGTCACCAGCATCCGACGGGGTCCAACTTTCCAAGCTTTTCAGAACCGATGGGTGTAGTGTGGTGTCTGGTTGCTAGTTAGTGCTGCGTTTCTCTTACCTCCCGGGACTTACAGGAATTCTGCCCACAGAGCATCTGTGTTCCCTCTTTTGTGCACTGGGTAGCAGTTTCCTGTGGCCACCATGACAAGTTCCCACAGACACAACGCTCTTATTCTGCTGCAGGTCTGAGGGTGGAGCCTAAAAATGGGTTTCCCCTGGGGGTTCCGGGGAGAATCGGCTTCTCTGGCTTTTCCAACCTCTAGAGGCGCCCACATTCCTGGGCGGTGGCCCTGAGTCTCTCTGCCTTTTTCCGTCCTCACGGCTCCTTTCTGACCTCCACCCCCTGTTAGAAGGACCCAAATGATTACACTGGACCCACCCAGACGATCCAGGGTGAATAACATCTGCAGTGTCCCTGTCTCCTCGTGTGGTGACATAATCGTAGATTCTGGGCATTTGTCTTTTTCTGGATGATTTGTGGGAGGTCCTTGTATATTTTAATATAATATTATCCTGGTTGTGTGAGATACGCATGGCATGAGTCTAGGGTAAACTTCACTGAATATAAGTTGCCGAGGTTGACATAAGTTCTATCTTTCTTTTAACTTTATGGATTGCGTTTTGGGATTTTTGTTTAAAAAGCTTTCCCCACCTGTAAAGATCCTTTCTATGATTGTCCTACTTTCACTTTTCACATTTGAGAATTAGTGTGTCTGGAGCCTACCTTTGCATCAAGGTTGTAATGAGGCACCCGTGCAGGCATTTTCTCCTCACACGGACTAAATGACCCACTATTCCCCACTTGCTTTGTGGCGTCTCCTGGATCGTTTATCTGGGTCACTGTTTAAACTCTCCTTGTTCCATTCGTCTGTGAAAATGTTCCTGTGTCAGTACGATACGGAATTTTAAAAAAAGAGTTTCATCATTGAAAATTTAAAACAATTACTAGAGAAGAGAGCAGTACAAATACCCCCATAGTCCCTGCCCGGCTTCCACAATGTTGGGTCCCTGCTATTTATATTGTGACTTATCATCTTCCCTCCTTTGTCCCCTTTTAATAGAAATCACATTTACTAACTGGCATTTCTGCTTTCATATTAGTTTAGAATAAATTGTTGAGGTCAACAAAAAATCCAGCCAGAAGAGGAAAATTCATAGCTTCAAACACTTGTAATAATAAAAAAGAATGCCTGAGAATAGATTAATTAAGCACGTGACTCAAAAAGCTGGGGAAAGAACAAAAAATAATCTGAAGAGAAGCAGAGGGAAGGAATTACTAAAGATAAAAGCAGAGTTTAATGAGAGGGAAAGGGGGCGACAAACATTCTTTGGAAAATAGAGTAGATAAATCATTAGATGGTATCATGCAGGCGACGTGGGGAGGCACAAATACACAAATAGCAAAGGCTGTGAAACACGAAAGTTAAAGCATCCTCATGGGTCAGGTGCTCCATGCAGCTCAGATCTGCTTGGAACCCGCGCGGCTACTCAGACACAGAGGCGGGGGCTGAGATTCCGTTCCTGGTGAGGCCTCTTCCTGGCCCGAGGACAGCGCCTGGCCTCCTCCTCTTCTTACAAGCGCACTGATCCCCCCTCAGGGGCCCCCTTCCTCACTCCCGCCTGGGGGTGCACTTGGGGGACATTAGGTCCAGAGCACCAGGGTTCCTGCACCCGCCACCTCCTCTCTGGGGTCCTGTCTGCGGAGGGGACATGAGGGGCCAGCACTGCAGCCGGTAGCCCACTTGGGGACCCCAGAGCTAGGGGACCCGCGAGGGTTTCTGAGCCTCCCGCGGCCTCGGGGCAGGATGCTCCCGCAGTGTGTGCAGCGGACGCCCCGTCGGGACACACGGCACTTCTGTTATCATCTCTGGGCCAGAGGCTACAGTCCGTCCATCTCCCTGCTGACCCCGTTTTGTGGGAAAATGTCTGAGCTTGGGCCATCTGCCCACCAGGCTGGGTGCCGAGGCCCTGCAGGGGCGGGGGCTGTGGCCCCTCAGCGTCTGTCACGGCCGAAGCCTCGCAGGGCTGGGTCCCTGCCGAGGTCGCTCGTGGATAAATGCGCTGGCCTGAGGGAGGGCCCACGTTCCAGCATTGAGGTCTGCACGACACAGCTTTCCCTCGAGAGGAGCGACAGGGAGGGGTGGAAGCTTAGTAACCACAAGCCAGACAGTCGGGTTCATCAGCTCACGGCCTGCATGCCACCGTCTTAGCTGCCTGGGGGACACAGGTCCCAGCGGTGCCTGGAAAAGCCTCCTTCTGTGCCTGGACAAAGAAACACCATTTGAGGAGCCCAGCAGGGACAGCGCATGGCGACAGCCACCTCCCTGTGCCCCAGGTCACCGTCTGTCCATCCGCGGGGTATCCAGGATGGGCTCTGGGCTGGCTGGGCATTTTAGGTGACATATGCTGCAGATTATTTTCTACAAACACGTAAAAGGCTGTCTCTGGCTGGTCCTCAGGGGGAAGCAGGGGCCGAATCAGGACAGCGGTCATTGACGATCCAGTCCTGGCTGCTTGGTCGACTGTTGTGGGCTTGGTGTTGGGCTTCCTGGACTGTTCGCTGGAGACACAGCCTGACCTCAGCAGGGCCCTGCACAGGTGAGTGCAGAGGGCGGGCTGGTCTCAGGGCAGGTGACCACAGGTGAGGGGCTGGTTTCTAAACTGGTGAGTGCAGAGGGCAGGCTGGTTCCATGGGCTGGTTGATGCAGGCTATGGGTCAGGGTTCCACTTTTGCACCTGGTCTGGCCATGTCCATGCGCACGGTCAGTCTCTCATTCTGAAGTGACGAGGGCTCCCTGTCTCAGGCTTGGCTGGAGCACAGACCCCGGACCTGAGGCCGTGCGATGGTCCGCTGTCTCCTTACCACCCTCGGAGCCCAGCTTTGTTTCCAAGCGCCCTTCCTGGGTGATGCACAGGGCTCAGCCCCGCCCAGGAGTGACCGCTGGTCATTCTGGCTGTTTTGTTCTCCTCTGAGTGATCACTTTATTCGAGGGCTCGGCCCCACCCGGCTAGCACTCTGACGTGGTCTTCATGGGGGGCGGGGCCTTCAAACCCGCAAAAGGAGGGCTGTGTGAGGAGAGGCCCTCTCGTTTCTCCCGCGAGGTTGGCCCCCATCCTCTAATGGGCCTGAGAAGACGCCAGTGCCTTGGAGCTAAAACGCGGAAAGTGAGTAACAGTCTTCTTTCTTGAGAACAGCCGCCTCCAGACTTTGTGCTAGGAGAGCAGAGCCCCTGCTATTTGGGGCAAAGAGAGTCCGAAGGCTTCTCCTGACAGGGACTGCATGGTCCTCCTCTCAGAAAGGTCGGACGCTGGGTACTTACTGATGGGAATTTGTACCGAGTCCTTCGAATGTTCAAGCCCAGCGCTAGAACGGAAGATGTTCCAGGGAAGCTTGCTGTCACCTCGTGGCAGCGCGTGGCCTGTGACAGGTGCACAGCTGGGGGGTATGCGGGGGTATCAGGGCCCCAGGCGAGGCCCTGACTTTTCAGCCTTTGACTTCAGAGGGCTGAACGCTGGCTGTATTCCCAGGTAACTACTGCACTTGGAGGAAAGTAAGAGCAGGTGGGTTTGCAGTTTACGGCTGTTATTCTAAACATTCCCTTTGTGAGTAAAAAATCCACCCATAGGTTTGTAAAACAACCGCAGTCCTGTTACAGAGCAAACAACCCTGCTTCCTGTAACCTGAAGGGAAAACACACCAGGAATTTTCCTTGAGGAGCCGCCTCGGGAAGGGCCGGGTGGGACCAGAGGGGACTCAGGGTCCAGAGCGCCTTCGCAGTGGAATGTCGCTCAGGAGTTGATGTTCTGTGTCCTCGGCCCAGAGAAATGTCTCATTCGTTTTGGTTGTAAAGCAGACCATTTGAAAACTTTTAAAAAGCACTAATGTTTCACACTAAGTCAGCAATTCAGGTAATTGTTTAAAACTCTTCAAAATTATGCTCATAGATTTTACACTCGCTCTGAGGATACAGAAATGTTTTCCAAAGGCTCAGAACTCACCATGCTGTGGAGGCAGTTCACACAAGGCAACAAAAGGTCAGAGCAGCAGCAGGGGAGGTGGACGGGGCCTGGCCTGGAGGAGGGGCTCACAGGCGCTCCCGGGGGCCATCCCCAGCGGGTGGACCGTCCATGCGCTCCCGGGGGCCATCCCCAGCGGGTGGACCATCCATGCGGGAGCCTGAGGGGAGGGACAGGCAGGGCAGGGCTGCAGCCGCTCTGCCCAGTGTTCCCCCAGAGTACAAGAGGCATGGGTCCTCCAGGACCCCTCAGAGGCACGTCCTAGGGAAAAGCTGTCCAAGACACAAGATAGAGGGAAGTTTGTATGCTGCCATTACAAGGACCTTTTCACCTGTGGGCACTCACCCCTAAGAGACTCTGCCATTTCCTCAAGCTGTCACGTGTCACCGGGAGAGACGCGTGAAAGCATCAAATGACAGCAAACCTGTGACAACGTTTGAAGTCTCCTGCCCTCAGAGGACGGCAGGCAGCAGTTGGCAAGGTGATTTGGACCCATCTATCCACAAAAGACCCCCTTCCTCATGTTTTGCTACATAATGTATAAAATATTGATTATTGCCCCAGACTATCTTTTTTAAAGGAAAAGATCGCCGGTGTGTTTGTATTTGCGTGTTTAGGATTTGCAGTCTAATTAACCCTAAAATGGATCTGTGAGTTCACACAATTAAAACAACACACAGCAAAACCAAGTGAAGCAAGCAGAGCATCAGATTCCACCCCGGGGCACCTGCCACTGCGCACGATGGTCTCGTTCTGAATTAGGTGTGGCTCTCCCCTTGGAAGCTGGGCAGGGACCCCGAACGGCCGGCTTCTGGAACTGGGGCAAAGCACCTTAACTTCCGACGAAAATTATTAAAACCAAGTGTGTTTAGCTGTTTAGCTCATTTACGTGAGAGGTACTGAAAGAAGGAGTTCTCAGGAAAAGGTAGAAACTTTCCACGTTCACGGGATGTGCCAGGAGCTGCAGGAAGGAAGACGCCTCAGGAGCCTCCGTGTGTGACCATGACCGAGTCTGGGGCTGGAAACCACTCACGCTGCTCCCAAGCTGGCAACGTCAGAAGCCAAGTAGAAAAACAGAGGAATTCTGAGCGTTTAGAGGCAAACCGGTAACTGGGGAGAGCGACAGGGACCCCAGGTGCTGGCCCTCCTGTGTCTGAGTGGGTCCTGGGTCTTCCTTCCTCGGGCAATTGGGACGATTCCATCTGGGGAAGGGCCAGGTGGCAAGTTTCCAGTTGAAGGAAATGCAGTTATTACTAAACTCTTTGATGCCTAGAATCCCCAGTCAAAATGCTCCAGAAGAAGGAGACAGAGAAGGAGAAGGAGAGGAGGGAGAAGAGACTTCACTCTCTGCACACAGAGATCGTGGCCCGGGAACAGCAACATTCCGAGAGTCCTTGTACTGAGAACCAGAGGGCAGGGGTCCTCTCAGGCCGTCTGTTTCCTCATCTGAGGGCAACTGGGTTCTCCTTACAGGGCTCCTTCAGCTCCCACTTCCCGAATGAACGCTCCTCTCAGCCCAGGCTGGGGTCGCGGGGTCTGTGAAAAACAGCTGAACTCTAGCAACTTGTTTAAAGACAGGAGCAGAGATTTAGGGAAAATTCAGATTCGGCTCAGTAACCTATTCTCTGAAGGAAAAGGGTACTTTTACAGGACGAGACAGCAAAGATGCATATGTTAAAGCTTGATAGTTCGTTGCCCACGCGGTATCCCTGCGAAGACTGATTTATTTTCACATAGGAACATCTGCATCACCCCTAGATGTTTCTCTTTTACCTCAATAGGTAACTTTTACCTCCAAAAGGTCAAATATTGTTTCTACTTCCTGTCCTCACGTAATAATCAAGAACTCTTTCTAACACGTTTCTAATTATATACTTCATGCTCATCTTCCTCTAATCACGTTCAGTATACAATTGTGACAAGAGTGACATTTTTTCCCCTTTTTCTTGGGCCAAGGATGCTGCCACAGAAAAATAATTCCTGCCTATTTTGAACTCTGTGGCACCAATTTGAAATAATGGCTAATCACTGAGCTCATCATTTGAAAACGGCTGGTTCATCCACCCAGCAGTGTGGGAGCCGGGCTACGGCTGCCCCGAGGAAGGTCCCACAGGATGACCCAGGAAAATGGGGACAGAAATGAGAGAGAGGGGAGAGGGAGACAGACAGACAGAGCACAGGAGTTACTGCCTCTGATTAGAAATTGCTTTAAAATTACGTATAAACGGTGACAGCCAAGGGGTCTGCCTATTGCGTGCTGTACTCTCTGTGAGTCAATTGACTCATGTTCTCCCAGGACGTTGATAAGACTTTCTCAAGCCTTTTTTTAAATCTGGGAAATATTAAGTACCTCTTAATGCTCTCTGTAGACCAGAGCCCTTTCTACCAACTTATGTCTCTATAATAGGAAGGGAAAAGTTATGTTTTCATCTTACCCACTAGAGCTGCCTGTAGGTAAAGAGATCTCAGAATCTTGTTCCACTGGGGAGATGAGTATGAATATTATTTTGAAAGAAATTGTACCCAAGTTAGACCCCGTGAATATGGGATTGAAAAGTGGGAATTCGTGTGGTCCCTACTGAAACATGAAGCATGCAGGTCTGCAGCGCCATCAATTCAAAGGCCAGTTTTTAAGCGTTAGGTTCTTAACACATATGATCATCCCCCGGATCCTCAGGGAAGTGTTCCAGAAGCCCCAGTGGGTGCCTGAGACCGCAGAGATTACCGGACCCTATATACACGATGTGTTTTCTGTCCACACACCCCTGTGACAGAGTTTAATTTATAAGCTAGGCACAGTGTGTTGAATTCCCAGCATCACTCCTCCTGAGCTTTGGCGTCATTACTAAGTAAAGTAAGGGTCGCTTGAAAACAAGCTGGGACACCTCGGCAGTTGATCTGATAACCAAGACGGCTACTAAGTGACTGACGAGCAGGATGTGCTGGGCGAAGGGATGATTCATGACCCGGGCAGGACGGAATGAGATTTCATCACGATGCTCAGACGGTGCACAATTTAAAATGTATGAAGTGTTTACTTCTGGAATTTTCCATTTAATATTTTCAGATCACAGTTGACCACATCTGCAGTCCTTAGGCACTGGTGTAGATCTGTTCGTTTTCCCTTCTCAAAATATCATATATCCTTGGTATCAATAATCTGTAACATCTACGGATGAACTGATCTGACCAGTATACACTACGTGCAGCTTTGAGGAAAGCCCCTTAATCCATCAACCCATGGAAACACTGGCTAGCTTGTAGCGTTTCCATTATTTGAGCTGCAGTTTCAAATCCTGCAGCAACATGCCATCAGATTCCTCTGTGGGAAAAGGATGGAAGGGGTACAATTCTGCCGTTGCGTTCTCCTTAACCTCCTCCCCATGTGCTGCGTTTCAGATGGGACGTATTTTTCTCTGCTCCTGGACCCCACTCATCTTCACCAAAGACGTTCATTCACTTTGCAGAATGAATACACGTCTTTAGGACATGTCTTCCCTAAAGCCCTTCTTATCAGCAAAATTACTGTCTATCTGTGTCAGCCATGCCTTCCTCCTGCAAGGGAACTCCACAGATGTCACACCCGTGAATGCCACTTCCTTGATGAGTTCCAGACCCTGGATTTTCCGGGAGAATCTCATTTTTAATGAACAAGGATCCTTCAGAAAGACTTAGGGAAGTGACAGGCAGAATTGCTTTGTGGCTTGATTCATTTAAATTTATTCAATCAACCAATAGTGATTAAGTACGTATTCTGTGAGAGGTTCTGAACGCACATGCGTAAGACGGCGTGCACTGCCCCCAGGGGCTCTCAGTCCAGCTGGGCACACGGTCACGAGGCCACAGCCGTGGTGAGAGGTGTGATCAGGCTCTCCCAGCACAGATAAGCACTTACCTCTCTGGACATTTTATTTCTCGTGGCTCATGTACCATATTTCATTGTTATGAAGACAGTGGAAACACTGCGCAAAGCTCACTCACTCCTATTTCTCATTTCTCAGCATCTGGTACTTATGTCCAATACGTGTTTGTTGAATGAATGAAGGAAGGAAGGAATGAATGAAGGCTAGCTTGAGGAGTCCAGTTGTGCCTCCAAGTCATTCTCTGTCCCTGCAGGGCCAGGGCTCAGGCCAAACAGTGGAGGCTGGGACTCCCCCCGAGCAGTCGAGCAGACGTGGAGACTGACGCCTCACCGCTTGGCACCCCGGACGCCCCTGCTCCGGCATGTCCATGAGACATTATGTTTATGCCGAAGCTACCAGGGCCGACTGGCGCCTTCAGTGGAGCTACTCCGGGTCCACGGTTAACCCGACCCCGCAGAATCCTATCTGGAGATTTTTATTGTGTTTAGAGATTTGGCTGGGAACATTCCCACAGAGATAGACAGATTTACATTCTTGAGAATTTTTAATGTCCTTGGAAAATTCTTACTACATGACATTTAATGAAAAAGGATGGCTGAAGAATCTGAATTGAGGGTATAATTTTTTTAAAAGGCAGAGAAAAGGGCCTCCCTGGTGGCGCAGTGGTTGAGAGTCCGCCTGCCGATGCAGGGGACACGGGTTCGTGCCCCGGTCTGGGAGGATCCCATATGCCGCGGAGCGGCTGGGCCCGTGAGCCATGGCCGCTGGGCCTGCGCGTCCGGAGCCTGTGCTCCGCAACGGGAGAGGCCACAACAGTGAGAGGCCCACATACCGCAAAAAGAAAAAAATAAAATAAAATAAAAAAAATAAAAGGCAGAGAAAAGATTGAACGGAAAAATGCTTACACACTTAAACAGAAATTCGAAATGAGGGTTCCCCAAATGCAGTGAATGTTTTGTGTGTGTGTCGGTTTCCTATCGCCTCTGTGACAAATTACCACAAACAGTGTCTTACGAGGACACGGTCATCTTACCGTCTGGAGTCAGGGTCTGGAGTGGGTCTCCCTGGCCTAAAATCAAGGCGTTGGCAGGGCTGTGTTCCTTCAGGAGGCCAGGGTGGGGTCTGTTCCTGCCTTTCCCAGCTTCCAGAGCTGCTGCCCGGCCCGGCCCCAGCCCCTGTGTCTTCAGCCGGTGCTGACCTCTCTCTGGTTTAAGGCCCCTTGTGATCACGCTGGGCCCACCCACATTATCCAGAATAATCTCATTTTAAGGTCAGCTGTTAACAAGTGCAATTTCGGGGACTTCCCTGGTGGTCCAGTGGTCAAGAATCTGCCTTACAATGCAGGGGACGCGGGTTCGATCCCTTGTCAGGGAACTGGGATCCTACATACCGCGGGGCAACTAAGCCCCACGCCATAACTACTGAACTTGTGTGCACCCCAACTAGAGAGCCCACGTGCTGCAAACTACAGAGCCCACGTGCTCTGGAACCTGCGTGCCACAACTACAGAGCCCACGCACCCTGGAGCCTGTGCACCACAACTAGAGAGAAGTCCGAGCGCTGCAATGAAAGATCCTGCATGCCTCAGCGAAGATCCTGCGTGCCGCAACTAAGAAGCAACGCAGCCAAAAGTAAATAAATTAAATAATAAATAAATCTTAAAAAAACAAACAAACAAAGAAAACCCCACTATTTCAACTGCAACCTGAATTCTCCTTTGACCTAACATATTCGTAGGTTCTGGGGATCAGGATGTGGACATCTTTGGGGGCCATCATTCTGCCGATCACATGGCAAGTGTTGGGACTCAATATTAATTTTACTTTATTTTGGTTTTTCCCAGTGTTGTTTAGATTAGATTCTGCTTTTTTTTTAATGAACATAATATAATTTTTAGAATAAAGATGTTTGTTTTACTTTTCTTATAATTTTTGGAAAAAAATCTCTGTATGAACTGGATTTAAATGTCTGTATCACGTTTCAGTGTACGGATGTCCATTTGAGGATTTTATGAATGGTATTCAGGTAGGAAGGTCTTCTCACGTGTGTAGTTCAGCCTTGTCCCTGCAGTGAAGTTCTGGAGAAGGACGTTGATGTCACTACTCAGCTCTGCACTGGCACCATGAAGCAGCACGGTGGGTCACGGCCCCTTAGGGGCACCTTGTCACTTCCACACCTGCTGTTGTTAAGGGGGGGGGAGTGTCTCGCTAAGTCCCAACTCTCAACTTTCTCACCGAGACAGTGAACTGGGTGCCATGCACCCCGCAAACGTTTGGCCTCTGCCTTGGGTGGGCCCCAGGCTATGGCGCCCATCCTGGAGGGGGTCCCCGCTGGAGCTGTGACGTGGACCAGATTTAGGGGCTGGGGGTGGGCACGAGCTCGCTCCCCCGGTTGTCTGGCCTGTGGACCGTCCTCCTCAGCCTCTTCAGACTGCCCTTTGGCCCTCGGTGAGCACGGGGCTGGGCCGCCATGTGACACGCCCTGCTCCCCGCTCACGTGCTGGTCTCTGTGGTCCCTGGGTCTCCACGAAGGGTTCAGAACACGCTCCCCCCACAAACACACTGCATTGGCATCTTGATTGCTCTGGGCCAAGGCACCTGAGAAGCTGCAGTTACAGGAGTGGCCCTCTGGCCTCACTCTACCTGAGAGCAGGGCCTGAACTTCCCCGTGAGGAAGGAGCCCCACCCTACACCAGGGAGACCAGAACATCCTTATAGCTGGAGAAGGGGTTCGATGCAGAAAGGGATCTGGGCAAGCCCAGTAACATGACCCTGATCTCCTGTTGGGGCCTGTATGTTTCCTAGTCTCTGTGCCACAGTTTACCTCGTCACAGCGCCAGGACTTATCATATCTTTGTTTAAGAAGTGTACAAGCTCTGGGCTTCCCTGGTGGAGCAGTGGTTGAGAGTCCGCCTCCCGATGCAGGGGACACGGGTTTGTGCCCCAGTCTGGGAGGATCCCACGTGCAACTGAGAGGCTGGGCCCGTGAGCCATGGCCGCTGAGCCTGAGCGTCCGGAGCCTGTGCTCCACAATGGGAGAGGCCACAACAGTGAGAGGCCCGCGTACTGCAAAAAAAAAAAAAAAGAAGTGTACAAGCTCTGGATCCTAACTGCTTCTTCAGTCTTCATTTTCCTTATGAAGACTCCTCTGTGTACACAAAAATATTAAATAAAATCTATATGTGCTTTTCTCCTGCTAATCTGTCTTATGTTGGTTTAATTCTCAGGCCCCATCACAGAGCCTAAGAGGGTGGAGGGAAGTTCTTCCTCCTTACAAAACCTTGAAACCTGATTTGTGTAATGGAAGCTGTGATTGGCTTAGTTGGGATGGGTTATCCATGTGTCCACTGAGTAAAATCAGCCGTGATCAGGGGCCTGCGGTGTCAGGGACACCCTGTCATCAGCAACGGAGGTGGATGGAGAGTTCTTGGGGAAGGGGCTGACCCGGAGAGGCCTCCTTGAGGGTGTCCGCCTGGCCTTTGCTGGGAACCGATATACACCGGGCCCTAGAGGGCAGCTGAGTATAAGCTGGGCTGATCCAGTTCACTTCTTGGGAAGAAAGGATGGATCACAAGTCATCGCACCACAGCACGCTGCCAGCTCTGCCACGGTTCCTCCTGGTCTGTGGAGGGACGAGAAAGAAGGGAGCAGAAGGAGGCCGACATCTGGGAGGTGAGAGAGTCCCAGGACTATGAGGGTCTCGTCAGCTCAGCCTGGTCCAGGACGCCTCCTGCGGCTGGTGAGCTGTGTAGCTAGGGGTCGGCCCCAGAGTCACGTTACAGTTTTAAACCCTAAAGCCCTGTGTGAGGACAGCACTGCATGTTCCATGCATTTGGTGAAGGGCCAGGCTGCTTGGCTGGATGATGAAGTTGTTGCAAATTGGATAATTCCTAGTTACTTTGTGCTCTTCATTATTTACCACGTGGCCTATTGTGAATGTGCATTATCCTTGTAGCAGAACTATTTTAACATCAGTGTAAGAAATATGTTGCTATTAAACGGAATGAAAAGGGACAGGCATATTGCATAAGCAAAGCCTTCACACATCCAATTACTGAAGAGAAAGGAGGAGGAGGAAAGAGGGAAAGGTGGCTGCATCCTGACGGAGCGGAGGGTGCCAACGCCGGGACCCCGTGCTGCCTACGCACTGGGCTCACTGGGCTCACTGGGTCTGCTCCGCTCCTCCAGGTCTGCAGCCCCTGCGTGTGAATGCTGTGCAGTCATTGAGGTGCTGTGTTGCTTTTTTTCCATTTGACACCTTAAAAAAGGACTGATTCAGTGGTGAGATGGAATTTACCATGGGTCCGTGAAAGCCTGTGATTCTGCACAGCTGGCGGCCACTGAAGGTCAGTGTGCTGGGCTCTCCCCTGCGGCGCTGGAGCCTGTGCCCATGCATGTGTCTGTATGTGTGTGTGGTGTGTGTGTGTATGTGGGAGGTGAGGGGTATGTTGGGGGGTGTATGTGTGTGTGATGTGTGTCTGTGATGTGTGTGTATGTGTATGGTGTGTGTGGTGTGCGTGTGTGTGTGGTGTGTGTGTATGTGGTGTGTGTAGTGTGGTGTGTGTAGTGTGTGGCGTGTGTGTATGTGTATGTGGTGTGTATAGTGTGTGTAGTGTGTGTGGTGTGTGTAGTGTGTGTAGTGTGTGTGTGTGGTGTGTGTGGTGTGTGTGTATGTGTGCGGTTTGTGTAGTGTGGTGTGCATAGTGTGTGGTGTGTGTGGTGTGTGTATGTGTGTGTGGTTTGTGTAGTGTGTGTAGTGTGTGGTGTGTGTGGTGTGTGTATGTGTGTGTGCGTGGTGTGTGTGGTGTGTATGTGTGTGGTGTGTGTGTATCTGTGTGGTGTGTATAGTGTGTGGTGTGTGTAGTGTGGTGTGTGTGTGGTGTGTGTGTATGGTGTGTATAGTGTGGTATGTGTAGTGTGTGTAGTGTGTGTGTGGTGTGTGTGGTGTGTGTATGTGGTGTGTATAGTGTGGTGTGCATAGTGTGTGGTGTGTGTAGTGTGTGGTGTGTGTATGTGTATGTGGTGTGTATAGTGTGGTGTGTGTAGTGTGTGGTGTGTGTAGTGTGTGGTGTGTGTGTATGTGTATGTGGTGTGTATAGTGTGTGGTGTGTGTAGTGTGTGTGGTGTGTAGTGTGTGTGGTGTGTGTAGTGTGGTGTGTGTGGTATGTGTGTGTGTGGTGTATGCAGTGTATAGGCGGTACGTGTGTGGCGCGTGTGCTAAGTGCAGGGCGAGGGTCGGGGGTGTAGATGGACACGGGCAGACGGCTCCCCCGCCCCCGCCGCCCCCCCCCCGTAAGTGCAGAGGCCGCGCATCCCCCGGTGCGGGGCGCCCTGCAGGACCAAGGCCCACCACGTCCCTGTATACACACCCCCAGCGCCTCCCACACATGACCCGGGGCTCGGCGGCTCCGCCTGTGCCCTGGAGGATGGACAGGCTCGCCCAGGGCCTGCCCCATGCGCAGACCCCAGAGTTGGAACCAAAGTCAAATGGGGAAGCCACGGGGCTCCCCTCCCTCTGGCGGACCCCCCCATCTCCACGGTCCTGGGAAGGAGGGGCCGCCCCCAGAGAAGGCTGGCGGCGCCGCTGTGAGGCTCCTGGCTGGGGGGAGGGTCAGATGCCGAGCGGGTTCTGGCTGGGCTGGGACACGGGGGCACCTCCGGCACGCCGCCCAGCCCCATTTAGTCCGACCTGGCTGTCGGGTTGCCCAGCAGATCCCCTGGGCTCGGGTTCCCGGACCCTGCTCCTCTCGGGCAGCCACCGCAGGAAGGGGGGGAGCGGGGGAGAAGTCACAGAGCTCGCAGCTGGTGGGGCCTGCGTCCCGGAGGGTGGGGGGCTTAGGTCTGCTGAGCGGCCTGTGATCACGGCTTACAGGTTTTAAAAATGCACGTTTATGACTTTGCGTTTCCACAGTTTTTAAGCATGTAAAATAGCTATTTAAATACAGTACAACCTCTTAACATGATTATAATTTTAAAAAGAAATACACAAACTTGTATACAGAAAACAGATAAGCTACAAGGATTTACTGTAGAGCACAGGGAATTATACCCAATGTCTTGTAATAACCTCTAGTGGAACATAATCTGCAGAAAACCGAATCACTATGATGTACACCTGCCTGAAACTAACAGTTTTGTAAATCTGCTACACTTCAATAAAAAACAAAAAAAGGGAATAAATATTATGCTTGTTAATTAAGACGTTGGGAATGATTCCAACGGGACAGCAGATACAAAAATGCTTTAAAAATAAAGGTGCTGGGGGTGGGCAGCAAGTGTATTCATTGCTCCTCTCAGTATTTTATCGTATTACTTACCCTATTATTTCCTTGGAGAAAACAGGTTTAATTAAAAGGCACAGGCCTTTGCTTTGGTGACAAAGAGGATGGCTAGTAACTGGTGACCACCAGCCCTCAGAAACTGAGCATCCTGGATGGAGATGGCTGAGGGGGGACTCCGGTGGGAGGGTTTTGATTCTTCTGTGCTTTCATCGTCTGAGTCCTGATCCCTGGGCGGCCACAGCACCTCTAAGAAAGGTATCGGGACAGTCGCTAAAGATGGTCCGGCTTTACTCCAGCGGGGCTCTCCCTGGGGCGCTGCAGCTGGGCCTGGGTGGGCGGGGCTTCCAGCCCAGGAGCGGGGCGGGGTCATGATGGAAAACATCAGGGGCCAGGGGATTCTTTCTGGAGGCAGGCTAGGGGGTCAGGCTCCCCTGGGTGGTCAGCACGAGCTCCGGCTAAGCCGACCCATCAGGGGCCTTGCTGAGACTGGGCGACGCAGGCCAGCTAGACCGACGCTGATGGTCAGACACTGGAGGTCGAGCCTGGAGGGGCTGAGTTTGGGCCCCGGAGGGTTTGTGTGCCCCACAGAGGGCTTGTTGTGGAAGGGGGAAGGGAGCTCGGACCCAGGTCACAGAAGCAGGTGCTTCACACACTGCATTTATCCAGAGATGCGGTCTGGCTGTGGTTAGAAGCCGTGCTGGTCCGGCTGTACAAGTGGAAGAGGAATCCCTCTCAGGTTAAAGACCTGGAACACCAAGGCTCAGAGAGGGCAAGGAACTCTTGCAAAGATTCACAGTGAATGCACATTGCGTCTTTATGCTGAAGACGAGCCCTACCATCCTCACCTCATCTGTGAAGCCTTCCCATCACTAGATGACCAGAGAACAATAGCTCAAGATGCTAAAATGACTTTCCAGAGTCACAGAGTTAGTAAGTCAAAGAGCTGAGCTATTTATATTCCCCAAAGAACCTTTTAATTAGAAAAATACAGAAAAGTACAAGAACAGAAAACAAAGTTCCCATAAACAGACGTGATTGTTAGTAACATGCTGTATATTATGTTTAATTGCAGGAATGTGAGCTTTTATGTTTTCACCATCATTATGTATACATTTGGATATAGTTACTGAGGTTATCATAGGGTTTTAACATGCAAAATAAGATAACTTAGAACAAGTCAATCATTTAAGTTTGTTGTAAATTCCCTATTGGTTGCAATGTGTAGATTGTTTATATTTTATAGAGTAGCAAATTTCTTAAAAATTCAAAACAGCAAATACTTTTTGATTACCTTGCTTACATACTAGATACATAATATATATGACCTATACATAATGTGTTGTCTATATGTGTCAAAATTCATATCTATAACTACACAAACCAAAGTGGAATTTTCTTACTCTGATTCTCAAGCTTACTTCCCACAGGTAACCAGTACTGAAGTGTGGTGCAAATCCTTTCAGGCTCTTTTTTTTTTTTTAAGTAGAGCTAAAATTGTAATCCAGGTCAATGTACTCCAAATTCTGTGTTGTTTCCATTAAGCGAGATAATGTGTGTAAAGTACCAGCAAATGCCTAGTGTGTAGTAAGCACTCAGTAACCTGTAGTTTTGTTTCACTTCTATCAACACCGCTGAATGGAATTAGTGATCCAATCAGTGAATTCTTGGTGCAAGTTTTGTGCTCAGTACCACACTGGGTATAGGATGTACTTGAGAAGGTGTGAAGGGTACAGAATGTCATTTTAATAATACCTACAGGTAAGGGAGTCCAGACAGAAGCCTGGTCGGGAGGATACCAGGTAACCTGGTAACAGAGAGGGGCGTGAAGGCTGACCTTCAAGGCCGCAGTGATCTGACTCCTTCATCCTCCAGGTGTTGTCAATGACCGTTCCCTCGCTTTTGATAAAAACGCATTGCAGGCGTATGGCAGTTTCCACGTGGGCCTTCCATGTGGCGAATGTAACTGTAAGCAGATAGGTTAGGGGGTCCCCAGAGAGAGAGAACTAGGAATGGCTTTCTTGACCTAAGAGAACCCATTTTGTGATCTAAGCCTGGCCATAGTGCTTGCCCTTGAACAGGTCTCAGTCATTAATCTTAAGGGAACAGAGGAATGCAGGGAACAGAGAAGGGGCAGTGAAAGCAGTGCAGTGATAAGCAGAGTCCTAGCTCCTCTTCGAGGGACAGGCCTAATAATAAATACATCCTTGAGCTCTGAGGGAACCAAGGACCCCTCCCCAGTGGACGTTGGAAGAATAATGGTGACCCTCCCGACTTCAATCAACTAGAGCTTGGACTCTGTCGACCTTTGCCCCAATTCTATGCTGAGTTCTCCTCTGTTCAAGCCCCTCATGAATATGCGTGCACCCTAGCTTAAAACTTCCTCGGTTTTTCTGTCGGGGAGACACTGCCTTAACATCCCCGGTGTTCTCCTTACTTGCTGCAAGTAATAGTAAATCCCTCCTTCTCTCCATCTTTGGCTTGGTTGTGTCTATTGGCTCGCCAACCACCAAGAGGCGAACCCAGTTTTTGGGTAACAAAACCACCAGCCTGTGGAGGCTCGAACTCCGTCGGGTACGCCTGGCTTCATGGCCCACATAACTGGAATAACATGACTTCAAATCCAGCTGCCTTTGCTGCTCAGATCCGCCTCTGCACCATCCCCTCCCGGGGTGTGGACCCGTCTCTGGAGGCCGCTTAGTTCACTCAAGTTCTGGTTGCTGGAAGCTTCTGTATGGTGCCCCAGACAGCACTCTCCTTTAAAACTAATTTTGCCAGAGTAAAATCTCACTAAGTTGAGCCTTCAAACAGGGATGGCACACTTGATCTTTGTTAACAGAGTTCCTACACCAGTGAATTTTCAGGACTCTATTAGCCATAAGAGCAATTCAGGCTAAAATTAGTAGCTTCCTCCAAGGAGAGCTCAGTAAATGAAAGGTTCTGTAACCATGTCTTTCTAGATCTAGAAATGGATTCTTATGTGTAAGCGTTGTATTTTTCTATAATTAATTAATTAATTAATTTTTGGCTGCGTTAGGTCTTTGTTGCTGCACGTGTGCTTTCTCTAGTTGCGGTGAGCGGGGACTGCTCTTCGTTGCGGTGCTCGGGCTTCTCATTGCAGTGGCTTCTCTTGTTGCGGAGCATGGGCTCTAGGCACGCGGGCTTCAGTAGTTGTGGCCTGTGGGCTCAGTAGTTGTGGCGCACGGGCTTATTTGCTCTGTGGCATGTGGGATCTTCCCGGACCAGGGCTTGAACCCGCGTCCTCTGCATTGGCAGGTGGATTCTCAACCACTGCGCCACCAGGGAAGCCCTGTAAGCGCTGTATTTTTGTGACACTGGATTGTGTCAAGCACATCTCTTATAGAACTTTAACAATAGCATGACTTAATTTTATAAAACTCATAAATGAGTAAATGAATGCCTAGGGCCAACTTCCTAGAACTCCCGAGAAGTGCTCAGAATTCCAGGATGCCTGAAGCTCAGTCACCATCCCCCTCCTGTTCGCCTCAGGCGCTGTGCTTTGGGTTGCAGGTCTTCCCTCCCGAGCTCTCCTAGAAATAATGCAAAACGTTGTTTAAATATACTGGAATTTAGCTTTTTATTTAGTTAGCCTGGCCTTCTTATTCCACATCGGACTGGATTTGCAGGAGGTTACAGATTAATTTATAAAGAAAAATTTCAAAGCAGAGAAATGCGGATATGCCAGACAAAGGAAGCCAGTGGTCCGGCACAGGCCCCGTGCTCTCTTGGTGAGAATAAAGGCATCCGTGTTATTTGTTGAAGTGTTCTGAGTTAGTGTTCTGTTTTGTTTGTAGTGACCTTGAAGGGGCTGTTTGGATCCTGGCTTTGTTTTGTAACCTCTACTTTATTGTTTCTGATTTTTATCAGTGTTTGTGCTTGCAGTATGTTTATTTTGACAGAACCCTGTGGGCCCCAGGTACAAATTCATCGTGTGTAGGTAGCACATATTAGAACCATCACCGTGTCTACATTCAGTATTTCCATCCTGAAGTCTTCCCAGTCCAGAAGACCAAGCTTATTTGACCTGGTTTGAAAAGGTGTGTAGATACATAATTTTATCATTCTTATATTCCCATGAAGGAGGAGTTCTTTAATTTCTACTGGGTAGATTATTCTTCAGTGGGTGTTCTGGGGTTTCACATCAGTTTGTAATATTTGTGCCTGGTGGGCCCAGAGATATTTGTGTGCCTGTGTGTTTATCTCCTGACCCTTGCGACTCACTGAGAAGGGAAGGTGGGGACCACTGGGCTTCTTGCCACGGCCTTGCTTTCCAGGTAGCTGGTTGGTATGTAAACTTCGGCTTTCCCCCTCCATGCCCTAACCACTAACCCTGACAGGGCCCCCATGTCTGTCACCACTGGGTCTGTTCTCAGGGCTCCTGCCGGCCTCTTCCAAAGACAGACTCAGAGCCTCTTTTCATTTTAAAAATTTTGCTGCTAATCATTTCTGGAAAAACCCAACAGGTACAGTTGATTTTTTTTTCTTTCAGAGTAGTAAAGATACAAAGCTTAAGAAAATGTTTATAGAAGCCGACAGTTCTGGATTCTTTTTATAAAATGTACTTTTAAATCTCTCAAGTAATACACGCTTGGTGTGAAAACACAAGCAATACTGACGTATACCGAGCAAAATTTTCTCTAGGGATGGTAATTTGCTGGGCAGAGCGTTTGCACATTAAAATTGGGATAGATACTAACAAATGGATGCCTTCCGAAAGCGTTGTACTGTTCACACGCCACCAGCAGCTAATTTCCCTACCCAGCTACCAGTTTCCCTAGGTGCTTCCCAACACTGGGTACAGCTTTGCAAATGTTTACCACTTTGATAGGCGAGAAAAGGGCATTTCATGTTTATCTGCATTTCCCTCATTACAATGGAGTTGAATATCTTTTTATATTTTATTGTTTGGCTCTTTTGTGAGACATGAAATCAAAGTCATCTTGTACTTGGGAATGTGTGGGGTACCTCTCCTGCTTCTGAGTTTTGGTGAGAGGCCAGAGGACACTTCGGGCCGGTCCTCCTCTGCCCCAGGCTGGGGTTCGGGCGGGGGCCCTGCGACGTTCGCCGTGACTGTGGCTGTAACCTCTTACCTAGAAAAAGTAACAATGTTCGGCTGTCATAATTAGCTGTCAAAGCCCCTTCAACTGCCTCTCAACTACACCACGTGTGCCACATCTTACTTGCTCGTTAACGTCAGGCTCGCCGAATGCGAGGGACCAGCGAGCACCACGGCGGGTTCCAAGGTGGCCTGGCCAGCTCAGCTGCCCACTTTTCCCTCGGCCCCTGGGCTCCTAACGTGGAGACGCTGGAAGCTCGCGTCCCTCCCCCTGCCTATGGCTGAACACGGTCCCTGCACCCGCCCCGGCCGAGCCCACCGCCTGCTGCCCATCCCGGGGCTCGGCCGCACCCTCCCCCCAGCAGGTCCACGTGCCCAGCGCCTCCGCCCTCGGGGGTCCCGGCCACCATTCGAGCAGTTTCCCACCTGAACGGCTGGGCTGCTGCGCAGCCCCGGGACCACCAGGCGCGGGGGCGGGGCGCCCTGGCGGGAACTGGAACCGCTTCCAGTCCCGCCCACCGCGCCCTCGAGCCACGGACCCAGGGGTGTGCGCATGCGCACTATGCCCGCTCCGCGTCCGGCGGCTGTCGCCATGGTGACCGGAGCCCCGGCCGCCCCGCCCCCCGCGCCGCTGCCCCGCAGACCTGGCCGCGCCCCCCCGCGGGGTGAGGGGTGAGGGGGTCAGCTCGGGGTGGGGGGAATCCCAGGCTGAGGGGTGAGGAGGTCCGTCCGGGTTGCGGGGGCCTCGGGCTGAGGGGTGAGCGGGGGCGGTCCGAGATGAGTGGGGGCCAGGTTAAGGGGGCCCGGGTGAGAGGTGATCCCGGGTGGAGGGTGAGGGGGTCGGCCGGGGGCTCGGAGATCATCCCGAGGTGTTGGGGGGCCCGTGGTGGGGGGTGAGGTGTGAGGGGGTCAGCTTCGGGTCGGGACCCGAGGTAAGGGCCTCGTGGAGTGATGTGGGGGGCGGGGACCTCGCTGAGAGGAGGAGGAGCCTCGTTGGAGGTGTGGGAGGGTCGGTTGGGGTCAGGGCCTGGCCGGAGGGGCGGTGACTTGGGGGGGGACCGCGAGCAGGGGAAATGGGGGCCCGGGGGGTGTGGCCCGGCCTGGAGGTGGGCCCAGTCCCGGGCGTACGGTGGGTCTCGCTGGGTGCGGGGACCGGGTCCGGTCCGGGAGGGGCCGGGGCGGGGGTGGGGAGGGCCGGGTCCTGGAGGTGGGCCCGCCCCACAGCCCGGCCCCGCCCGGCCCCACTGGCCGCGTCCGGTCCTGCAGGAGCCGCAGCCGGTGCGTCCGCGCTGCGGGCCGGCCGAGGAGGGGCGCGCACGGACGCACGGACGTACGGACGCCGGCGCCCGCCCGGGAGCATGTGGAAGCTGGGCCGGAGCCGGGTGCTCCTGGACGAGCCCCCCGAGGAGGAGGATGGCCTGCGGGCGGGGCCGCCGCCCTCCGTCGCCCCCGCCGCCGCCGCCGCCGCCGCCGCCGCCGCGCAGGTGAGGGGGCGCGGGTCGGGGAGGGAGTAGGTGAGGCCTGCGCTGCGCGGTTGGAGAGGCGCACAGGTGGGGTGCGCAGGTGAGGCCCGCGCCGCGCGGCCCGTTAGGAAACCGAGGTTGGTCCGGGGGCCACCGCGTGGCTCGTGGTGACCCCCCACGTTAGGAGTGACTGAACCCCGCGCCCCGCCGCCCCCCTCGCGCGGGTTCGGGACGGCGGGCAGTCGGTAGGGCACAGGGCGCGCACCCAGTAACCTCGGGCCGTGGCCTTGCTGCGGACGGGGACCTGCCTTCCGAGTGGTTGGTGCCCGGGCCGTCCTATCCGCGGCGAGTCCGGGACCGCGCCACGCCGGGGCGGACTCACGGGCAAGGCCTGGACCGGTGGGGGCCAAAGCAGCGCGCTAAGTGTGCTAAATACTTGTTTGGATAAGCAACAGACTTTCACCTATGTTTAAACCTTTGGCTGGAGGAAGAAGGCAGATGTCCTTTATACAGAAAGACACTGGCCTTACAAGTTCAGAGATGTGCCTAGAATGTTTAGAATTTTTTAATTAAAAAGGATCCCAGGTGGATCCTGTCTGCGCTACAAATGCTTCCCTCCACCTCACCCCCAACGCAGCGTTCCTTTCCATGTGCAGTGAAATTCAGCTCTTTATTTTATTTTTAAAATGACGGTGGTCATACAGTTTCTTGTTTGTTAAATGTTTGGAAACTCGCCTGTTGCTGGTGGCCTGTAAAGGAAGTTAATGGGGATCTGTATCTTTCTTCTCAGGACTTGTAAATAGTTCACCAGATTGTTTCTTTCCCAGTTGGTTCTAAATAACTTCCCTTGGAACTGAAGTTGTCTCATCTTGATAAGACATTTCTTAATAGGAGTTAAATGCCCTTGATTAAGCATTTAAATATGGTCCCTATCTGAAGTGTCTTTCAGAAATCGAGTTTTGGTGGTATTATTGCTCACCTTACTATTTATTTTTTAAATCTCAAAATTTTATGGTTACTTTATTTTTATAAATTTATTTATTTTGGGCTGCGTTGGGTCTTCATTGCTGCACGCGGGCTTTCTCTAGTTGTGGCGAGCAGGGGCTACTCTTCGTTGGGGTGCGTGGGCTTCTCATCGCGGTGGCTTCTCTTGTTGCAGAGCACGGGCTCTAGGCACGCGGGCTCAGTAGTTGTGGCTCACGGGCTCTAGGGCGCAGGCTCAGTAGTTGTGGCGCACGGGCTTAGCTGCTCCGTAGCATGTGGGATCTTCCTGGACCAGGGCTGCAACCCGTGTCCCCTGCATTGGCAGGTGGATTCTTAACCACTGTGCCATCAGGGAAGCCCTTTATGGTTACTTTAAACAGCAGCTCTCTTAAGTATAATGTTGACAATTTATATGCAGTTTAAGTGTGGTTACAGAGTTATTTAATTTTGTAAATAAGTGTTACTGGTCAACGATAAGCAATATTTGTTGTTTCTGAACGAACGCTTAAAATTTTTAAATTGATTCTTCCTATGTTCAGCTTCTATTTCTCCTAATGAATCCTAAAACACATTTTTTTCCTCTTAAGTTAAATTACTAACAGGGAAAAGTTGGAAGGATAGGAGATTGAACACCCACATATATACTTCCTAGACTCCACCATTAGTCTTTATAATAGTTTTTATTTTTAGGTACCCAGCAATTGAGTGGAAAATGCAGAGTTCCCATATACCCCCTGTCCCCATACAGACACAGCCTCCCCCTGATACTAGCAAAATCCCATTTGTTACAACCAGTGAACCTCCACGGACACATCATTATCGCCCAGAGTCCACAATTTACATTAGGGTTCCCTCTTGGTGTTCGTTCTGTGGGTCTGAACAAATGTGTAATGACATGAACTCACCATTATAGTGCCATACAGAGGAGGTTCACTGCCCGAAAACCCTCTGTGCTGCCCGTTCACCCCTTCCTACAGCCCCACAGCCACTGATCTTTTTAGTCTCCGTAGTTTTGTCTTCTCCAGAATGTCAGAGTTGAATCATAAAATATGCAGCTTTTATAGATTGGTTTCTCTTACTCACTGAGCAGTATATTTAAGGGTCCTCCCTGTCTTTTCACAGCTTGGTAATTCATTGCTTTTTAACGCTGAATAATATTCCATCGTCTGCATGTACCAGTTTACCTGTTCACCTACAGAAGGGCATCTTGGTTGCTTCCAAGTTTTGGTAGTTGTATATAAAACTGCTATAAAACATCATGTGCAGGGTTTTGTGTGGACATCAGTTTTTAACTCACTTGGATAAATACCAAGGAGTGTGATTCCTGCATCATAGGCTAAGAGTATGTTTTGTTCTGTAAGAAACCAGACTGTCTCCAAAGTGACTGTACCAATCTGCATGCCCACCAGCAATAAATGAGAGTTCCTCTTGCTTCCTGTCCTTGCATTCCAGCATTCGTTATCAGTGTTCTGGATTGTGGTCATTCTAATAGGTGTGTAGTGGTATCTCGTTTAATTTGCATTTCCCTGATGACATGTGATGTGGAGCATCTTTATTGCTCATTTGCCATCTGTATGTCTTCTTTGGTGAGATGTCTGGTCAGATTTTTTTGCCCCATTTTTTAATTGAGTTGCTTTTTCTCCTTATTGTTGAGTTTTAAGAGTTCTTTGTGTATTTTGGATAACAGTCCTTTATCAGATGTCTTTTCCAAATATTTTCTCCCAGTCTGTGGCTTGTCTTTTCATTTTCTTAACATTATGTTTCACAGAGCAGAAGTTTTTAATTTTAATGAAGTCCAGGTTATCAATTATTTCTTTCATAGATCATGTCTTTGGTGGTGTTTCCCCAAAGCCATCAGCACGCCCAAAGTCATCTGGATTTTATCCTGTATTATCTTCTAGGAGTGAGATCTGACTGCAGCTTCTGTGTTACTTTATTAAGGGTATCTATAGCTTGATGTGTTGAAAACTTTGCTATAGAAAAGCAGACTTTTTGTGACAAGTCAGTCATACTCTGAATTTAGTTCATTTCATCAAGTAGACTGATCTTTATCCCAAAGCCAGCTTCTCTTAGCATTAAACTTTAAAATTCGCAACAAGTCTACCATAAAACTTCTGCTGGCAAAATTTTATTTTAAAGTTGAAAGAGGTAGGAATTCATACGGGAATAATTTAATGGATCTGTTAAATTGTGTCTCATTAGAAAGACAGTCTCATTCTGTTTCGTTTTCAGTCTCAGGCGGCCCGCCACCACCCCTGTACCCCTGCACCCCTCCACCCCTGTCAGCCCGCTCATATTAAACATGTAGGCTCAGAGTACACTTTGTCTTATTCTAGAAAGGCATTTAGTTTGTATTCAAATCTGGTCTGTTCGACCTACTTGAAAATCAGGTCACATGGCTGTAATCTGTGTTGTTTTTTAAAAAAGAAAAAATAGCTTAATGTTAGGTTCTAGTAAGTTTGAAATGTGAGGCATTCAGTTATTACTTGGATTTAAGGAACACTTGACTGTACTAAAATAGCTTTAACATTATAGAAAATAAATTTCTCTGAGCATTTCTTTAGGCAATTGGCCTTTTTTGTCATGAATACACATCTATTTTTTATTAAAGTATAACAGTGGGGTTTTTAAGGTGAATCATTTATTGTAATCATTTTAAAAAGAGAGACTTGCAAGTTTTAATGAGTTTAATTAAAAAAAAAAACAAATCTGCTATGCATATGGTAAAGGATTTCTGGATATTAAATGCCAGGTCTTCTTCCTCTTTCCAGAGGGAAGTATTGTTACCTTTTTATATATAGCTATCCATGAAACATTTATGCATATACATAAATGTATATTTAAAATCATACATTTGTTTTCCCACTACAAACATTCTTCTGCACTTTGAATTGTTCCCTTGATAAATAATATGTGTACCATGGAGCACTTCCTGTCTTAGCACTGCAGCTGAAAAAAATCATCTTTAAGCCTGTGTATGATTAAATCTAATTGGGCTCCTTCTGGTGGATATGGAGTTGCTGAGTCTTCTTTAGGCCCTGCTCCGGGGTCTGTGAGCGGTGAGAAGGAAATGGGGGTCTGCGATGAGACCCGCGTGCCGAGGTTTGGGCCGGCCTTCACTTGATTTGAGCTGCACTGCACTGGGACTTAGCTAGCTGTACTTTAATGTCCTTAAAAACAAAACTCATGGCGTTTTTGGCATATTTTCGTGTTAAAATTTTAAAAGGCTTAGACATATTCTGTAGGCATTCCAAAAAAAAAAAATCAGGGAACATTTCAGGTGCTTTTTACTCTGCTCTGAAGATAGGAAGAACCAAGGGGTAGTAAGTCTTAGCTGAGATGACACCGAATCTGCCTTGTGGGGTACTGTGAGAGCTCTGTTTAAGTTTGCTTTATGGTGATGGGAAGAAAGGAGTGAAGTAGATGCTTGAAGGCTTATGGGAGTGCTTTAGTTGAGAAAGTAAATGCTCTAAGGCCTCACACTCTTTCTTGGGGGTGAGATACTGGGAGGAGCATGGGCTTTGAGGATAGACTGGGCTTTAATTAACAACTTTAAGACGCTTACCCCTTGCTTTTTCTACTTAGCAATACGTTTTGGATCCAACTGTTATGTGAAGAGCTTCTTTATTCTTTACAGTGTTTGTGTGTGTTTCAGTGTTGTATGGTATTTCCTGGTATGGATATATAGACTTTAAATGCCAGACCTCTATTGGTGACCTTTAGGAGGTTATTTCTAGTCTCTTTCTATTACAAACATGAGCATAAATCATTTCACATATCTGACAATAGATGTCTAGAAGTGGAGCTGCTGAGTCCAAGGGGACCTCCCTTTGTAATTTTGTTTTTAATCAAACATTTATCATTTATTAGTTTATTTTTCTTTTCTTTCTTATTAGTTATCTGTTTTATAAATATTAGTGTGTACATGTCAATCCCAATCTCCCAATTCATACCCCCTCCCCCTGCTTTCCCCCCTTGGTGTCCATGCGTTTGTTCTCTACATCTATGTCTATTTCTGCCTTGCAAACCAGTTCATCTGTACCATTTTTCTAGATTCCACATACATGTGTTAATATGTGATATTTGTTTTTCTCTTTCTGACTTATTTCACTCTGTATGACAGCCTCTAGGTCCATCCATGTCTCTACAAATGACCCAATTTCGTTCCTTTTTATGGCTGAGTAATATTCCATTGTATATATGTACCACATCTTTATCCATCATCTGTCGATGGGCATTTTGGTTGCTTCCATGACCTGGCTATTGTAAATAGTGCTGCAGTGAACATTGGGGTACGTGTGTCTTTTTTTTTCTTTTAAAGCTTTTTTTTTTTAACTAATTAATTTAATTTTATTTATTTTTGGCTGTATTGGGTCTTTGTTGCTGTGTGGGGGCTTTCTCTAGTTGCAGTGAGTGGGGACTACTCTTCACTGCGGCACGCGGGCTTCAGTAGTTGTGGCTCGTGGGCTCTAGAGTGCTGGCTCCGTAGTTGTGGCACATGGGCTTAGTTGCTCCGCGGCATGTGGGATCTTCCCGGACCAGGGCTCGAACCCATGTCCCCTTCATTGGCAGGCAGATTCTTAACCATTGTGCCACCAGGGAAGCCCCATGTGTCTTTTTGAATTATGGTTTTCTCTGGGCATATGCCCAGTAGTGGGATTGCTGGGTCATATGGTAATTCTATTTTTAGTTTCTTAAGGAACCTCCATACTGTTCTCCATAGTGGCTGTATCAATTTACATTCCCACTAAGAGTGCAAGAGGGTTCCCTTTTCTCCACACCCTCTCCAGCATTTGTATGGAGACACCAAAGACCCTGAATAGCCAAAGCAGTTTTGAGAGAAAAAAAAAACGGAGCTGGAGGAATCAGACTCCCTAACTTCAGACTATACTACAAAGCTATAGTAATCAAGACAGTATGGTACTGGCACAAAAACAGAAATATAGATCAATGGAACAGGATAGAAAGCCCAGAGATAAACCCACACACCTATGGTCAACTAATCTATGACAAAGGAGGCAAGGATATACAATGGAGAAAAGACAGTCTCTTCAATAAGTGGTGCTGGGAAAACTGGACAGCTACATGTAAAAGAATGAAATTAGAACACTCCCTAACACCATACACAAAAATAAACTCAAAATGGGTGAAAGACGTAAATGTAAGACCAGTTATAAAACTCTTACAGGGAAACATAGGAAAAACACTCTTTGACATAAATCACAGCAAGATCTTTTTTGACCTACCTCCTAGAGTAATGGAAATAAAAACAAAAATAAACAAATGGGACCTAATGAAACTTAAGAGCTTTTGTACAGCAAAGGAAACTATAAACAAGACCAAAAGACAACCCTCAGAATGGGAGAAAATATTTGCAAACAAGTCAGTGGACAAAGGATTTATCTCCAAAATATATAAACAGCTCATACAGCTCAATATCAAAAATACAAACAACCCAATCAAAAAATGGGCGGAAGACCTAAATAGACATTTCTCCAAAGAAGACCTACAGTTGGCCAAGAGGCACATGAAAAGCTACTCAACATCACTAATTACTAGAGAAATGCAAATCAAAACTACAATGAGGTATCACCTCACACTGGTTAGAATAGGCATCATCAAAAAATCTCCCTTTGTAATTTTGATAGATGTCTCGAAACTGCCCTCCCAAAGAGGTTGCATGAATGTATGCGTCAACCAGCCACGTATGCAACTGGCTTTCAGGATGGGCTGGCCAGTATGATACAATGCAGTATGTCTGCAGAGTTTTAGATCTGATGGGTGAAAAGTACTACCTTAATGTGGTTTTAATTTGTGTTTCCCTTGTGGACGATATTAAATAGCTTTTCCTATGTTTATAAGCCTAAACAAAGACTTCTAAAGTCTTCCCCATCAGTCCTGTTACCGTGTCACTAGATGGATTAAACTGGAGTCAAAATAACTGCATTTGTGTGCAGACACAGCGTGGTGGTTCAGATATGGACATTGTCGCTGGTGTCCATATCCATATGCCTTGGTTGAGTCCCACCCCTGCTGCTTGTTAGCCAGATGCCCTTGTGCAGGCCCCCCCTATGCAGACAAGCTTCAGGTTTTGTTTTTTTGGGATTTTTTTGCGGTACGCGGGCCTCTCCCGTTGCGGAGCACAGGCTCCGGACGCGCAGGCCCAGCGGCCATGGCTCACGGTCCCAGCTGCTCCGCGGCCTGTGGGATCCTCCCAGACCGGGACACGAACCCGTGCCCCCTGCCTCGGCAGGCGGACTCTCAACCACGGCGCCACCAGGGAAGCCCTCAGGTTTGTTTTTAATCTGTGAAATTGGGATAAGGTGAAGCTACTCTACCATGTATTGTCTGTTGTCCTTAGACACTGCTAAAAGCCCTTGACTGGGTTAGTGCCACCATTTGCCAGATGTGTAAACCAGTCACAAAGCAGGAGGGTGACAGCTACTACTAGGTGGTGACAGAGACTCTCTACTTGACCAGAATGGAGTCAGGCTCCCTTGTGCCCTGTTTCTGATCAATGTCAATGAGTCTTGACCCTGAGACTCTTTGTCAGCAGCTCTGGAATCTTCTTGCTGCCCATGTGGCCCGGCCTGGGTAGGGGTGGGGAGGCTGCAGATGGTCAGGAGATTTGAGGGTGGCGGCGACAGTGATCCCAGCGTCAGCCCAGCTGCACTCCTACCAGTGACGCCGACCTCCTGCGTCTTACTGATTTGATAGCGTTTAGAGAGCACTTAACTGTCTTCTTAAGAGTCATCTAGATTCTAGTCCAAAGGCTCCACAGAGAAGGATTCAATGTCCACTGCTGTGACCCTAATGCCAAGAAAGGGCTGGAGGTGCAGCTGTGCGCCCCTCTCCGTGCTTGTGGAGTGGAGGGACTGGGCAGCACCACCAGATGTGGGAACTGGGGTTGTGTGTAAAGTGCTGAGGGGGTTAAATGGGTCATCAGGGAAGGAATTGCAGCGTCGGTTTTCTTTTCACCGGCCTGGAAGGATGAGTGGGAGTCATCTAGCCTAGAAGATCTGATTTCTTCCTGGATACAGGCTCATTTGGGACTAGGCAGATACTTCTTTGTGAGGTTAGTCTTATTGGACATTCCCATGATAAATCTGATGTTTAGTCCGCAAAACTCCTTTCATCAAATAAAAGCAGACGGTTAGTTGAGGAAAGGGGAGGAAGAGAAGATAAAAGATCAGAGGTAAAATACTCCTTCCCTCTAGATTCACTTAAGGCATCTCAAAGGAGGCCTGAAGTTTCTCCTGTTTATGAGACACAGTAGCACATTCCAGTGGAAATACAGCGCAGAAATGTTCTGGTGGCCACAGTGAGAGTGTTTTTAAAAAGGTGAAATTAATTTCAATGCAATATTCTAAATTAAATATATCCAAAATATTAATTATATCAATATGTAGCCAATATAAAAATTTGTTCAGGAGTTACTTTACTTTCACTTTCTTTCGTACTAAGTCTTTGAAATCTAGTGTGTATTTTACATTTACTAGCACACCTCAATTTGTATACTCACTTTTCCTCAGAAATACGTGGTCAGTATTTAGATTTTATAAAATTTGCAGTTGAAAAAGTAGATTGTTTTGTCCAAGTTGTTCTGAACATACATAAAAGTTTTCTAATAACTGAATTGAGTGTCTTTTTTTGAATTGGTACATAAATAATTTAAAATGCGTTTCCTCAGTCGTGCTAGCCCGGTTCCAGCTCCCTGGCAACTGCGTTTAGCTGCTGGTTAGTGAATTGGATGGCATAGTTCCGGACTTTTCCCCCAGATTCAGATCAGCTCATCTCAGGTTTGTGGATACTTGTACGTGCCTGGGCCTGTGAACCTCTCTAGGCATGAGCTGGTTGAATTCCAAGGTCCCCCACCCGGTCGTGTTAGCACAGTGGCCTCTTGAGGATGGAAATGGTTAAGGTTTGGTGTCTGTCTCAGGCCCCAGGCCCCAGCACACTACTCTGTGTAATGTTCACCCGTCAATGCTAATATTAAGCATTTAGATTGAAATTGTTATTCCTAAGAGTTTAAAATCCTAATTCATAACATTCACTTTTACTGATTTTACTAGAGCTTAAGGTCATACGACTTAGAATATTCTTTAAAAATTGCTACTCATTAAAAATTGCATCACAGAAGATTGTGATGTACCTTAAGGAGAAGATGCATGTTAGATGAGCTTTGTTTAGGCGTGAGGTCAACGTTAATGACTATACAATACATATTAAATAAAGTGTCTTTATACAGAAACACACACAAAACAAGGTTATATATTGAATGATTGATGAAAATGTGACAGAGGCTCACAGGAACCTGACCCCGTATTTCCTGTAAGAGCAGTGATTCAGTATTTGCTGATTCATTGTCCGTGGCAACTTTTACAGCGCAGCTGCCTTGAATAACGAGAATCAACTCTATTTTACATTTGAGGAGCTTAAGGTAGCTAAAAAACTTGTGCAGAGTTATGTAGCCACTAATAGGAATTTGAATCCGGGTTTCTCTTGAGGTTTGGTGTTTTTTGTTTTGTTTTGTTTTGTTTTGCTACCCTCTTTCTCTTACCTTACAGGTTATCATAAATTTGTGATATTTTTCTTCACTTTCCAAACATTCATATTTTATATTCAAAAAATTCTAGGGCTTCAAAAATTAGTGCCTTAAAAAGCATTGATAAAATTGTGTCTTGGCTCAAATTTCAACAAAACAAACACCCTAGGATACTTCTACTTTTTTCTGTGCTTAAGTATTTTAATAATGAGTGTATTTATCGAAGGCTTACTATGGGAGATAGATGGTTCTCTGGTGAATTAGCAAGTGAAAAGTACTAGAACATTGTGAGAAAAGCAGAGCTGTCGCACATACACGCACCCTTTTCTTTATTCACCTCCTTTTCAACTTAATTATTGGAGGAAGAGCAGGTAGATTTTAAGCCGGTTCTTGAGGAAAGACAGTGAGAAAGGGGGGAAATGGCGTAGCTTTGGATCCAAAAGAGGTTTGGGGGATAGAGAACAAACCAATTTAACTGGCACGGGAGGTTAGGAAGCCCCATTAAGGGTTTCAGACTTCACCTTTTAGACAAATATTGAGGGTCTTTGAGTCAGGGCTTCATGCTATTTGACAGGAAATACTTGTCTGAGGAGGAGGGATTAGAGGCCAGGTGCATTTAAAACAGGATTCTGGTGTAGGAGTTCAGACGTGAAACAAGAGCCTGAATTCTAGATGGATTAGTATCAGGACAAGCGGGAAGAAGTGAGCTTGCCAAAGCCGATGGAAGAGAGCTCTTACCTTTGGAGGTGCAGGTCAAAGGCTGAAGGACAGTCGGAGTGATCAGGACGAAGATGTCACCTCTGAGCAGTAGGGAAGCCCAGGGCACTGTGGCTTTGGGAGCAGCTTAACGAGTTGACTGTGGACGTGTGACTTGGGGACGGCGTCGCACATCCTGATGGACGAGCCGCGCAGGTGCGGTGCTGGGGGGAGGAGCTGAAGGGCTCATCATTTGTGAAAAACTGCAAGGACCTGGCTATCCATTTCAGAACTTACACGGCAGCTGATGAATGAACTGGGACCAGTGGAAAGGGAGTAGGTAGCCCGGTGTCAGCAGGCAGACCTGAGCCCACCTGTCACTAATTGTGTGACTAGGGGCAGATGAGTTAGTTATTCCCTCTCCAGAATCCCTGTTCTCAGTGAGAGGTTTAGAGCAGGAATTGCTGTGCAGGCTATACGGTCTCCATCGCAGCTGCTCAACTTTGCAGCTGTCCTGTGCAAACAGCTATGATGTGTGTAAGTGAACAAGCGTGGCTGCGTTCCATAGAACTGTATTTACACAAACAGGGCTGGGCCGTTCTTGGCTGACCCCTGGTTTAGACTAAAGGATCTTTGAAGTCTCTTCTAATTCTAAGGCAACTGGATTCATTAGAGGTTTGCAGTGTGGCACTTGTTGTGATTTCAGGTACAAGTAGGAAGTCTTAATTGCTAAACTTGGAAATAAATGGCAGGGTGCTAGAGCTCATTTGTATTCTTCCTGGGCTTACATTTTGTTAATTAACAAGTGTGCATTTGTATAGCTTTTCATGCTTTCACGTAAATTAATTGTCTAGTTTGGCCCTTTATCTCATTCCATGATGAAATGAGTCATGCTTTTGTGGTCAAGGAGACGACATTAAGAACAGCATGTGATCATCGCATCATCTTAACCCAGATGGAGCGTGGAGGCAAAAGGAACTGGGAGGTGTTTTGAGACAGTAAGAACGGTGTGTGTAACCTTAGTTCTGCGGAGCCTGGGGGCCAGCAGGTGCCCTTCTGAGGAGACTGCTGACTTTCCCCCAGTAGCAGGTGTTCATTGGGTGTACAGCTCCCTAACCAGAGAGCATCGTTTGCACCAGCAGGGGCTCTGTTTCCAGGTTCTGGCCTGTCATGTGAGAGGAAGCCATGTGTGCACCTGCCTTGCTTCCTCTCTTTCCCTCGTCACATAGGTCAGTGGTGGCGGGCTGTCTTCCACCCCAGAGGTGGTGTTGTGTTGTGCTGTGCTGTGTTACAGCAGCAAATTTTATTACAACCAAGAGGCTTTATTACACAATTCCCCCCAGTGACCAACTGTAAGTCATGTACCAGTTACTTCATTCTCCCTCTTCTGTATCAGTTAAACTTTAAAATAATACCTGATGTGATTTAGTGCTTCCTTGTAACTATTTATATCTCTTTCTAGATCTTCTTTGCCAGGTATTTGGCTATAGCTAAATACTAAGCTTGTTGACTGAAGACCAATAATACTTTTTAAAAACAAAGTTTTATAGTGATGGTGTTTTAAACGAGCAATGGAGAAGTTTTGCCCCAAGATGTGATTACAGACATTGATCGATGTGGCAAGAAAGTGTGCTAAGAAATTTTACAGAGAAAAGACAGTCTGTAACTATAATTAAGACTGATCATCTCCACACCTTTCCATTTTTATCATAAGGAATATATATATCTCCATGTTGTTTTTTCCTGATACCAAGCAGTTCTCCAATTTTCTGACACCAAGTGGGTGTTCTGCGATTCATTTCAGTTCTGACACTACCTGAAGTTAGCACAGACCCCACAAGTGAAGGGCTCAGTCCCACAGGACTGCCGCCATGTCAGAAGTCAGCCGCAAATGGGGTGCCCAGGCAAACAGAAGAGGAGTGATGCCAGCAAGATGGTGGAAAGGAAGCCCCAAACCTATTTCCCCTCGGAGACACTGCCTTAACAATATATGGTCCAAAAAAGCCTTTATGACTCCAGAAACCAGTTAAGAAGTTGCAGTAAGCCAGGCAGGCACAAAGCTGAGAACAGTTGCATTGAAATGGGTAAGGAGGCTGCTTCATTTCACTCACAATAGCCATTCCCACAAGTGTACCTTAGCACAATTGGTAGTAAATGCCAAACTCAAGACTTCTTCGTCAGGAAGGTAATAGAAGAGTGGAGCATGTGCCCTACGTTCTGGCTTTTTGAGAAGCTGCCCAAGGGACTAGTTTGTCTCACCTGACTGGCATACTTGGCACACCTGGGGCCACTGAGAACAAATGAGAGTTCAGCTGCTTGTTGCAGTGCCAGAGAACCTACAGTCCCACAGACAGATGCCAGAGGGAAAAAGAGGTTACAAGCTCTGGAAAGAGAAACTGAGAAAACTCTCTAATTGGGAAATTACATGCACAACCTCAGAGGAGACACATCCCCAGAAAAGATTTAGAGGCTCCCAGAATCTCTAGCCAGCATGATTGGTGAAGGTCTTTCCCTATATGAAGCCAGTCCATAAAGACTGGGAGAGGTGGCAGTTTTTTCAAATGCCCAAATCTCAGCAAAAAATAATGAGGCATATGAAGAAACAGGGAAATATGGCCTAGTCCTAGGAACAAAATAAATATCCAGAAACTGACCCTAAAGAAGCTGAGATCTGTGAATTACCTAAAAATTCAAATTAATTGTCTTAAACTCAGTATGCTACAAGAGAGCATAGAGAACTAACTGCAATTGTGAAAGTGATGCATGAACAAAATGTAAATATCAACAAAGAGGAAGTATAAAAAAGGACCAAATTGTGGAGCTGAAGAATACAATAGCTAAATTGAAAGTTTCTCTAGGGGGTTCAACAACAGAATTGACCAAGTAGAAGAAAGAATCAGTGAGTTTGAAGACAAGTCACTTGAAATTACCGAGTCAGGAACAAAAAGAAAAAAGAATGACAAAGAGTGTAGAAGACCTAAGAGACTTATGGGACACGAATAAGTGGACCAATACATGCAGTGTCAGAGAACTAGGAGAAGAGGGCAGGAAGCTTCCCAAACCTGAGGAAGGAGATAAATATCCAAATTCAAGTTGCTCAAAAGAGGCCCAAACCAAGACACATTATAATAAAACTGTCACAAGGCAAAGCCCAAGAGAGAATCTGAAAAACAGCAAGAAAAAAGCGAGTTGTCGGGCTTCCCTGGTGGTGCAGTGGTTGAGAGTCCGCCTGCCGATGCAGGGGACATGGGTTCGTGCCCCGGTCCGGGAAGATCCCACGTGCCGCGGAGCGGCTGGGCCCGTGAGCCATGGCCACTGGGCCTGCGCGTCTGGAGCCTGTGCTCCGCAATGGGAGAGGCCACAACAGTGAGAGGCCCACATACCGAAAAAAAAAAAAAAAGCGAGTTGTCACATACAAGGGAGCACCCATAAGATTCTCAGTGACTATCTTAGCAGTAACGTTACAGGCCAGGAGGAACTGAGATGATATAGTCAAAGTGCTGAAAGAAAATAAAAATGCCAACCAGGAAAACTATCTGGCAAAACCGTCCTTCAAAAATGAAGGAGAAATAAGACCTTCCCAGAGAAATAAAAGCTGAGGGAGTAATTACCTTGTCACTAGGCTTGCTTTACCAGAAATACTAAAGGGAGTTCCTTCACGTTGAAAGGAAAAGATGCTTGATGTAACATAAAAGCACATGAAAACATAAAGCTTTTTGTTAAAGGTGAATATATAGACAGGTATGAAATCTGTAATACTGTGATGGTGTTGTATCACTTTTAATTTGGGTATAGAACTTAAAAGATAAAAGCATAAATATAGTAACTGTAAATAAATGTAAACATATGTAATTTGTGGTATTGATAGCAAGTGGATGGGAGGTGTAACGGAGTAGAGGTTTTGTACGTGATTGAAGTTACTAGTTTAAAAGATTGTTGTAACTATAAAATACATTATGTAGCCCCCACGAAAAAATACCCGTAGAACATACACAAAAGAAAATGAGAAAGGGATCAAAGCATGTCCCTACAGAAAACCAATGAAACAAAGGAAGGAAGCAAGAACAGAAAAGAGGAACAAATAAACTGTCAGACATACAAAAAACAATCAGCAAAATGGAAATAGTAAGTGCTTCCCTATCAGTAATTACTTTCAGTGTAAATGTATTAAACTCCCCAATCAAAAGATACAGAGTAGCTGAATAGATTTTTTAAAGTAAGTATGGGGCTTCCCTGGTGGCGCAGTGGTTGAGAGTCCGCCTGCCGATGCAGGGGACACGGGTTCGTGCCCCGATCCCGGAAGATCCCACATGCCGCGGAGCGGCTGGGCCCGCGAGCCATGGCCGCGGAGCCTGTGTGTCCGGAGCCTGTGCTCCGCAACGGAAGAGGCCACAGCAGTGAGAGGCCCGCGTACAGCAAAAAATAAATAAATAAATAAATAAAGTAAGTAAGTATGCAAGTACATCGGACAAAAAAATAAGTCAAAAATTTGTCACAGGAGACAAAGAGGGTCATCATATAATTGTATATATTACATATATATTATATATGTAATCCATACATCACAGCTCCCAAATATATGAAGCAAACATTGACAGAATTAAGGACAGAAATAGACAACAACATAATAATAGTAGGAAACTTGAATACCCCACTTCCAGTAATGAGTAAAACAACATGCAGAAGATCAGTAAGCAAACAGCAGATTTGAACAACACTATAGACCAAATGGACCTAACCAGACTATATAGAACATTCCCAACAACAGTGGAATACCTGTTCTTCTCAGATTAACAAAGAACATTCTCCAAGGGAAATCATGTTAGGCCACAAAACAAGTCTTAATAAATTTAGTAAGATTGAAATCATATTGAGGATCTTTTGAACCACAGTGGAAGGAAACTAGAAATCAATAGCTAAAGGAAAACTGGAAATTCATAGGTATGTAGAAAGTAAGACACTCTTGAACAACCAGTGGGCTAAAATCACCAGAGAAATTAGAAAATATCTTGAGACAAATGAAAACAAAAGCACAAGACACCCAAATTTATGGGACGTAGCAAAGCAGTACCAAGAAGGAGTTTATAGTGGCAGATGCTTACATTAAAAATTAGACCTCAAGTCAATATATTTACACTTGAAGAAACTAGAAAAAGAACAAACTAAACTCAAAGTTAGCAGAAAGAAGGAAATCATAAAGAATAGAGCAGAGAGAAATGATTAGATAGTAGAAAAACAATAGAAAAAAAGTCAGTGAAACTAAAAGTTGGTTTTTTGGAAAGATTAACAAAATTGACAAACTCTCAGAGGAAAAAAAAGGAAAATCAGAAATGAAAGGTGGTATTAAAACTGATGTCACAGAAATAAAAAGGATTACAAGAGATTGCTATGAACAGTTATACACTAACAAATTTGATAAACTGGAAGATATGAATAGATTTCTAGAAGCATACAACCAACCAAGACTGAACATGAAGAAATAAAAATCTGAACAGATACATAACTAGTAAGGAGTTTGAATCAGTAATCAAAAACCTCCCAACAAAGAAAAACCTTGGACCAGATGGCTTCACTGGAAAATTCTTTTGAACATTTAAAGAAAATTAACACCAGTCCTTCTTAAACTCTTCCCAAAAATTGAAGAGGAAGAAACATTTCCAAACTCATTTTATGAGGCCAGCATTACTCTAATAGCAAAACCAGAAAAAGATACTACAAGCAGACTTCCCTGGCGGTCCCGTGGTTAAGACTTCATGCTCCCACTGCAGGGGGCATGGGTTTGATCCCTGGTCGGGCAACTAAGATCCCACATGCTGCGTGGCGTGGCCAAAAAAAAAGAAAAAGATGCTACAAGAAAAGTATAGAACAGTATCTTTGATGAATATTGATATAAAAATCCTCAACAAAATACTAGCAAACCAAATTCAGCAACACATTAAAAGGATGATACACTATGACCAAGTGGGATTTATTCCTGGAACCCAAGGCTGGTTCAAGATTCGAAAATCTATGTGTAACATGCCACATTAACATATTGAAGGAGAAAAACCACATAATTATCTCAATTGATACAGAAAAAGCATTTCATAAAATTCAGCACCTTATCATGACAAAGCATTTAACTGATTATAAACAGAGGGAAAATACCACAGCTAACATCCTGCTTGGGGGAAAAGCCCACAGCTAACATCCTGCTCAGTGGTGAAAAATGGAAAGCTTTTTCTTGAAGATCAGTAACAATGCAAGGATGCCCATTCTTGCCACTTCTGTTCCATGTAGTACTGGAAGTCCTAGCCAGAGCAGATGAGGCAAGAAAAAGAAATAAAAGGCATCCAAATTAGAAAGAAAGAAGTAAAATTATCTCTTTTTGCAGATGACACGATCTTATACATAGAAAACTTAGAGATTCCACAAAAAAGCTTGTTATAACTAATGAGCAAATTTAGAAAAGTTGCTGGATACATAATCAGGTTTGTTTCTATACACTACAGTGAAAATTCCAAAAAGGAGATTAAGAAAAAAATCCCATCTACAGTAGCATCATAAAGAATAAAAAACTTGGAATAAATTTAACCACAAAAAGGGACAAAAATGCTATGCACTGAAACTAGAAAACATTGTTGAAAGAAATTAAAGAAGACACAACTAAGTAGAAAGACATCCTATGTTCATGGAGCGGAAGACTTGATATTGTTCAAATATCCACACTACCCAAAGTGACCTATGGATTCACTGCAATCCCTACCAGATCCAGTGGCAGTTTTTGCAGAAATAGAAAAATCCATCTTAAAATTCATATGGAATCCTAAAGAACTATGAATAGCCAAAATACGTTTTGATTAGCCCCCAGTTTTTTTCTTGAGAAAGAAAAAGCTGGAGACCTCACACTTTCTGACCTCAAAACATATTACAGACTACAGTAATATAAACAGTATGGCACTGGCATAAAGACAGACATACAGACCTGTGAAACAGACTAGAGAGCCCAGAAATAAACTCTCACTTATATGGTCAAATGGTCTATGACAAGGGTGACAAGAACACATGATGGGGAAAGAACTGTCTGTACAGCAAACGAAATGTAGAAAACTGGTTATCCACATGCAAAAAAATGAAGTTGAACCCTGACATTATACTATATACAAAAGATAACTTAAAATGAATTAAAGACCTAAACATAAGACCTGAAACCATAAGACTCCTAGAAGAAAACAGGCAAAAATCTTCTTCATATTGCTCTTGGCAATGATTTCTTGGATATGCCACCAGAACACAGCCAATAAAAGCAAAAATTGACAAGTGAGGCTACATGAAACTTAAAAACTTCTGTGCAGCGAAGGAAACAACAGTAAAAAGGGCAGCCTATGGAATGTGAGAAAATATTTGCAAACCTCATAGCTGAGGTTTGGGGTTAATATCCAGAATATAGAAATGAACTCCTACAGCTCAACACCAAAAACAAACAAGGAAACAAACCTGATTTTAAAAATGGGCAAAGAACTTGAGTATACATTTTCCCAAAGAACTATGCAAATTTCCTATATTCTGTTTGCATGGAAATGCAAATCAAAACCACAATATCAGCTCACACATGTTAGGATGGCCACTATCAAAAAAAACCCAGAAAATAACAAGTGTTGGTAAAGATGAAATTGAAATTGAAGAAATTGAAACCCTGTGCACTGTTGGTGGGAATGTAAAATGGTACAGCCACTGTGGAAAACAGCCTGGAGTTTCCAAAAATGTTTTAAATATAGAGAAGTACCATATGATCCAGTAGTCCCACTCCTTCCTTCTATAAAGAAAATGTGGTCCATGCGCAGAATGGAATAATGCTTAGCCTTTAAAAAGAGGGAAATCCTGTCATGCTCCAACATTGATGAACCTTGGGGATATTATGCTAAGTGAAACAAGCTCATCACAAAAAGATAAATATATATGATTCCACTTATATGAGGTCTTGAAATAATCAAAGTCTCAGACACAGGACGTAGAATTGGAGTGCCCAGGGCTAGGGAAGGCAGAAAACAGGGAGCTACTGTTTGGTGGTTAGGAGTTTCAGTTTTGCAGGATGAAAAAAATCCTGGAGCTCTCTTGCACAACAGTGTGCATATAGTTAGTACTTACTTGCTATAGACCGAATGTTTGTGTCTCCCCGCAAATTTATATGTTGAAACCTAATCCCTAAGGTGATGGTGTTAGGAGGTGGGGCCTTTGGGAGGTCATAGGTCATGAGGATGGGATTAGTGCCCTTTGAAAGGAAGCACCAGAGAGCTCCCTTCCCTCTTCTGCCATCTGAGGACATAGGGGAAAAAGTGCCATTGTGAACCAGGAAATGGGTCTCACCATACACTGAATCTGCAGGCCCCTTCATCTTGTATTTCCAGCCTCCAGAACTATGAGAAATAAATTTCTGTGGTTTATAAGACACCTAGTCTATTGTATCATGTATGATAATCCCAAATTGCCTAAGACAGTACTATATAACTAGAAATGGTTAAAATGGTAAATTTTGTGTTATGTGTTTTTTACCATAATAAAGAAGTGGGGTGCGCAGGCTACCCACACTTCTCTCTAGCTGACTACAAGTCAGGGGTTCCATGATCTCCCATTGGTTTCAGTAATTAACTAGGAAAGCTTACAGAAATTCAATAAAGCACTTTACTTAGAATTACAGGTATATTGTAAAGGATAAAACTCAGGAACAACCAGATGGAAGAGATCCATGGAGCGAGGTGCGTGGGGAGGGGCCTTCTCGACCTCTGTGGACCTGCTGTGTTCCCCTGCACGTGCCCTCACCAGCCTGGAGGCTCCTGAACCTGTTATCTAGAGGTTCTGTTTCCTCCTATCAGGCAGGATAGATTAAATCACTGGCATTGGTCACTGAGTCAATTTTAGCCTTTCCCAAAGGTCAAGGGAGGGGGCGGTGGTGAGACAGACAGACTGACAGATGGAAAGTTCTAACTATAGGAGTTTGCTTTTCTGGTGACCAGCCCCCATCCTGAAGTTCTCTAGCTGCCCCCCCTCCCCACCAAGACCCCTATGCGTCATCTTATTAGCATACAAAAGACTGTAAATTACAAGGCTTTAGGGGGCTTTGTGCCAGGAAGCAGACAAAGACCAAATATTTATCTTTACCAAATCCCCAATATTTGATTTGTTGTAAATGTATATGGATTTCAAACTAGACTTTTAATTAAAATATGTAAATGTTTTCTTAAAAAACTTAAAAAAATGATAAAATCTCTTAGTTTTTTTCTGTGTTTTTCCTCTTGCTTTTATGCTGAGAAAGGCATTTCCTTCCTTGAGGTCAGATTCTCCTTAGTTCCTTTATGGCTTCATTTAAAAGGAAAAACTCTTTCATCTGTGTGGAATTTATTTTGCTGTCTGTTGTGAAAATAAGAACTTAAGTTTTTTTCTCTAAAAGTAGATAACCAGTTCTAAATCTTTTTTTTTTAAGTCATTGTTCTTTTACCCTCATAGACACATCACTCTTATTAAAATTGCTGTGTGTTATGGTTTGTTGGGTTTTTCCATTCTGTTCTCTTGAATTCTGCCTATTCTTGTTACATTTCCACAGTTTACTTGCTGAAGTTTTATAATATGTTTAATAACTGGTGGCACAAATTGCCTTTTCTTAGACTTTTTAAAATGTCTTCCTTTTTGTGAATGAAAAATGTTGCCTGCCACATCCTGAAAAAAGGATGTTGCTGCCATCAAACCACTACAGCCGCTCCTGATGGTGCGCCCTGAGGGGACTCAGGCTGGAGACGGATGGGCTGACTCAGCCACTGCAGCCCTCCCCCGCCCCCCCCCCCCCGCAACCGCTCCCCCCAAACTGTGCACCCTGAGGGAACTCAGGGTGGGAAAGCACAGGATGCTGGCCCCACAGAGCTGAGGTGCATAGCAAAGAAATGATTTCAGTGAGTCCAGACTCTTGCATCTTGCCATGCGTAGAAAAGCACTAAATTCCTTAACTTGGTTTTCTTTAATTAACAGTACTCTTTGGATGTTCCCACTACCTGGTCTTTGTTGGAAAAACTTCTGTGTATCCTAGCTCCTCCCTTACCTCTTCAGAGCACTCCCTCAGAGCCATCTAAGAGGCTGTGTCCCAGGCTTGAAGTCGCAGAAATAAAACAACTGTCAACTTTTAGGTTGTGCTTTTTTTTTTTCAGTCGACACTTTCCTGTTTACTTTTTGTATGTATGTGTCTTATTGAGCTGGGTTATTATCTTCTTTTTTTGTTTTTAATATGACTTTATGTTTTAGAGCAGTTTTAGGTTCACAGCAAAATTGAGGGTGGGGCACAGAGATTTCCCATGTAACCCACCCCCCGCCCCTCCCCCAGCCCACTGTCACCATCCCCACCAGATGGGACATTCGTTACAATCCATGAACCTGCACTGATACATCATCACCACCCAGAGTCCCTGGCTTACATCAGGGCTCACTCTTGGTGTTGAACATTCTGTGGGTTTAACAAATGTATAATGACAGGTATCCACCATTATAGTGTCACAGAGAGTAGTTTCACTGCCCGAAAAATCCTCCGTGCTCCGCCTGTTCCTCCCTCCCCCAAACCCTGATCTTTTTACTGTCCCCACAGTTTTGCCTTTTCCAGAATGTCATAGAGTTGAATCACACAGTCTGTAGCCTTCTCAGATGGGCTTCTTTCACTCAGTTAAATGCATTTAATGTTTTGTCATGTCTTTTCATGACTTGATAGCTCATTTCTTTTTAGCTGAATAATATCCCCATTGTCTGGTTGGACCAAGTTTATTTATCCATTCAACTGCTGAAGGATATCTTGGTTGCTTCCAAGATTTGGATATTATGAATGAAACTTCTGTATAAATATCCACATGCAGGTTGATGTGTGATCATAGCTTTTTGACTCCTTTGGGTAAATACTAAGGCATATGATTGCTGGACCTTATGGTTAGAGTATGTTTATTTGTATAAGAAACTGCCAACCTGTCCTCCAAAGTGACTTTTTTTGTGTGTGTGTGTGCGGTACGCGGGCTTCTCACCGCTGCGGCCTCTCCCGCTGCGGAGCACAGGCTCCGGATGCGCAGGCCCAGCGGCCATGGCCCACGGGCCCAGCCGCTCCGCGGCACGCGGGATCCTCCCGGACCGGGGCACGAACCTGTGTACCCTGCATCGGCAGGCGGACTCCCAACCACTGCGCCACCAGGGAAGCCCCAAAGTGACTTTTCCATTTTGCATTCCCGCCGGTAATGATGAGGGTTCTGTTGCTCCACATCCTCACCGGCACTTGGTGGTGTCAGTGTTTTGCATTTTGGCCATTTTCATAGTTGCATAGTGGTATCTAACTGTTGTTTTAATTTGCAGTTTCCTGATGACATATGTTGTTTGTCACCTTTTCATATGCTTCGTCACTGTCTGTCTATACATGTTTTAGTTAATGCTTAATTGTTTTCCGTGAAATAAATGTGCTGTGGACCCCCTGATATTTAATGAGTGTACACAGGTTCACTCTGGCTGGGACACCAGTTACAGCTGACATCTTTGATTATTCACTTCTGCATGTGAAAGTGGAAAACAGGTTTGTTTTTGTATGAGAAAATAGGAATTCACCTTTTTCATTTCTCCTCTTTGGTGAGGGGTATGTTCAGGTCTTCTGCCCATTTTCTTGTTGTTGAGATTTTAAGAGTTCTTTGTATGTTTTGGACAACAGTCAAATACCTGATGGGTATGTCTTTGGCCAATATTTTCTTCAGGTCTATGGATTTCCTCCTCACTCTCTTGAATTTCCACCTCTTCTTGTTGTGGTTCACATTCCTGTGGACCATGATTCAGTGCCCATGTGGGCAGCAGCTCACTCTCTGGAGGGACTTGGGGAGAAGCAAGGGGCTTAGACCTGCATCTTCTGAGGCCCATGGGACTTAGAGCTGCCACATATTCTACCCCCATCCCAGGTAGAAATCATACTACCAGACCAGTAATTTGAGAAGAAATTATATTTCCTAATATTTATTCTTGTCATTCAGGTAATGATTTTTTAATCTTTATTTATTCAAGTTATTTTTTTTATTATTTTTTATTTTTTTTGCGGTACGCGGGCCTCTCACTGTTGTGGCCTCTCCCGTTGCGGAGCACAGGCTCCGGACGCGCAGGCTCAGCGGCCATGGCTCACGGGCCCAGCCGCTCCGCGGCATATGGGATCCTCCCAGACCGGGGCACGAACCCGTATCCCCTGCATCGGCAGGCGGACTCTCAACCACTGCGCCACCAGGGAGGCCCCAAGTTATTTTTTAAATATAATTTGTCAAGGTAACGTGTAACTTTTTTCTGGACATCTTAAATGTTCTTGTCTTGAGAATAGCATTTTTTCTATTGTCTTTTAACTGCAATAAACCTATTGAGGTTTTTTTTTTTTTTTTTTTTTTTTTTTTTTGCGGTATGCGGGCCTCTCACTGTTGTGGCCTCCCCCGTTGCGGAGCACAGGCTCCGGACGCGCAGGCTCCGGACGCGCAGGCTCAGCGGCCATGGCTCACAGGCCCAGCCGCTCCGCGGCATATGGGATCCTCCCAGACCGGGGCACGAACCCGTATCCCCTGCATCGGCAGGCGGACTCTTAACCACTGCGCCACCAGGGAGGCCCTATACATTTATTTTATATTTAGCCATTTCGTTAGGTCTAATGGTTCTTCATTTGATGCTTTTCCATTTTCTAGTTACATGGTCTTTGCCTAAATCATAATAATTGTATTTTCCTTTCCAGTTGTTTTAACTCATTTCTGTTTTATGCCTTGTACTGATTAGAACTTACAGAATAATACTGAGTAATAATGTGGGAGGGCTACCATATCTTTTTTCTGACTTTATTTTGGGTTGTGCCTGCTAGAATATCATTTATTTTGATAGTACTTTAAGCATGCTCATGTACACAATATTTTGAATGCCTGTATCTGTAGTTTTAATCAGAGAGGGAGATTTCATAGTTTCATAGATATAGTTTTTTTTGGCTGGCCAAGAGATTAGTGAGCATTTAAAAATCATAGAAAATGTAGAGCGGAAAATATATTTAAAGTGAGGGTGGGGGCTTCCTTGGTGGTGTAGTGGTTGAGAATCTGCCTGCCAATGCAGGGGACACACGTTCAAGCCCTGGTCTGGGAAGATCCCACATGCCACGGAGCAGCTGGGCCCGTGAGCCACAACTACTGAGCCTGCGTGTCTGGAGCCTGTGCTCCGCAACAAGAGAGGCCCGCGAACCGCGATGAAGAGTGGCCCCCGCTTGCCACAACTAGAGAAAGCCCTCGCACAGAAATGAAGACCCAACACAGCCAAAAATACAAATAAATAAATTAAAATTAAAAAAATTAAAAAAATAAAGTGAGGGTTGGAGGAGGAACCTGTCAGATTCAGTCCCACGGCTATCTCAGTATGTGGAGGCCAGTGTTGTCCAAATTTAGTGAAGTTCAGGCTGAGTAGGCACTAGGTCATTTCCACTAGGTTGCAGATGGTAGGTGGGGACCTGACCTGACCTGCATTCCCAGTATTTGTGGTATCTTTATTCAGAGATACTAGCTGAAGTGTAATAAAGTCTGAACTGTAAAACTTTTCCTTTTCTAGATTTTTTTTCAGGATAAATTCCATCAATATCCAGTTCACTCGACATACAAAATGAGAATCTTTATTTTAGGTAGCCCTTCAAGGCCAGAAGCAAATACTCTCAACCTGTTGGTGCCAGCCTCTGGGGGCAAGGGATGGCATGTGAGAGCTGCAGATCGGCTCATTCAGCATGTGTCCCCACGGTCTTTGGGTGGGACTCCTTCCCCGGAGCTGGAAAGCTGATTTTGCCATTTCCCAGTGTCAGTGGGGACTACCCTTCCCTGTAGCCCCTTACAGAAAACAGTCCACTGTGCCGATGTGGGCCTTCTGGTCACCAAGGGGCTTTGTAACCAAAGGGTTCCTTGTATTTACACGTGTGAGCTAAGGAGCAGCAGGTCGGGCGGAGGCATCCTGGACCCTGGATTGTTGCAGAGAATGTTGATCCAGAGAGGCGTGGAGGACGGCGGCCTCCCTACTCCCGTGTTGTGGTTGTGAATCCGTGGCTGTTGCCTGGCAGGTCAGCTCTGGTCCCGTTTTCTGGGGGTCATTCCTGCAGGCTCAGTGTGGAGCCCCATCCTTCAGTCTTTCAGCAGCTGGACCTGCAGCTGTATTTTTCTGTATTAAATCTCTGTATGTGAGTTAAATAGTGGCTGCTGTTAGTTGTCTGTACCAAGCTCTGTAGGCCCTGGGTGTGCTGTTCCCAGGATTGGAACATGTGAAGATCAGTCATGGCAGTTGGCATCTGCGCTCAGGCATCTTTACACAGGAGTGAAAAGGGTAGTGCATACCCTGCGTTTGCTATGAACTGTTTCAGCTGTAAAACTACTATTAAGAGTCTACTTTTGTGACGTGACCAGATATTTCAGGCATTTTCCTCCATTGTCGGGCCAAGGCTGGTAAGAGGTGGTACGAGTAAGCTCTCTCTGGGCTTCTGAGTGTAATCTGCACCCCTTCTACAGTATTTTCAAATAGAACCACCTGCCTTTTTCTCTTTAAACAGCTTTATTGAGACGTCATTCATGTAACAGTGAATTCATTCACTTAAATGGTACAATTAAATGGTTTTTAGTGTATTCACAGATATGTGCAACTGCCAATTTTAGGACATTTTCAGGACCTCAGAAAGAAACCCTGTGCCCTGTAGCTCTCTACCCCCCTATTTTCCCTCCCCAAGCAACTGCTTATCTACTTTGTATTACTACAGATTTCACTATTTTGGACTTTCACAGATCATGTAATGTGTGGACTTTTGTGACTGGCCGCTTTCACTGAGCATACTATTTTAAAAGGTTCATCTATGTTATAGCATGTGTCAGTATTTTGTTACTTTTTATGGCTGAATAATATTCCATTTTATCAATTTACCACAAACATTTGGATTGTTTCCACTTTTTGGCTGTTATGAATGCTGCTATAAACAGCTGTGGAAAAGATTTTGTGTGGACCTATTTTTCATTTCCGATGGGTATATATCTAGGAGTGGAATTTCTAGGTGCCTCAGACTGAATGTTTATGCCCCCCAAATTCATATGTTAAATCCTAACCCCCAGTGTGAATTAGGTCGGGTGCCAGAAACCTAATGAATGGCATTAGTGCTCTTATAAAAGGGACCCCCGAGAGTTCGCTGCCTCTTCCATCACGTGGGAGTGCGCTGAGCTTAGCCATCAGTGGCCAAGAAGTGGGCCCTCATCAGACACCGACTCTGCTGGCACCTTGGTCTTGAACTTCCCACCCTCCAGACTGTGAGGAATAAATTTCCATTGTTTATAAGCCACCCAGTCCATCGTGTTCTGTTAGAGCAGCTCAAATGGAGAAGACACTGGATCACATGGTTTCTCTATGTGAAATCATTTTACAAACCTGCTGACTGTTTCCTACATCATTTTTCATTCCCACCAGTAGTGTTTGAGGGTTTGATTTCTACAATTCCACACATACACGTATTATTACCTGACTTTTTGATTCTAGCCATCCTTGTGGGAGTGAAGTAGTATTTCATTGTGGTTTTGATTTGTATCAGTGTTTCTCTGATGACTGATGTACATTTTCGTGTACTTATTGGCTATTTGTATCACTTTCTTTTTTTTTTTTTTGTGGTATGCGGACCTTTCATGGTTGTGGTCTCTCCTGCTGCGGAGCATGGCTCACGGGCCCAGCCACTCCGTGGCATGTGGGATCTTCCCGGACCAGGGCACGAACCCGTGTCCCCTGCATCGGCAGGCGGACTCTCAACCACTGTGCCACCAGGGAAGCCCTGTATCACTTTCTTGATAGTGTACTTTGAAGCACAAAAGTTTTAAATTTTGATGAAGTTTAGTTGCTTCATGGTTTGATAAGACATCAGCTTATCAGTGTCTACAAAGAAGTCAGATAGGATTACATTGCATTGAATCTGTAACCATGTTATGTATTCTGATCCATGAACATTGTATGATTTTTCCATTTATCCAGCTATTTTAAAAGTTTATTTCAACAATATTTTGTGGTTTTCAGAGAAGAAATTTTGAACTTTTGTAAAATGTATCCCTAAGTATTCTTTTTGATGTGTTTGTATGTGGCATTGTTTTCTTTATTTTTTGATTGCTCATTGCTGGTGTATAGGAACACAACTGATTTTTATATATTGATCATGTGTTGTGTCACCACATTGAACTGATTTATTCTAATAGGTTTTTAGGGGATTCCTTAGGATTTTCTATGTAAAATATGATGTCATCTGCAAATAGAAGTATTGTACTTTTTCCTTTCAAATCTGGATGCTTTTTATTTCTTTTTCTTGTCTAATTGCCTTGCTGGCACCGCAACACAGTGCTGAATAGCGATAGGCATCCTTGACTCATTCCTGATCTAAGGGGGAAAGCTTTCAGTATTTTACCATTTAGTCTGATGTTAGCTGTGAGTTTTTCATAGATGCTCATTATCAGATTGAGGAAGTTCTCTTTTTTTAAAAAAAAAATAATCATTGACTTTTAAATAGCATAACAAGCAAAACAAACATTTAAAATTTATTGCTACCATGCTTAGAACATACAGTGACAGTTCTATTATAACTATACAATATATGTAAATTATACTTGAAACCTGAATGTTGTGTCTTGACTTTAATTTATTTCAAACTATTTCTGATTTCCCTTTTGAGTGCTTGTTTGATTCATTGGTTATTTAGGCATGCGTTGTTTAATTTCCACCTTGTTGTGAGTTTTTCCTGATAAGGATTTTTAATTTCATTCCTCTGTTGTCAGAGGCTCTACTGTGAATAATTTTATCCTATTAAATGTACTGAAGTTTATTTTATGGCCTAGCATATGGTCTGTGCTCCATGTGAACTTGAGAAGGATGTGTATTCTATTGTCGGACAGAGTGTTATATTGAGATCTATTAGGTCTAGTTAGTTTGTAGTGTTTTTCACGTGTTGTTTATTTTCTGTCTAGTTCTATCCATTATTGATAGTGGCATACTGAAGTCTCTTTTGTTGGATTGTCTAGTTCTCACTTTACTTCTCTACATTTTTGCGTCTTATATTTTTTTCTGTTATTATGTGCCTATATGTTTTTTTTTATTAGTTTCTGCTTTATAACAAAGTGAATCAGTTATACATATACATCTGTTCCCATATCCCTTCCCTCTTGCATCTCCCTCCCTCCCACCCTCCCTATCCCACCCCTCCAGGCTCACAAAGCACCGAACTGATCTCCCTGTGCTATGTGGCTGCTTCCCACTAGCTATCTACCTTACGTTTGGTAGTGTATACATGTCCATGCCTCTCTCTCGCTTTGTCACAGCTTACCCTTCTCCCTTCCCATATCCTCAAGTAGGTCTGTGTCTTTTTTTTTTTTTTTTTTTTTTTATGGTACGCGGGCCTCTCACTGTCGTGGCCTCTCCCGCTGTGGAGCACAGGCTCCGGACGCGCAGGCTCAGCGGCCATGGCGCACGGGCCCAGCCACTCCGCGGTATGTGGGATCTTCCCGGACCGGGGCACGAACCTGTGTCCCCTGCATCGGCAGGCGGACTCTCAACCACTGCGCCACCAGAGAAGCCCAGGTCTGTGTCTTTATTCCTGTTTTACCCCTAGGTTCTTCATGACATTTTTTTCTTCTTAAATTCCATATATATGTGTTAGCATACGGTATTTGTCTTTCTCTTTCTGACTTACTTCACTCTGTATGACAGACTCTTGGTCTATCCACCTCATTACAAATAACTCAATTTCGTTTCTTTTTATGGCTGAGTAATATTCCATTGTATATATGTGCCACATCTTCTTTATCCATTCATCCGATGATGGACACTTAGGTTGCTTCCATGTCCTGGCTATTGTAAATAGAGCTGCAATGAACATTGCAGTACATGACTCTTTTTGAATTACAGTTTTCTCAAGGTATATGCCCAGTAGTGGGATTGCTGGGTCATATGGTAGCTCTATTTGTAGTTTTTAAGGAACCTCCATACTGTTCTCCATAGTGGCTGTACCAATTCACATTCCCACCAGCAGTGCAAGAGGGTTCCCTTTTCTCAACACCCTCTCCAGCATTTATTGTTTCTAGATTTTTTGATGATGGCCATTCTGAGTGGTGTGAGATGATATCTCATTGTAGTTTTTTTTTTTTTTTTTTTTTTTTCTTTTTGCGGTATGCGGGCCTCTCACTGTTGTGGCCTCTCCCGTTGCGGAGCACAGGCTCCGGATGCGCAGGCCCAGCGGCCATGGCTCACGGGCCCAGCCGCTCCGCGGCATATGGGATCCTCCCAGACCGGGGCACGAACCCGTATCCCCTGCATCGGCAGGCGGACTCTTAACCATTGCGCCACCAGGGAGGCCCCTCATTGTAGTTTTGATTTGCATTTCTCTAATGATTAGTGAAGTTGAGCATTCTTTCATGTGTTTGTTGGCAGTCTGTATATCTTCTTTGGAGAAATGTCTATTTAGGTCTTCTGCCCATTTTTGGATTGGGTTGTTTGTTTTTTTGATATTGTGCTGCATGAGCTGCTTATAAATTTTGGAGATTAATCCTTTGTCAGTTGCTTCATTTGCAAATATTTTCTCCCATTTTGAGGGTTGTCTTTTCGTCTTGTTTATGGTTTCCTTTGTTGTGCAAAAGCTTTTAAGTGTCATTAGATCCCATCTGTTTATTTTTGTTTTTATTTCCATTTCTCTAGGAGGTGGGTCAGAAAGGATCTTGCTGTGATTTATGTCATAGAGTGTTCTGCCTATGTTTTCCTCTAAGAGTTTGATAGTGTCTGGCCTTACATTTAGGTCTTTAATCCATTTTGAGCTTATTTTTGTGTATGGTGTTAGGGAGTGATCTAATCTCATTCTTTTACATGTCCCTGTCCAGTTTTCCCAGCACCACTTATTGAAGAGGCTGTCCTTTCTCCACTGTACATTCCTGCCTCCTTTATCAAAGATAAGTTGACCATATGTGTGTGGGTTTATCTCTGGGCTTTCTATCCTGTTCCATTGATCTATCTTTCTGTTTTTGTGCCAGTACCATACTGTCTTGATCGCTGTAGCTTTGTAGTATAGTCTGAAGTCAGGGAGCCTGATTCCTCCAGCTCCGTTTTTCGTTCTCAAGATTGCTTTGGCTATTCGGGGTCTTTTGTGTTTCCAAACAAATTTTGAAAATTTTTTTCTAGTTCTGTGAAAAATTCAGTTTACATTTAATAGTATTATTGCTTAGTTGAATTTACATCTTCCATTTTTTGTTTTCTTCATGTCTTTTTTGTTCCGATATTCCTCCTTTACCACTTTCTTTTGTGTTAAGTGTATACTTTCTAATGTAACATCTTAATATCTTATTATTTTACTGTCTGTAGTCATCTTCACAGTCCAGTACAGTTTTACCCGCACCCGCCTCTTTTATGCTATTATTGGCAAATGTATTACACTTGCGTTACATAAGCCCAACATTACATTAGATACATGTTATTGTATACACTTTTTAAGTTAGTTATAAGAAGTAAAAAAATAAGCATTTATAGTGTGTTTTATAATTACATAATTACTTTTACCAGTGCTCTTTGTTTTTTCATGTGGATTTGAATTACCATTTGGAGTTACTTTTAGTCTGAAGACCTTCCTTTAGTGTTTCTTGTAAGACAGGTCTGCTAGCAACAAATTCTTTCAGATTTGCTTATCTGGGGAAGTCTTTATTTGATCTTCATTTATGAGATAACTTTGTTGGATACAGGATTTGTGTTTGTCAGTTTTTTCATGGAGTACCTTGAGTATGTTTTTCCACTGCCTCTGGCCTTCATTGTTTCTTCTGAGAGTCAGCTCCTAATCTTACTTGGGGTGGGGGGGGTCCCTCTGTAAGTGACTGGTTGTTTTTCCCTTCTAGTTTTCAAGACTTCCTCCTTGTCTGTGTGGTGTAATAAAATGTCTGGCCTTTCCCACCCCCACCCCCCCATTTTGGAACAGGGGTTCCAAACCCTTGGGATTCCTGAGGGTCAGGAGTCATTGTTACGCTAAGACATGAACTCACGGCGTGCCCCTCCACAGCATCAGGATGGGGTTGGTTACCAGAAAGACCATGCATAGGAATAGAGGTTTGGGATCCCCCAGGGAATGGAGAGGGCTAGAGACTGAGTTCTATCACATGGTCAGTGATTTAATCAATGAATCATGCCAACAGAATGAAATTCCAGTAAAGACAGTGGAGATTCATGGTTGGTAAACACATTGGGGGGTGTGTGGGGCGGGGTTGAGAGAGAGAGAGAGAGAAGCTGGCTCTGAATCCACAGGCAGAGGGCAGGGAAGCTCTGCATTCCCCTCAGCCTCTGAATTTATACCTATTTGATTGCCTGGGGCCACTGAATGAGGCTGGTGTCTTCAGCAAAGACAGTCTTGAGGAGGACTGAGCCTTGAACTTGTTGAGTCTGAGACTAACTCCAGGTAGTTAGCCTCAGAATCGTATTACAGTAAAACAGCTGATGTTGACTCTGACTTTGTTTAACTATGATGTATGTGTTTGTGGGTCTCTGTGTTCACCCTACTTGGAGTTTCTAGAGCTTCCTGAATGTATGGATTTTTGTTTTTCCATGAATTTGGGAAATGTTCTGTTATTTCTTTGCATTTTTTTGGTGGTTGTCGTTGCTAATTTCTCTCTTCTTCTCGTACTCCATTTTGCATATGTTGATGTGCTTAATGGTATCACACATTTCTCTGAGGTTCTTCATTTTCTTTTCATCTTTTTTTCTCTCTGGTTTTTGGCTTCAGGTTCAATAATTCTTTATTCTCCAAATTAAGACCTGCTGTGGAGCCCCCTGTAGTGAATTTTTAATTTTGTTTATTTTACTTTCCAACTTTAGAATTCCACTTGGTTCTTTTTGGTCATTTCTGCCTCTTTACTCCTGTTTTCCCCTTGGTGCAGCAGTACCAGCATGCCTTCATTTACTTCTTTAATGGTGTTTCCTTCCGTCCTGTGAACAGGTTTATGATGGCTATTTTCTAGTGTTTTTCTGTTAAGTCAAACATCTGGTTTGCTCTCACAGTTTGTATTGCCCACATTTTGGGGGGGGTGGTCTATGGGTCCTACTCTCCTCCTTTTTTGGCTGCTTCAGAATTTTTCATTAGAAAATGGACATTTTATTATATTTAAATTTTTAAAAATTGAGGTATAACTAAGATACATTATATTAGTTTCAGGTGTACAGCATCATGATTTGATATGTGTACTGCAGATGATCAGCACAGTAAGTCTAGTTAATACCCATCACCACACAGTTAAAATTTTTTCTCTTGTGATGAGAACTTTAAGATCTACTCTCTTGGCAGCTTTCAGAAGTACAGCACAGTGTTATTAGCTATGGTCACTGTGCTGGACATCACACCCGCACAACTTATTACAACTGTGAGTTTGTAGCTCTGACCCTGTTCACCCACTCCCTCCATCCCTCCTCTGCCTTAGGCAGCCAGTAATCTGTCTCTGTCTCTGTCTCTCTGAACTGGGTTCTTTTTTGGTTTGCTTTGTTTTGTTTTTGACTCCACATATAAGTGAGATCATACAGTATTTGTCTTTCTCTGTCTGACTTATCTCACTGAGCATAATGTCCCCAAGGTCCATCCATGTTGTTGCAAACGGCAAGATTTCATTCTTTTTTATGGCTGAATAATAGTCTATTGTGTGTGTGTAGGTTTTTTCTATGTCTTAGCTATTGTGAATAGTGCTGCACTGAACATGGGGTACATATATCTTTTTTTTTTTTTTTTTTGCGGTACGCGGGCCTCTCACTGGTGTGGCCTCTCCCGTTGCGGAGCACAGGCTCCAGATGCGCAGGCTCAGCGGCCATGGCTCACGGGCCCAGCCACTCCATGGCATGTGGGATCTTCCCAGACCAGGACACAAACCCGCGTCCCCTGCATCGGCAGGCAGACTCTCAACCACTGCGCCACCAGGGAAGCCCAGGGTATACATATCTTTTTGAGTTAGTGTTTTCACAGAAGTAGAATTGCTGTATCATATGGTAGTTCTATTTAATTTTTTTTTGTGGAATCTCTATACTGTTTTCCATAGTGGCTGCACCAATTTACATTCCCACCAACCGTGCAACACTTGTTATTGATATTTTTTGTGTTTTGGTAATAGCCATTCTCATAGGTGTGAGGTGATATCTTACTGTGGTTTTAATTTGCATTTCCCTGATGATTAGTGATGTTGAGTATCTTTTCACATACCTGTTGGCCATCTGTATGTTTTCTCTGAAAAAGTGTTGAGATCCTCTGCCCATTTTTTAATTGGATTGTTTGCTTTTTTCTATTGAGTTGTATGAGTTTTTAATATATTTTGGATATTAGTCCTTTATCAGATATATGATTTGCGAATATTTTCACCCATTCAGTAGATTACCTTTTCGTTTTGTTGATTGTTTCCTTTTCTGTTCAGAAGCTTTTTTGTTTGATTTAGTCTGGCTTGTTTATTTTTGCTTTTGTTGTCTGTGCTTTTGGTAGAAAATCCAATAAGTCGTCACTAAGACTGATGTCAAGGTGCTTACCCAGCTGTGTTTTCTTCCATGGTTTCCAGTCTCACACTCAAGTCTTTAATCCATTTTTAGTTAATTTTTGTGTACGGTGTAAGGTAATAGTCCAGTTTCATTCTTTTGCATGTATATGCTGTCCAGTTTTCCTAACACCATTTATAGAAGAGACTGTCCTATCCCCATTGTATATTCTTGGCTCCTTTGTTGTAAATTAACTGATCATGCATGCATGGATTTATTTCTGCCTTCTCTATTCTGTTCCATTGACCCATGTATCTGTTTTTATGTCAATAACACGCTATTTTAATTACTGTAGCTTTATAACATAGTCTGAAATCAGGGAGCATGTTGCCTTCAGCTTTGTTCTTCTCAAGATTGTTTTGGCTATTTGGGATCTTTTGTGGTTCCATACAAATTTTAGGATTGTTTGTTCTATATGTAAGTAAATCTGGGCACTATCCCCCCCCATTCCTGTTGCTTACTTTGTAACTTACTTACTTATTGCCTCCTTGTTTCATGTCCCGCTGGATTATCTTTGTGAGGTCTGCCCCATGCCCTCCAATGTTGAGTGTTATGCATTGCCCCTCAGGGAAGCCCTTCTCTGGGTGCACCCACATCGCCTGGGCTGTGGTGGGTTTGGCAGGCCGGCCTTCCTCTTGCCCTGACAGCATCCAGCTGTTAAACTCCACTGACTGCCAGCTGGCTACTCTATTATTTCCAGTAATACTCGGGGGCATAAATTGCTCTGCAGATGCATGCACTCTGACTGGCTCCTTTGAGGGAAGCATTTCTGAGGCCCCTGTTGATCATCACTCTGACCTCAAGGGGCCCCTTCTGGCTTCTCCTCCCCGCTTCTCTCCTGCAAGCTTGCTGCTCAGCTTAGCTGCACCTCAATTCTTTCTTTTTTTTTTTTGCGGTATGTGGGCCTCTCACTGCTGTGGCCTTTCCTGTTGCAGAGCACAGGCTCCGGACATGCAGGCCCAGCAGCCATGGTTCACGGGCCTAGCCGCTCCGTGGCATGTGGGATCCTCCCAGACCGGGGCACGAACCTGTGTCCCCTGCATCGGCAGGCGGACTCTCAACCACTGCGCCACCAGGGAAGCCCTCAAGTCTTCTCTTGATTACCTTTCTCCACCACCCCCTGCTCTTGAGAGCACCCTCCCCTGTGCTGTGTCACAAATGAAGTTGGTGCCTTTGGGAGGAGTTCTTCCATGGCTCCAAAGCTCTTGCTGGCTCACAGCATCTCGTGTCCTGCTTTCCCCTGGCAGGGTCTCTGAGCCAGGGCTCTGGAGCTAGGGTGGAGACCACGACAAGCTTCTCTCTGAGCGGCACCCCACTCTAGGAGCTGAGCGCTCGTGGGGGTGGGGAGCAGCCTGGGGTCTCCTGGTGTGTAGTAGCTGCCACTGTGTGAGCTGGACCAGGAGACCAGGGTCCAGGGTTTCCAGTGTTGCATACCCAGGGTGAGCCTCTGTCTGTTGAGTGGGGGCTGGATGGAAGGAGGGAGCCCTCACCTCTGGGGCCCACTCCTCGGGAGCCTCGGGATGAGAAATGCAGAAGCCTTGAACCCTGCCTGGGGCCTGGGGGAGAGCAGGCTCAGTGCTGCGGCTGCAGCTGGGGGCCCCAGGGGCCGTGGTCAGGTTCACATGCCACCGATGCTTGCTTGCCTTTTGTGCATTTTCTTAATTTCTGGATTTTCAAATATTCGTCGATTTTCTTGAGTAGATATTTCTTCATTTACTCTTCACCCTAAGGAGCATTTCCAAAGGCTTTTGATGGCTGTGGTTTTGTTTGTTTACACATTTCAGTAGTTTCACTGGGGAGTGGGTCCTGGTCTCTTCAGGCCGCGGCGGTGGAGGATGGTACTTGCTTTCATTTCTAAAGCCCCACTTCAGTAGGTGTTGCGTTGTGCGGGGGCGGGGTCAGCATGACCCACCGACCCCCAGTGCTCTCTCCGTTTCTCGTTTTGCTCATTTCTTGGCGGAAGTCAAATCCGCCACCTCCTCTGCCTTCTAATAGGAAGCATTTGGTACAGAAGTGAGTGGAGGGTGGGAGTGCACGACGTAAAAGTCCTGTGTTGCTTTTGCTGTTTCTGGCGTTCTCCAGGCCTGTGTAGAGAGGGCACAGCAGCCGCCACGCTACAGCAACGTGGTGATTGCGGGCGCAGCTCTGCTGCGAGGCTGGACCCGTCGTTTACCGTCAGTTCAGGAGCCACTGTTTAAAATCAGCGTTTAGGATCAGTGCCATTTAGTGAGTTATATGTCTAAAATAATTTTCAAAAGGAATGAGGGATTGAGTTAAGGTGAGAGTTTTCTTCTTTTATCTATTGATTCTTATCTCTGGCTCTTACATATACGCGTCTACCTTTAAGTTTATTTTTGCAGGAGTAACTTAGAATACTGCCGTGACTTATAAACACTAGCTTCCTTTGGTCTGATTTTTACATGTGTTTATTGGCATCTTTATGCAATTTGTCATTGCTCTGTTTTGACACTTAGAACAAGTTAGGTTCTTACTACTGTTTTTAGTAGTATGATTGCAAATATCTAAAATTTTAGAATAGCTGACGATTATGTGATTGTTACACGGTTAACGATGATTAGCTTCTCATCCCGCTGTGGGAGTGGAGAACGGAATCTAAATTTCTGGTAGGATTATGGGCTGTTCTGCCACTTCTGCCCTGGAAACCACGCATGGGACCCACACGGGAGCCCGGGAGGAAGACGGGAACCAGGCCCTCCCTCAGCCTTCCCTTCCTGCTCTGCCCGCTGCCGGTGGGTCATGGCACCCCTCTCTGGCAGTGACTGCTGAACGGCCTCGAGGAGGCGGCCAGGCTGGCCTCTCCTAGGACAGAGGCCCGCGGCGTCAGAGCAGGAAGGGCCTGGACAGCGGCCGTGGTGGTGGTTCTGTCAGGGGCCGGAGGGAAGTGCAAATAGCCTGGTGCCCGCGTGTGAAGGTGGGGGGGCAGTGACCTCGCCACACGAGGGTGAAGCGTGGGAACGGCTACCCTCCGGGCCAAGGAGACCTGGAGCTGAGACCACGTGCATTGGAGCCCGCCCCTCCTCCTGGGACCGTGGGCGGGGGAGGGGGGCTGGCAGGAGGGCGGCATCCCCACCTGGGGCCTGGTTTCAGGTTTCTAGCTCTGCTGGCCCCCCTGCTCCCAGGCGAGGCCTCCTCCTTCCAGGCCTCTTCACTGGAGGGTGTGCACACTTCCTTGCGTGATTTCTGTGCTGCTATGCAGAAGGCTGGGCTTTGTGAATAATCATTTTTATTTTTTCTCAACCTAAGCCTCGTTGATGTGTTGGTTATCTGATGGTACTGGATTTTGGCAGCTTTTTTATTCCCATTGTTGTGATTGAAGAGGATATTCAAAGGTTGTTGGAAGTGGGTGGGAGCAGATGGAATTTTCCTTTGGCTTCTGGCAACAGGTTAAGTTCATCCGTCTGAAATATTTCTAGCCCAAAAAATCCCCATATTTTGGATCTTGATTGGCAAAGTAATGGATTATGTTTCTTCACTGGAATTGCTTTTTCCAGTTTCTTTTAAGCGTCTTTGTCTTAGTGTGATCAGGCTGCTCTAACTAAACGCCACAGACTGGGTGGCTTAAACAACAGAAATTCGTTTCTCGCAGCTCTGATGAGGACCCCTTCCTGGCTGTAGGCTTCTTGCTGTGGAGGAAGGGCTGAGGAAGCTCTCAGGGTCTCTTTTCTAAGGGCACTAATCCCAGCACAAGGGCTCCACCCTCAGGACCTGGTCACCTCCCAAAGACCCCCCCTCCTAATACCATCACATCAGGGTTTAGGATTCCAACATGTGAATTTTGGGGGGAACCATACATTTAGACCATGGCCTTCCATGTGCTGACGAATAGCATTTCTCCCTCCTGAAGGCCCTTCGGCCCCGGAGTCTTACCAGAGGGCCTGCATAATGAGCCTGTTATTAAAGCCGATTAGCACTTAGCGCCTGGGGTGTGTGGATTTGTACGGAACAGTTAACGCTCCTACTGGATTAGTCCTTTACAGCACTTGGCAAACCTGTTGCACAGTTTGTACCAAGGAAGTACAACCGTTGTTGTGGGCAGTGTGTATGGGTTTTGGTTTTCCAGTTACATAAGTACTCCACATGTATTAATTAATGTTTGTTTTCATCAGGCCTACAAGATTATATGAAGGTTGTAATTTATATTGGTTACATAAATTGAGTATTTAAGTAATCATTTAAGGTTAATTTTTATTTCGGGTAAATACTTTGTTAAAAAATTTGGTGTGGGAAGGAAAAATTCCCTTTTCCCCACTCTCTGAATCCTGCTCTAAATAAGTAATTACCACTATTAATATACAATTAGCCAGTTAGTTTTCAAGTAGCTCTTTTAAAAAGGACATAAGGTGGAAGTTTTTCAGAATGGGAAATGATTTAAAATGCAGCTTAAAAGCTCTGAATGAATTTATTACGTTTGGTTCCGAAATGTGCAAAAGCCAAGAGCAGAGTTCTTTTGTCTTAACCATTGTCTGTGTCTGAATAGTTTTTGGTGTGTTAGAATTTAAACATTCCGAGATCTCCGTGTTCACTTCCTGAGATAGTAAAGCACAAAGAAGTCAGTGGACCGGGAGTGTGAACGGGTAGTGTGAACGGGTAGTGTGAACAGGTAGTGTTTGCGGGAGGGCCGAGTGCTGAGCTTCTCCTCCTGAGACGCGTGGCTGATAACAAGGTGGTGGCCAAGCGTGTGCAGACCCAGGGCAGGTGCAGAGACCCGGGCCACCTCTGTGGGGACAGCGTCCACGGCCCTGTGCCTCCTGAAGGGATCTCATTTCACTCCTCATTTGGGGACATGTTTCTAGCTTCATGCAGAGACCCGGGCCACCTCTGTGGGGACAGCGTCCACAGCCCTGTGCCTCCTGAAGGGATCTCATTTCGCACCTCATTTGGGGACATGTTTCTAGCTTCAGGACTTTTAATAACACTTCATGGCTGCACCCCAAGGCTAAACGAGCGAAAGACAACTGACGGAAAAGAAGGGCATGTTACGCAGAAGACGGCGTCTCGGGCGTCAGGAAAGGCCGAGGGCTGCCGGCGGGGTGGGGGCGGGGGCACAGAGCTGCCGGGAGCTGTTTAATGACAGAAGATCCGAGTCATTTCAGGCCACGAGTCCTCCCCTTCTCTCTGGCTGTAGAACAGAAGGCTGGCCTGACCGGGTCCTGTGTCTCCTGAGCTGAAGACCTGGTCACATGACCAAGCTTCTCCCATATACTCAGGCTTCCCTAGTCAGAGAAGATCCTGTTTTCTTTTGTTTTGCCCATTTTCGTACTAGGTTGTTTTTGATTTTTTTTGTTTGTTTGTTTTATAAAACTCTTTATATTGAGGACTTTGGATTTTTATCATTAAAAATCCAAAAACTTCTGCAATCTTTCCTAGAAAAATAGCTTTTTTGTTTTTCAAATTCGGAAAGAACTGTAAAGTTTATAATTAAATAAAAGCAGCAGTACCCATTTCTCCCCTCCCCATGATGAATTCTGGTCTCAGAAGTTACCCCTTTTAATGTTGAAGCTATCTCTCAAGATACCTGCCTGCAGGTTTCCAAGCTCAGTGCTTATCCTATGTTGCAGAGAGAGATTCTGTAGAATGCGGCCTCTGTAGAGACTGGCCCCTGTGTGTATAAACTGTTTGCTCTTTGCTTCTGGGTTTCAGAGGGAAGCACTTTTCAGAGCAGTCTTTTCTGCAGCATCAGGGAGACGTTTCCCACGGGCATGGGGTTGAGATGTGTTTTATTTGACCTGTTACCTACGGGGCAGAATCCCACGTGCCCTCAGTGGCCTCTGCTGTGGGTCACACGTTTTCCGACCCCTGAGAATGCATTGCTACACATGTTCCTCTCCGCAGCATCTGGGAGGCATGGTCCCCCCGGCGGGGAGCTCTGTTCTGAACTGGGGGCTGCTGCTGTGGCCACTGCATGTCTGGCTTTGATGCTGGAAAACCCTCAGCCGTGCTCTAGCTTTTCCTCATGAAACCCATCTCAGCTGGGTAGCACTCTGACTCTGGCTGAGCTCTGCCCTGCGTCAGTTTCTACCTGGCGACTTGCCCCGTCGCACTGAGGTCTCCTCCTCCCAGAAGACTCAGTATCTGTTTGGTAACACGTCGCACTCTTTCTGTCCACCGTCTGCCTTTTAGTTTCCTGGGGCCTCCTCCCGCCTCGGCCCCCGCCAGCCAGCCCTTCAGGGATGCCCTGTTCCCTGCTCTCTCCGACTAGGACACATGGTCTGCAGCTGTAGCTGTACTAAAGGGGACACGTTGAGCCTCGTGTCTACCTGCCACCCAGTTCTCCAGTTCACAGCTTTTGCTCTTCCCTCTAGAGATCCTGTCTGCATGTAACACACGTAAACACAGAAGGACGTCAGTACTCACTTGCATGCCCAGATGTCCTAAGTACAGAGTGTGTGTGTCCCCAGATCTGTACGGGCAGCCAGTAGCACCGCTGGCATCTTGCTGGTGGGTTGGTGTTAGTCCCTGTGGCCCCTTCTGCCCCCAGGTGTGGATGCACCGTGTCTGCCTAATGAGGCCTCAGCAGACAGGCGTTCGGGTCGCCCCCCTCGGGACCCTGCAGTGTATTTTCCTGCTCAGAGATGCACTTTGCTCTGAATCACGAACCTCTCTCTTTTCTTCCATTAGCATGAATAATTTAGTTGACTGTCAAATGATTAGGGTATTTAAAAGATTTAAACATTGTTGAACAAGTGACCAAACAAACCAAGTAACCAAAGTTTAATTGGTGGTTGATCAGGAACATTTTTCATATTTTAGAAACTACTACATGTGTTTGTTACTATCGGTGAACGCGATTGTAACATTGCACACTCCAGAACAAGTGCATGTCCCCACCAAGGAGCATTTCCACAGCAGACCGTTGTACAGAATGTAGCTTCCAGAGCAAGCCACGTGAAGCCTTAGCTGTTTCTCTGCTTAGTCCAAGGAGTTTGTGTAGAGTTCTTTGGTGAGCGCCATCCCGACAGATTAAAACTGTCAGCCGGATGGATGCAGAGCCCCCGGCCGCGGAGTGGCTGCCTCTGGTCGGGTTCAGTGCAGGGAACGGAAGGCCCTCGGCTCACCCCAGCCGTCCCTAAAGCTCAGTGCACTAGTGGGGGAGCCGCGGTGTCCCTGCGTTGGGCAGAGGGAAAGCACGGGGACACAGTCAAGCCGGCACATCTGCCTCACTTTACCGGGACGGGGACGGGGAGGGCGCGGGCGCCCTGTTACCCACAGGTCCTCAGCAGGTGTCGTCCTGCCCCGGGTCTGAAGAGTGTGCCTGGAGTGTGTGTGTCCTCTGAAGGGTTTTTTAAATTGAGAAGCAGGTGATGTACGATATTATATGAGTTACAGGTGTGCCACACAGTGGTCTAGTTGTTAAAGGTTATACTCCATGTATAGTCATCGTAAAGTACTGGCTGCATTCCCTGTGCTGCACAGTGACGGGCAGGGCTGAGGGCCAGGCGTCCCCTCGGCCTCACGCCGGCCCCGGTCCCCCTGGTCCCCCTTCACCCCAGTGGCCGCTCCCACGCCCTCCCTCCCGTTTCTGTCTCTGCCATCAGCGGCGGGACCACCTTCTTCTCAGACCCCCTCACCTCGTGCATCTGTGAGCCTGTGAAGGCCCCGTAGCGATTCTCCCGGAGCCGGAGAGCTCTCGTGCGGCGACGGGGCCTGGGATTTGGTTTCACAGCATGACCTAGAGGCCTGGACTGGGTTGTGAAATCAGTTTCCTCCAGGATTACCAGTTTCTCAATAAATTCAGTGTTTAAACATAAAGTGGCTGTGAGTTCTAAAATTTAGAAGGGTTAGGAAATGAGGCTTTTTAACTTACATTTTATTCGGAACCTCGGCCGTCGCTGTCCTTTGGGACACACCAGACTGAGCCCCTTCCCGTGCTGGGTACTGAGGGCAGGGCCTCAGCCCCAGTTTGTGGCTTGGAAGTCATGCCCACAGCACCCACTGCCTCCAGAGTCCCCGGGCAGGAGTTGAGGTGCTGAGGGGGGGCTCCCGCCTGGCCCCAAGCCACCCCACACTGCCCACCCTGAGTACTTTTCCCTGCAAAGCAGCTTCCTGGCACGGATCCGAGCCCTTCCCGGGGCAGAGGGGTGGCCCTCGGTCTGCCGACAGGATGACCGCGGAGTTGGGCTCTGCTCTGGCACAGCGCGTGGCCCCAGGCTTCAGGCGGCCGGCCCTGTGCGTTGACCGCTCTGATCCACGCAAGGAAACGCACTCCCGGGCGGATGGCTGTGGGGTGACAGCACAGCGGTAACGTCCCCTGGTGCAGACGACCATGACTCTGAAGCTGAACTCCGCCCCTGCGGGGTGACAGCGGCGTTTTCCTGCTAGAAGATTGGGATATGCCCGACCTAAGGAAGAGCAACCTGTGTTTCCTTTAAAAAATAATTGCTTTTATTAAAGCATTCACATGCCGTGGGATCTGGACTGGACCCGTACCCTCAGGTTACGTGGCATCCACAGAACCCACCAGAGCACTATGTTGTATTCTTCCTCATCATCCCTTGCATTCGTTTCTGATTTTCAGGGATATCTTGGCAGCGTATTTCCTTGGCCCTCATCACTGAAATGGCGCATCTCATTTATCACCATGCAGTGTGCATGTAATTGTTCTTGCTCAGGTAAAGTGTGTGTTTTGATCCTCTTTTGGACCAAGAGTTGCCCTGGCAGCCTGGGGGCAGGTAGCTAATGCTTTCTCACAGTGCACGTGTAATCAGACACTTCTAATAACTCGGTTACACACTTTGCCAGAAAAATTTGAGATGAGAAGCTTGCATCTGTCACTTTTGGATAATTAAAGCACTTAAAGCTTTATATTTGAGGAAAAACAAGAGTAAATGCAAATGGTACTATATTTTGGTCCTTAACTTTGGGACATTTTGTTCAATTTTTTTTTTTTTTTTTTGCCGTACGCGGGCCTCTCACTGTTGCGGCCTCTCCCGTTGCGGAGCACAGGCTCCGGACGCGCAGGCCCAGCGGCCATGGCTCACGGGCCCAGCCGCTCCGCGGCATGTGGGATCTTCCCGGACCGGGGCACGAACCCGCGTCCCCTGCATCGGCAGGCGGACTCTCAACCACTGCGCCACCAGGGAAGCCCTGTTCGATATCTAAAGATTACAGACTGTGAGACTGAGTTGGCGGGATGGCAGCTTAGACTGTTTAACTTGGTCAGATAAGGCTCTATTTTCCAGATCCAAAGAGACGAAGTTCACAGGTCTAGTTAGTTTGCTTTTTTCCAGTTTTAGCAGATATAGCTGACACACAGCACTGAATAACTTTCAGATGTACAGCATAGTGACGACTTATATATATTTCGAAATGAGGACAACAATAACTTTAGTTAACATCCATGGTCTCATAGATACAAAACAAGGAAACATTATTTTCCTTGTGATGAGCTCTTAACAGCTTTCTCTTAGCTTTCGAATGCACGTTACAGCATTGCCGTCCGTGTCACCACGCTGCACACGGCCGGTACTTGTTTATCTTATAACTGTAAGTTTGTGCCGTTTGATCACCTTCCCCCAATTCCACCCACTCTCCTCTGGTAACCACAAGTTAATTTTTTTTCAAGATTCCATGGATAACTGAGACCATATGGCATTTGTCTTTCTCTGTCTCGCTTATTTTCCATAGCATAATGTCCTCAGGTCCATCCATGCTGTCACAAAAGGCAGGATTTTATTTTATTTTTTTGTGGCTCAGTAATGTTCCACTGTATATATGCCACATTTTATCCATTCATCTGCCGACGGACACTTAGGTTGTTTCCATAGCTTGGCTGTTGTAAATAGTGCTGCTGTGAACATGGGGTACATATATCTTTTTGAGTTAGTATTTTTGTTTCCTTTAGATCAATACCCAGAAGTGGGACTGCTGGGTCATACGGTAGTTTTTACTTTTAATATTTTTGAGGAACCTCCACACAGTGGCTGCACCAATCTGCATTCCCACCAGCAGCGCCTGAGGGCTCCCTTTTCTCCACACCCTCACCAACACTTGTTACTTCTTGTCTGATGATGGCGATTCTGACAGGTGTGAGGTGATATTTCCTCATGGTTCTGATTTGCATTTCCCTGATGATTAGAGATGTTGAGGACCTTTTCATGTACCTGTTGGCTACCTGTATGTCTTCTTTTGAAAATTTTCTAGTCAGATCCTCTGCCCATTTCTACACCATATTGTTTGCTTTTTGTTGTTGTTGTTGTTATTGAGTTGTATGAGTTCTTCAAGTATTTTGGATATTATCAGGTATATAGTTTGCAAATATTTTTTCTCATTCTGTAGGTTGTCTTTTCACTTTGTTGATGGTTCTTTTTGCTGTGCAGAAGCTTATTTGTTTGATGTCATCCCACTTGTTTATTTTTTATTTTGTTGCTTGTGCTTTAGTGGTGATTTCCCCAAAAAATCATTGCCAAGCCCTATGTCAAAGAGCTTTATTTTCTTATGTTTTCTTTTAGGAGTTTTATGGTTTCCTGTCTTACATTTAAGTCTTTAATCTATTTCAAGTTAATTTCTGTGAATGGTGTAAGATAGGGGTCCAACTTCATTCTTCTGCATGTATGTGGCTGTCTGGCTTTCCCATGACCATTTATTGAAGAGACTGTCTTTTCTCCATTGAATATTCTTGGCTCCCTTGTCAAGTATTAGTTGACTGTATATGCATGGGTATATTTCTGGGCTCTCAGTTCTGTTCCATTGATCTTTGTGTCGGTTTTTATGCCAGTACCATACTGTTTTGATGACTATAGCTTTATAGTATAGCTTGAAATCAAGAAGTGTGATGCCTTTTGCTTTGTTCTTCTTTCTCAGGATTACTTTAGCTATTCAAGGTCTTTTATGGTTCCATACACATTTTAGGATTGTTTCTGTTTTTTCCACTTCTGTAAAAAATGCCATTAGAATCTCAATAGGGATTGCATTGAATCTAGAGATGGCTTTGGGTAGTATGGACATTTTAACAATATTAATTCCTCCAACCCATGAACATGGGATACCTTCCCATTTACTTGTATCTTTTTCGTCAATGTCTTGTAGTCTTAGATCTTTGACTTCCTTGGTTAAATTTATTCCTAAGTATTTTATGTTTTAGATGCCATTGTAAATGGTATCATTTTATTTCTTTTTCACATAATTTATTGTTAACTTGTAGAAATGGTACCAATTTTTGAATGTTAATGTTTAAAATTTATTTATTTATCTGTTTTGGGCTGTGTTGGGTCTTTGTTGCTGTGCGCAGGCGTTCTCTAGTTGAGGTGAGCGGGGGCTACTCTTCGCTGCGGTGCGTGGGCTTCTCACTGCAGTGGCTTCTCTTGTTGCGGAGCACGGGCTCTAGGCATGTGGGCTTTGGCAGTTGTGTCACGAGGGCTCAGTAGTTATAGCGTGCAGGCTCAGTAGTTGTGGCGCATGGGCTTAGTTGCTCTGTGGCATGTGGGATCTTCCCAGACCAGGGCTCAAACCCGTGTCCCCTGCACTGGCAGCCACATTATTAACCACTGCACCATCAGGGAAGTCCTGAATGTTAATTTTGTAACCTGCAGCTTTATTGACTTCATTGATTAGTTCTAACAGGGTTTTTTTGGTGGAGTCATTAGGATTTTCTGTATATAAAATCATGGATTCTGCAAATAGAAACAGTTTTCCTTTTCCCTTTCCAATTCTGATACTCTCTATTTATTTCTCTGGCCTGACTGCTCTGGCTAGGACTTCCAGTAAGTACTGTGTTGAATAAGAGTGGTGAGAGTGGACATCCTTGTCTTGTTCCTGATCTTAGGGGGAAAGTTTTCAACCTTTCATCATTGAGTATGATGTTAGCTGTGGGCTTTTAATCTGTAGTCTTTATTATGCTGAGGTATGTTCCTTCCATACTTAAGAGTTTTTATCATGAATGTTGAAAATTTTGTCAAATGCCTTTTCTGCCTCTACTGAGATGGTATTTCTTTTCTTTCCTTCTATTAATGTGATGTATCACACTTATTTGATTTGTGTGTTTCAACCATCTTTGCATCCCAGGGAAATCCCACTTGATCATGGTGAATGATCCTTTTAATGTGCTGCTGAATTTGGTTCGCTAGTATTGAGAATTTTTGCATCTGTGTTCATCAGGAAAATTGGCCTGCCTATAATTTTTCTTTTCTCGCACTGTTCTTTTCTGACTTTGATATCAGGGTAATTCTGGCCTTGAAAAATGAGTTTACAAGTGTTCCTTCCTCTCCGATTTTCTGGAAGAGTTTGAGAAGAATTAATGTTAATTCTTCTTTAAATGTTTGATAAAATTCACCAGTGAAGCTGTCTGGTCCTGGACTTCTCTTCATTGGGAGATTTTTTTAAATTACTGATTTAATTCCCTTACTAGTAAATGGTCTGTTCAGATTTTATATTTCTTCTTATTCAGTCTCAGTAGGTTATATGTTTCTGAGAATCTTTCCATTTCATCTTGTCCAGTTTGTTGGCATGTAACTGTTCATAGTATTCTCTTATGGTTGTTTGTTTTTCTGTGATGAGTTGTAACTTCATAGTAGCTTCTTATGATCCTTATATTTACGTGGTATCAATTGTAATGTTTCTTTCATTTAGAATTTTGTTAATTTTGGTTCTGTTTTCCCTGGTGAGTCTAGCTAAAGGTTTGTCAATTTTATGTTTTCAAAGAACCAACTCTTAGTTTTGTAAATCTTTCTATCATTTTCTTGTTCTCTATTTCATTTATTTCTTCTCTTTATCATTTTCTTTATTCTACTAACTTTGGGCTCAGTTCGTTCTTTTTTTTCTACTTCCCTGAAGCACGGAGTTATGTTATTCGGGATCTTCCTTGTTTCTGTGTGAACTTGTCTCTTAGAACTGCTTTCATTGCATCTGTAAGTTTTAGTATGTTGTGTTTCCATTTTTGTTTGTCTCAAGATAACAGTTTTATTTCCCCTTTAATATCTTCTTTGACCTGTGGGTTGTTCAGGAGAGCCTTGTTTAGTTTCCATGTGTTCATGCAGTTTCCAGTTTTTCTCCTCTTACTGATGGTATATGTTGGGGTCAAAGATACTTACCATGCTTTCAGCCTTCTTGAATTTGCTCAGACTTGTTTTGTGGCCTAACATATGGTCTGTCATAGAAAACGTTCCATGTGTGCTTAAAAGAACGTGTATTTTGCTGTCATGCTATATAGAATGTTCTGCATGTGTCTGTTAGGTTCATTTCATCTATAGTGTTGTTCAGACTCACTGTTTCCATATTGATTCTCTGTCTGGATGATCTATATCCATTGTTGAGAGTGGGGTATTAAATTCCCCAGCTATTACTGTATTGCAGTTTATTTCTCTTTTTAGCTCTGTTAGTTTTGTTTTGCTTTTTTGGCCACACTGCGTGACTTGTGGGGTCTTAGTTCCCCAACCAGGGATCAAACCCAGGCCCTTAGCAGTGAAAGAGCTGAGTCGAACCACTGGACTGCCAGGGAATTCCCTTAGGTCTGTTAGTTTTTATTTTATACGTTTATGTGCTCCAATGTTGGGTACTTAAATATTAATTTTATCTTCTTGATGAACTGACCCCTTTATCATTATATAATGGCCTTCTTTGTCCCTGTTTACCATTTGTAAAGTCTATTTTGTCTTGAAGTATCTTTTTCCATCATCCATTCACTCTCAGCCTATGTGTGTCTTTAAGGCTAAAGTGAGTCTCTTTGTAGGAAGCATATTGTTGGGTCTTGTTTTTTTAATCCATTCAGTCATTTTGTGTCTTTTGATTGGAAACTTTAGTGCATTTATATTTAATTATTGATAGGCAAGACACTTTGTTAATTTCTTTCTGGCTATGTCATAGATCCATTGTTCCTTGCTTTTTATCCTGTGCTCTCTTTTATCGTGTTTTTTGTTTGTTTTTTGGCTGCCTTGGGTCTTTGTCGCTGCGCGCAGGCTTTCTCTAGTTGTGGCGAGTGGGGACTGCTCTTCGTTGTGGTGCTCGGGCTTCTCATTGCAGTGGCTTCTCTTGTTGCGGAGCATGGGCTCTAGGCACACGGGCTTCAGTAGTTGCAGCACGCAGGCCCTAAAGCATGCAGTGTTCAGTAGTTGCAGCACATGGGCTTCAGCAGTTGTGGCTCGCGGGCTCTAGAGCACAGTAGTTGTGCACGGGCTTAGTTGCTCCGTGGCACGTGGGATCTTCCCAGACCAGGGATCGAACCTGTGTCCCCTGCATTGGCAGGCAGTATTTAACTTCTATTTCTTTTCCCTCTCACATTTTAGGTTACTGATATTATAGTTTACATATTTTTTATGTTGTATATCCAAGGACAGATTATTGTAGTTATGATTATTTTTAGTACTTTTTTTCCTACTTTTAGAGTTGTGATTTATGCACCACCATTATTACCATATTACACACTCTGACTATAAATTTACCTGTACTAGTGAGTTTTACACTACCTTCATATGTCTTTATGATATTAATTAGATTCCTTTTATTTTGCTGATGAGCTCCCTCAGCTTTTGTTTGTTTGGCAGAGTCCTTATCTCTCCTTATTTCTGAAGGACAGTTTTGCTGGTATAGAAATCTTAGTTGACAGTTTTTTCTTTTAATATTTTATAACATTTTATAATATTGTATGTTAATTATAATTCAATAAATAAAGTAAAAATTTTAATAATTAAAAAATATTTTGAATATATCATCCCATCCTCTCCTGGCCTGAAAAGTTTCTCTTAGAAATCTCTCCATAGTTTTATTGGGGGAGGGTAGTGGGTTCCCTTGTATGTAACTTGTCTCTTTTCTCTTGCTGCTTTCAAAACTGTTTGTCTTTGACTTTTAACAATTTAATTGTGTGTCTCAGTGTAGATGTATTTGGGTTCAACCTATTTGGAGTCCTTTCGGTTTCATGGATCTGGATATCCATTTCTCTCCCCAGGCTTGAGACATTTTCAGCCATTATTGCTTTAAATATACTTTCTGTCCCTTTATCTTCTCCTGGAATTCCTGTAATGTGGATATTGTTGTTTCTGTGTTCCACAAGTCCCTCTGGCTTTCTTCATTCTTTCTTTTTTTTTGCTCCTCTGACTGGATAATTTCAGCTGTCCTGTCTTCCAGGTCACAGATCGTTTCAATTGTTTCTCTGTATTGTGAAGGCTAGTTTTGAAGCTCTCTATTGAAATTTTTCAGTTCAGTGACTGTGTTTTTCAGTTCCAAGATTTCTGGTGTGTGGTTTTGTTTTTGTTTTTGATGGTGTCTACTTCTTTGTTGAACTTCCTGTTTTGTTCATGTGTTGTTTTCCTAATTTCATTTAGTTGTCTGTGTTATTGTGGTTCACTAAACTTCTTTAATAGGGTTATTCTGAATTCTTTGATAGTTCATAGATAACACATTTCTTTAGGGTCAGTTATTGGAGCTTTATTAGTTCCCTTTGGTGGTGTGACATTTACCTGCTGTTGTGATGCTTGATTCCTTACGTTGTTTTCTGCGCTTTTGAGTGAGTGGGTTCCTCTTCCAGGCCTTATAGATTCTCTGCTAGAGACAGTTCTTGAGCAGCTTAGTTTGTGTTTCTGGACCTGTCAGCTGCTAACGTGCTTAGGCTTGCTATGCATGTTTACTTTGGGGCAAGGCCACTGTCTGAGCCCTGGGCCCTGAGGTCGTGTTGGGGGTGGGGGTTGCTGCTGGCTGACAGCATTCAGACAGGTTGGCTGGCTTGGCTCTTTTTCCAAGTTGAGACTGTAAGAGGGACTGCAGGGGCCTGGGTTCTCTGGTTAGGCTGCACAAACAGCCAGGATGGGATGCTATCCTCAGCAGTAGAGGGGGCTGTGCATTAGCTTCTGTGCCCTGGTGGGGCAGCAGGGTGGGCCTCAGGGTCTGCCCAGCTCCGTGTTTGGGATCCCAAGTCAGACTGGACTGTGCCTGAATTCCCCGGCTAGACGGGGCCACCGGTTTTGCTCTGCAGAAGGGAAAAACTTCGGGCTGTGCCCTCCACTCAGCTGCCACTGTAAGCAGGGCTGCTGGATAGACAGCACAGCCTCCTGTGTGCTCTGCTCAGGGCCCCTGGTCAGGTGGGCTGAAGACTGTACTCAGCCATGGGCGGGACGTGGGTTAGTGTCCCCTCCCAGGGGCAGCAGGTGGTAAGGCTCTTTGTGGTCTTGACTCAAGCTGACCCGCGCCCCAAGTTCCCTTGTCGGATGGTGCTGCTGGCTTTGCTTTGTGGGTGATCAGATCTGCCTGTTGGGACTCTGGTTGGCAAGGCTGGGAGCTTTACTCAGCCGTGGGCAGTGCTGTGAATTCACTTTCTGCCCAGGCAGAGCGGGAGGCCCGGAGAACCCAGTCAGGCTTTGTGCTCACGCAGGGCAGTAGACGAGGTGTGACAAGACCCTCCTGCTAAATTGCTCCAACAGAACGAGTTTTGGTAAGTTACGGATGACAACTTTCTAGGATTTCATAGATTTTCCTCCCATGGGGTGTGAAGTACTTTTTTCAACTGAGTTATGGGCACAGGGAAAAGTAATTCTTCCTTGTTTGGAGCTGAAATTCATTTTCTCATCTCTTTTGGACAGCTTCTTGGGTACCGCTAAGAGTTTCATAGCGTATCATGTTTGTCTTTATTTGGGGGCCGTCCCTTTCTCCCTGGCCCTCTTCTCACTTATAAAGAATTTTTTTACCCCTGGCCCTTCTGACTGCAAGAAGCATTTGAGTTTGTCACCTCTGCCCTCTGAGGATGGAAACTTCCTCACTCCACACTGCAAATGGCACTTGCACTCCACACAGCCCACGGTTCCAGTTGAGCTCAGGAGCACTTCCACGTCCACAGGCACCCTTCATGTGGTGCTTGTGAAAGGCAGCCTCCCTGAGATCAGGGGCAGAGCCCTTGGGCTGGGACCTGCTGGGTGGCTGCAGTCATGTCTGTGGGTGACATCCCTGTGTCCCTCTCGGGGTGCGGTTCTGGTGTAAACGTGGGCACTGCAGGCAGAGCAGGTTTGTCCGTTAAGGAGCGGTCTGGCTTTGACACATTCTTTTGGGATCGTTAAGCCCAGTGTGATGGCCGCGCTCCTGTAGGATGTGCCTGGCCCAGGGTGGGTTTCCCTCAGGCTGCCGGCGGGCTGTTTGCCCCACACTGTACGTGAGCGCTCACCACTCAGAACTCCTACTGCTCTGTAGATGTGCCATAACTTGTCACTTAGTAGTTACCTGCCAGCAGAGGGAGGTTTTTGCACCTGGTCTCTCTGATTTCTTCCAGGTGCCGTGTCAGCTGTGACCTGGGATGTCTGCTTGTTGGGGACGTGGAGCCTCGCTCTTATGTCACCTGGCAGGTATTGCCAGCCCTTGAGTGACGTGTGGCAGTGGGACAGGTGTCCTCCCCACAACCAGAGGCCTGGATTCACACACCGGGGACAGATGTGGCATCCAAGGGGGCGGGGTCACCTACAGGTTCTGAACCCAGCCGGACTAGGGGCACCAAGGCCAGCCCATGGAGGGAGAGGCGGGAAGAAGGCTGTCCTTCTCGAGGGGCGGCAAGGTGGAGGCGAGCCTGGTGGGCAGTGTCCAGCGGGAGGTGTGGGGGAGGTTTGTTAGAGCTCAGGGCCCGACACGGGCCCTTATGCTCTCCACGGAAAGGTGGGGGGTGATACCCAGAGGGCTCTTCGCCTCACGTGCATCCCTGCACCTGTCCAGAGGGCGAGCGCGTCTGTGTTTCCCAATTACAGGTGAGAAGGAGATGGGAAGGGGGCGTTTAGAGGCCAAGGAGAGGGGAGGAGGGGGAGAACGCCCCAAGCCGGTGACACGTTCCCGCAGCGTGGGGCCTCCCGGGCTGAGGGGCACAGGCGGTTTGTGGTGAGGTTTTTATTATTGTAAACGTTTTTAGACGCTCCTTTCAGTTCCCTTCAAGCTCTGGGGCCCACATCTAAGACTTACCGTCTCATTTAGATCATCTCAGTGATTTGTGGTAAGTTTCTCCTGTAGGCTACCGAGTGGTTGCCCTAGAACTTTTTTTCTCCCGTTTTATTGAGAAGTAACTGACACGCCTCACTGTATAAATTCCACACGTGTGGTATGATGCCGTGACTGACATACGCCAGGAAGTGATGACCACGCTAGGGTTAGTTACCACCCATCATCTCGTGTAGATACAGGAAAAAGGAGGAAATAGGTTTGTCTCCTTGTGATGACAACGTAGGATGTACTCTCTCAACAACCTTGCTGCACAGGCAGAGAGTGGGTTCCGTCCAGATCACTGCAGTAAAGCAAGTCATGCCAAGTTTCTGATTTCCCAGCGTGTATAAAAGTTGTGTTTACACTAGATTGTAGTCTTTTAAATGTGCAGTAGTATTATGTCTTTAAAAACGTAGACACCTTAATTAAAAAATGCTTAATTGCTAAAAAACATGCCAACCATCATCTGAGCCCTCAGCAAGACATAATCAGCCCTGGAGGGGCGAGCGCAGCAGGGTCGCAAGCTGTTCGTTTCCTGTTCTGTGGATGGTCTCACACCAGTGCTCGCTTGCGGCCTCCTGGTTCAGGTTTCAGTGCTGCTGCACTTTTAACGTTTCAAAGCATTTAAACCCACATCTGCCCTATGGGAGATGCCCTCCTCCATCCCCTTCAAAGAAAACCAGCTGCAGTTGGTGATTTTGGGCTCCAGGGACATCAGAGTGGCTCACTGTAAAGGCACTTGACACGAGACTTCTGGAGATGTCCTTCCTTTTCTCCCTTCCTCCCTTATTACTGTATCTCTTTGAATCTAAGATGCCAGGTGTTAATTACATCCTGATTTCAGAAATGAAAAAGTACAAAATCATTTGTCTTAGAATAAACAAAAACGCGTGGTTTCTTCTCAAAGTCCACCTGGAGGTTGGTGCAGCCCCCCACCTCGTGTCAGGAGCCCCACCATCCCGACCTGGTTTGGCTGAAGTGTGGTCACTGATCGTCTGTTATTAAACATGGGTGGGTTTACCCACTGTCCTCACTGGGTAACGGAGATTACCTGCAACTGATGGGAGAACTTATCTGCAACTGATGGGGAAAGTCCCTGTGCGGATATGGCAGGTAAGGAAATTGGTGCCAGCTTCTGTGCTGAATGTCAGCCCCACAGTTACTGCATAATACAGCTGTGACCTGTTTATTTACTGTCAGATGTGATCTTTTCTTAACCTTTTATTAGGTTCAGGGAGCGAGTTTCCGAGGCTGGAAAGAAGTGACTTCGCTGTTTAACAAGGATGATGAGCAGCACCTGCTGGAAAGATGTAAATCCCCCAAGTCCAGAGGGTGAGTAGCTGCTGTCTGGACGGCAGCCGTTCCAGAGGCGGTGGAGATCAGGGCCGTGTGCGGGGACGCTCAAGGCTTCCTTCCCCGCGTGAGGAGGCAGAAATGAGTTGTACTGATTTTGACAGTAAGCACTTAGAAAGATTATGGAAAAGTGGAAAAAAAAAGCTTCTCTGACCAGCTCTCAAACTTAACAGTAAATAGAACTTATGAGTCTTAAAGCAGCCTGTAGTCATGCTTAAGGTGTGTAGTAGTTTCAGAAAATCAAGAAGAAAACCCAGTTAAAAATGCAAAGATTGATTGTAAACTGTAAAAGATTTTAGAAAACTGGGGCTTCCCTGGTGGCGCAGTGGTTAAGAATCTGCCTGCCAAGGTAGGGGACACGGGTTCCAGCCCTGGTTCGGGAAGATCCCACAAGCTGCAGAGCAACTAAGCCTGTGCATCACAACTACTGAGCCTGTGCTCTAGAGCCCGCGAGCCACAACTACTGAGCCCATGTGCCACAACTACTGAAGCCCACGCACCTAGAGCCCGTGCTCTGCAACAAGCCACTGTAATGAGAAGCCTGCGTGCCACAACGAGAGAAAGCCTGCGCACAGCAACAAAAACCCAACACAGCCAAAAATAAATAAATTTTAAAGATTTTAGAAAATTGAATATATTTAGGCTGACAGTGCTGCTAGTTTATTATAAATATTTTGAAAGTTTAAAAAATGTATTTAGGGAGTTCCCTGGCAGTCCACTGGTTAGGACTCTGCACTTGCACTGCCGTGGGCCCGGGTTTGATCCCTGGTTGGGGAACTAAGATCCCACAAGCCATGCAGCATGGGCAACAACAACAACAAAATGTTTTTAAAGATGAAAATATAAATTCAGCGACGACCCAGTAGAATTGCCAGCGGCAGGTGACTCCTGGCGAGTCTGACCGTAGAGAGGCTTCTCCTCCGAGGACCGGGTGCCTCAGCAGCACTTATGACCTGCCAGCGCTGCCTGGCCCTACCCTGCCTCTGACGCCATGGTCATGACCTCATGCGCCTTCTCTGCAGGGACTGTGTAAGTCGGTCCTCTTGGATGTCAGGGTGGCAGCTCATGGGGGGCCTGAAAACACACCCGTGTCCTGGCCCCTCAGTCCAATTAAATGAGACTCTGAAGGGGTCGGGCCTGGACGCCAGTGTTTTTCCCGTGTCCTGGGGATGCTCCCAGCAGCCAGGCTGGGGGACCGCGGCCAGAGCCCTGAGTCGTGTGTGAGCATCCGCCTCCACAGTCGGCCGTGTTTTCCTCAGAGCGCACAGCGCTGCAGCTGTGAATAAACCTGTGGAAAACTGAACCTGTGGTAAATGGAGTAACCCCCCTTTCTGAATCTGGACCTGGGGCTTCTTTTCTCAGGTTGGTTCAGAGACGAGCTCGGCCTTCCGTGTGGCCTTGAGACAGTCCGCTTTTTTCTCTTCTGAGAGTGACTTTGCATTTTGCCAAGTGTGGTACCTTAAATACAGCATTCACAAGTTTCCCTAATCATGTGTAGTGGCTGATTTTTCCTTATTAATATTAATATTTCAAGTTTTACATATAAATCTCTGTGAGCTTTCCAAACAAGACTTTAAAAAGAACCTTTTATTTTATAAAATAAACACAACTTGAGGCTCTGAGATGATTGATCACCAACACTTAACTCTTTCATCTCCTGTAGAACTAACTTACGATTAAAAGAAGACTTGAAGATGGAGAAGAAGTCTGGATTTTGGGACAACTTGGTTTTGAAACAGAATACACAGTCTAAGAAACCAGATGAGATCGAAGGTTGGGAGCCTCCAAAACTTGCTCTTGAAGACGTGGCAGCCGACTCGGGCGACCTCATGAGTGACCGTCTGTCTGGGCCAGGCTGGGAGGAGGACGCCAGAGGCTCCACCAAGTACACCAGCCTGGCCAGCGCTGGGAACAGCTCGCGCTGGAGCCTCAGGTCAGCGGGGAAGCTGGTCAGCATCCGTCGGCAGAGCAGAGGCCACCTGACGGACGACTGGGAGGAGCTGGAGTGACGGCCCCACTCCTGCGAGTTCACAAACCAAGATCTGCCTGATTTTGCACCTTTGTATCTCATTTCATTCAGATTCCTAGAGTTTGCTGTATCACAGTGTTTTTTCAGTAGAGTATCAAGTTTGGTCTTTCCCAGATGAAACGTGCAGAGAACCTGCCCTGTGCTGTTTTACGTGGACTCTCCCTCTTCAAACGCTTACGTAGGAAATTCCTCGGTGGACACGAACAGGGACCGCACGTCGACTGCCTTATGTGGAAACGTCCTCCTGTCGTCCAAGTGTTGCTGAGACTGGAGACGTGAGGTTTGCTGCTGTCCAGTGGTAATTTGCATTTTGCCACAAAACCGTCTTCCTGTGTCCTCGGTTGCAGTTTTTTGTTCTGTGACTTGATCCCTTTCTCTGCATGTAGCACATATGTGTAGTCTATGACACAAGAATGTAGCAGCTGCGCAGTTCTCTTCTGTTGCCAGAAACATGCAATCCAGGTGTAAAATGAATCTTCCAAAGGTCGTGTTACATTGTGTTAACTCTTCTTTTGTACTAAATTTTGAAATATGCAAGCAGAATAAACCCTGGAGAAGCGAAGGCTGTATCTGATCAGCGTGAATGCACTGTCTGCAAACTCATCTTCATCTCCAGCCTCCCGTAAGCGCATTAGATGGTGACAGTGGTTCTTATCTTGAGGTTTTATTTTTACTTTTCCTGAACTTTTAAATATTGATCTTACTTTCTTCTAAAACTTTGTTCTCTGTTTTTGATTGCAGATTAAAGAATGCTATAAAGCATGGATCAGTTTTAGTAACTTGACACTTAATTTTGTTTGGAAGATGATAACTTGCTCGTTAAGAGTTAAAACTGTATGTAAAATGATGAAAGTGCCTCTCTTCTCTAACACCCAGGGTTTTGTTTTTCCAAATGAGAGACTGGCTGGTTTGGGCACGTCACTGAGGCGTCTCGTGTGTCTCCAGACTTGCTTTCTGCCTCCCTGATAGACTGGCCCCTTGGTCGGGTACCCGTGCACGTGTGTCCTCAGCAGGACAGCTCTGATCCACAGGAGTACGTGTCTATCTCAGGTCACGGTGGCTTCACAGAGAAGGTATAGGGGTTTTTTGGTTAAAAACAAAAACCTCCAGTTACACTGTGCATTCCTCTCTTTAAAAGCCACTGTCCTCAGTGTTCGGTTCTGTGCTGTTCCACGTAAGGGGGTGTCATTTAGCATTTCTGTGGACTCCGGGGGGTGACAGTGTCTGCCTGTCATCTGTCATTTCTCAACCAGTCATCTGTCTACACTGTCATCTCCAGCCATCCGTGTACAATGTCTACCTGTCCTCTAACCATCTCTCTCTCTCTGTCTACGTAGCATCCATCAGTCATCTATGTCCGTCTTTTCCTAAGAGACAAGAAGTTTACTTCACTGAGCCTTTAAAGGGGGCCATGTAAGTGGTGGTAAAATCCAGTTTGCGTTAGAACCTTGAAATGGTTAACACCGGAACTGAAAACCGTGTTTCCTCAGGTAAACAGTTCAGTACATAGACTGTAGTCCTTCTCCCTAAAGAGACGCTTGCTGTGGCTGCAGACGAGCTCCAGACCGTCATTTACGTGAGGATTTTAAAGCAGGAGCCGCGGGCTTGTCTTGGGCTAATCCTGTGTTGCGGTGCAGGGAGCGGTGCAGGGACACAGACCTCGTGTCCGAGGCTCTAGGCAGGGAGCTCAGCGCGGGGGTGGGGACAGCGTCCTCACCGTGGGGAGCCTGTGCCCGTGCGCTGCAACGCTCAGTGCCTGTGAAACCCCCGTGGTGCCCAGCCGGCAGAACAGCTCTTCATACCGTTGTTCCTCAAAACCAGACCGGGGTTGGAATATGCACACAAATCACACTTATCTACAAAGATTAACGTAAAAATGAATTTTTCTTCTGTTGTGTCTGATTAAACGAAAATATATGTGGGTTTTAATATAAATATTTATTGGTATGCTTTGGGGGAAAGATATTTTTTCTTGATAGAATTTACCAAAGCATCTTTGTTTTGTTCACTGGCTGATGAGAGAACAGGTTTGTTTGAATTCTGTAAAAACATAGCTTCTCTGTGTGAAGAGTGAAGTGTCTGCCGTTTTTAACAGGAAAATGATTTCTTCAAAGAAGGTTGAATTCTTATTGCTGAGGTTTTTAAAAATAAAACATGCTTTATATACTCTGACTGTTAGTTTGCACGGTTACTGGCATCTGCTTCCGGTGACTCAGTCACTCAGAGCTGATGGTACCCGTTCTCGACACCTTCAACCTCATTTAAGATGCCAACAAAATGTGTAGACTCATAAATAAACGACCAACTTCAACTTCAGCTGTCGGGATGTATCTTTTGTGTATTTGAATGGACGCTGTTTGGGAACAGCAGGCGCTGCGTCTGCCCTGCCCTGGGCCCCGCTTCTGATTTTACTGCAGTGACTTCAGGCGTTAGAGCCTGAGGCAAGCCTCCCCTCAGCACCCAGCTGATAGGAGTACGTTCTTTACTTAATCATCTTCATCTTGTAAAAAGGTTTCCATCTGTTTTTCCCAAACAGTGGCCTCTTCTGGAGAGAAACCCTGACCTCCTCCCTTAGGGACTGGATGACCACGATGCCGTCTCACGCCAGGTGACACGTCCGAGTCCCACCACCTTCCTTTCCCGTGGTGTGCGTGTTTCTGCCTTCCCCTCGCTGGTCTCCTGGCCTGTCCCCGCCCTCGTCCCCTTCCTCACCCCGCCCCCACCTCCCCCACGCCTGCTCTCGTCCTGCTCTCCACCTGCCTCTGGGGTGTGTGGTTCCACTGGTGGTTTCAGACCCTGAACCGCAGATGCTCACTCACGGATGTACGTCACCAGATATTTTCCGACTGTTGTCACAGGCCAGGGGACTTTCTCTTCTTTCTCCCCATTTAATTCCAGCCATTTATCTGCTTTCTAGATTTTATGGTTCTCAGTTGGTATTGGATTGAACAAAAGAAGGGCAGAACACGAATCAGCTTTAAAGAAACGAATTGGCTAAAAATCCTTTAACTTGGTGATAAAATAGTCCAAAGGGGGTACAGATGGTGCCGAATGACTAACCAAGGGGCCCACTGCTGCCACTGCTTTCTTTTGGCAGAAGAGCCGTTCTGGGTGATCGATGCAGGACAGGAACGCCCTCCGAGGGGGTTTCCCAGCGCCTGTGCCCTGAGGACAGGCACCGTCACCTCCTAGTAGTTGCCGCTTCACCACAAGGGTCTGACGGGGCTGTGACCTGCACGTGACGCTGTCGTGGTGAGTGCGTGTCCTCACGGCTGTGTTCTGTAGTTTGTAATCGTGGATACAGGACCCAGCCTGGTCCAGAACTGTCTGCAGGGCACCTCCTGGGTCGCAGGGTCCCTCGGGGCTCCTGGGGCAGGGGGTGGGGTAGGGTGGTGGACAGCCACATCCTGTCCCAGCCTGGTCCACTCGGGGCTGGCCAGCTGTTAACATTCAGCCAGCCGAATGCACCTGTTTTCAGAAAAAGCACTACTTTGTAACCTAAATGGCTTTCGATTCATGTTGTGAAGAGTCACGTTGCAATGAAAAATTACCAGTCTTCACTAATAGCAGAACAAAGTGATGAACTATTGACAGATTTTGCCCGCTGTTGAAAAATGTAAAATTTCTACTGAAAGGAGCCGTCTCAGGATTTGGAAAATATTTGAGCTGTGTCTTTTAGTAACAGGGTGACGAACGCAACGGTGACCCCCCCCAGGGTATGAGGTGTCTCAGTGGGTCTAGAAGGAAAGCCCCGCATAGCTGGGTAGCACCCCGGATTTGGTGCCCCTGACGAGGTCATCGTGTTACCCTGGAGATAGTGGCCCAGCACCCGACTTTCCTCAAACCCATGGGGAGAATGACGTGGCAGACGAGACCTTTTAACGGTTGCATTCAGATGAGGGATTACAGGTGACTTTCACCTCTTATGTTTTTCATGCCTTCTGGGGTATTTTGAAATATCAGACAAGCATACAGACCATATTAACAAACAAACCAGCTCTGCTCTGGGTTTTTCTAACCATGTCCTCTCCCCGCTGTGTTCGCACAAGGACAGGTCAGGGCACTGCGGCTGGTCCTGAGGCCATGGGAAGGTGAGGTGCGGCCGGGCCAGCCCCGCAGGGGGCCCTGACCTGCTCAGTTGTTGGGGCCACACCCAAGGCTACCATGACCCGGGCACGGCTCCCAAGTCCTCCCGAGAGTGGGGATGTGGCCTGGAGGGACGACCCGCCCAGGCCTGTGGCCCCCGAGTCCACCCACCTGCACAGATGAGAACGGGGACTTGGCAGTGAAGCCATGGGGGGAATAAACCAAAAATTGGCTTCTTCCCTGTGAGGAAGAGGCCGTCTTTTCTGACCGAGTGCCTGTGTTCCAGTTCCCAAGTGGCGATTCCAGCCTTCATGCAGAAATTCTGAATTTAGAAATGGTGGCTTTAAACAGAACAGCAAGGGAGAGATGGCACGTGGCTGTGGCGTGTGCATCTGCCTCGCAGAGGGAGGACAGGGAGACCTCAGACCCTGGTGTGGGGCGAGGCTCTCAGGCGCCGTCCACTCCACTCCCTGGTGCCGCCCGGCCTCCTGCGGGGCACCTGGCCCATCAGGGCTCCCGGAGGCGGTGCTGCTGCGCCTGTTTTGCAGATGATCATAGTGAGGCTCTGAGGGTGTTTGTGCCCAGGCACTCGTTGGACCAGGAGCTGAGATCCAGGTGGGGAAGCCCGAGGCACCTGCTGTTCCGAGGGGTCTGACGTGTCCCCAGGACTGGTTGGGGATGCAGGGCCTGGCTTCAGACTGACAGGGACGGGGTCTAAATGCTGGCTTAGACCCTGGGAGGCCACAGTTTGTCCCTCGTCACAGAAGGCGTGGCTGGACAGGGCGTGGCTGGCGTGGGATGCAGTGATGAGGGCCAGGCGAGGCTGTGGGGCGTCTGGGCAGGTGTCCCCACCTGGCGGTTCCTCCTGGATGGGTGGAGCCCCCTGCCCATATGCACCGGGCAAATGTTTTCATGAAGCGGACGGAGCATGGGATTCAGTGGAGTGAGGAGGCCGTGTAGCTGGAGGACGGGAATCTGAGAGGCTGGCGGAGTTTGGGAGACGTTCCTGGGGCAGCAGGGGTGCCAGGGCCTTGGAGCGGGAAGTTATTCCAGATCTGCAGGCTCTGCGAGGCTGGTTCAAGGAAAGGGGCTCCTCCTGGACTCTGCTTTTTGCACCTGTCAGCCACCCAGGGTCCCGATGGTGAGGAAGCCAGCGCCCAGCTTCCGTGCATTCACAGCTCATCCAGGAGAAGAACCATCCCCAGTGAAACAGTCATTCTCCTTTTAACAACAGGAAAGGCCACGCTCGGCTGTGAACAAGAGTCCCCACACCTCGGTCCCACTGTGGGTCCTGAGGAGTTGGGGGCCCCCGGGTCTCAGTGTGTGTGGGAGTGTTAAGAGTTGTGCTTTTTCTGTACAGTGTGTGCCACTCCTGAGCCCGGTAGCAGCAGGCATGTGCAAGGGAGGCCAGATTACACCTAAACCTCTAAGTGGTGGTTATTTTTCATAATTAACCCGGCACATTTCAATTTGGAAGTGACAAGCATTTCAGTTTTTAAAAACTGTTATTATGGAAAATATCTATGCAAGAGTAAAAACAGTGTGGTGGGCAACTCAGCCACTGAGATTCCACAGTTGCTGAACGTGTCATTTGCTTCACATGTGTGTTTACCTGATCAAGGATTTCAAGGCTGAGATATATATTTACCATTTAAAAGTAAATTACAGACATCATGACGTTTCACTCCTGAATGCGTACAGCATGCATTTCTAAAAACGAAGCTATTCCCCCAGCATAACTAACTACTACGTCAATGGCACACCTCACAAAACTAACCATTCCCTAACATCATCCAATACCCATATATACAGTCAGGTTTTCCCAATTGTCTGGAAAATGTCTTTTTAGCTGCTTTTAATTTTGTCCTCAAGACCACGACATGGTGTATGGATTGTGACTGGCCTGCTGCAGGGGCTCAGCCCATACTGAGGTAGGTGTGAAATGGGGGCTTGGGGATGACAAGTTCCCTCCCTCCTCACGTGCCTGCAGTTGCCTCTCTCCGCCTGCAGGAATGTGTGTCTGGGGACTTGCTTCTGTACAAATCCACTGCTTTGTGCTGGGTTCCGATACTCATGAGTCCTTTCTCTGGGTATCTGCCAAGTTTCTGATTCTGTCCCAGGCCTCTGTCATCTGTCTTCTGGTCGCCAGTCTCCCTCCAGGGTCTTTGGCCTCAGTGAAGTGGTGGACAAGTTTATGTAATTAGAAGTTGATGTCTCAGCATGACTTCAGAATTGCAGAATTTAGTGATAAAGGCAGGGTAGAATTTTAGCTTTCAAGACAGACAGCTGAATAAATCTAGAAGGGGGTGGTGATGGGAAAAATATTTGCTTTGAGTTTTCTTTTTGAAAAGTTTTTTTTTTCTTTAGAGGCTAGGGTTTCAAAATTCTCTTCTCCCTAGAAACTCAGAACTGGATCAGTAAGCTAGCAGGAGGATGCCAAGAATTTTTGTTCTGTAAGAAATCTCCAAAGCTCAACATGCAGAAGCCCCTGGAAGACCAGTTTCCCTTGGGAACCAGTGAGCAGGACCCAGAGGAGGGCATTGCTCTCCCCCAGGAGACACGCAGCTCTATTCTAGTACTTCGCTGTTTGTTTCTCTCACTTTATAATTTGGGTGCTTACAGGTCTTCAAAAGGCAATGTGAGATAAAATACTGGAAAGATATCAAAATTTAAGTAATTACCTTGAAGTAGAATTATGGGTAGCATTTTCTTTTTTTTTTTGTATATTGGCTTTTTAACAAAACTTTTTACAGTGAATATACATTACATTTGTGATCAAAAAACAGGGTGACAAATGTTGAAAAAGTAACATCTCAGTTTTTAAATGGAAAATATCAAACATATCCAAAAGAAGAAACAAAATTATATAAATCATGGGTTGGCACACTACAGCCTGGTGGACAAATGTGGCCATCCCCCTGTACTTACTTATATGGCGTACAAGTTAAGAATGTTTATATTTTCAAATGGTAGAACAACTTAAAAGAACAATATACTGTGACACATGAAATCCCACAGAGTTTAATTGGAACACTCGCTATCAATGTCCCCCACGCAGTCCAAGTCTGAGTTACGTATAGATTGTCTATGGCTGCAAGAGAGAATGTGGGCCCTGAAAAGCCAAAAATATTTAACACCTGCCTCCTCACAGAAAATCTGCTGAACCCTGGCGAAAGCTCCTTCATCTACACATCCTGCCCCTCTACGGTTTTCAGCTCCTGGCCAATCTTGTTTTATCTTTAGTCACCCCCTAGCCTCAACCAAGAGAATTATGTTAAAGTAAATCCCATAATCCTGTAATTTCATCATCTTCATGTTGTTTAAATTAAAAAGTTGAGAATTTACCAAGAAGATGTAATAATCATAAACATACGTGAACATTAGAGCTTCTAAACATATGAAGCAAACACTGAGGAAAGAGCCAGCTCTATATTATAGTAGGAGACCCCAATACCCCACTTTCAAGAAGAGACAATATCCACCATTAGATCAATCAATTTAATACACGCTATTATACACAGAACAAAGGAAAAACATGATCATTTCAATTGATGCAGAAAAAGCAGTTGACAAAATTCAACACCCTTTCACGATGGAAATACTCAACTAATTCTGAATAGAAGGAGACTGCCCCAACATTATACAGCCATATAAAAAGTCCCAGCTGACATCCTCTCAATGCTGAAAGACTGAAAGCTTTTCCTCTTAAGATCAGGAACAAGACAAAATGCCCACTCTCACTACTTCTGTTCCACACAGATTGGAAGTCTGCACCAGACAGAGCCATCTGGGCAAGAAAAAGAAATAAAGCATCCAAATTGGAAAGGAAGTATTAAAATTTTCTGTTTGCAGGTGGCATGATCTTACATGTAGCAGATTCTACAGACAACAAAAAATCAACATACAAACATCAGTTGCAGGTCTATACAATAACAATGAAAAATCCAAAGAGGAAATTAATAAAATTCCATTTTTAATGGCAACAAAAAGAATAAAACACTTAGGAATGAACTCAGTGAAAAAGGCTGAAAGAAAAAGACACAAATAAATGGAAGACATCCCATGTTCATGGATTGGAAAACTTCCACCCAAAGCAATCTATAGAGTCAGTACAATCCCCACCCAAGTCATAATGGCATATTTGGTCAAATGATTTTCAATCCCCACCCAAGTCATAATGGCATATTTGGTCAAATGATTTTCAACAAGGGTGCCAAAACCGTTCATTAGGGAAAGGACAGTCAACACATGTTGCTGGGAAAACCACATATCCACATGCAGACGAATGAAGCTGGATCCTTACCTTATTATGCCACGCGCAAAAATTAAAACTATAAAACTCTTAGAAGAAAACATAGGGAGAAAGCTTCATGACATTGGATTTGGCAATGAAAATCCTGGATATGACACAAAATGTGCAGGCACCAAAAAAAAGAATAGAGAAATTGGACATCAAAATTAACACAATCAACAGAGTGAAAAGGCAACCTAGGGAATCGGAGAGAACATTTTCAAGTCGTCTAGCTGATAAGGACTTAGTGTCCAGAGTTGTAGTAGTTCTTTCTATATTCAACAACAAAGCCACATACAGCTCAATTAAAAAGAGGGCAAAGGACCTGAACAGACATTTCCCCAAGTAAGACATATAAATGGCCAACAAGCACAGGAGAAGATGCTCAACATCACTTCTCATCAGGGAAATGAAAATCAAAGCCATAATGAGATATCACCTCCCAACCATGTGGACAACTACTATAAAAAACAAACAAAAAAAGCCCAACCCCACAAGATAACAAGTGTTGGTGAGGATGTAGAGATATTGGAGCCCTTGGGCACTGTTAGAGGCTGCACCGTTTTACACTCCCACCATGGAAAATAGTATGGTGGTTCCTCAAAATATTAACTATATAATTACCACGTGATCCAGCAATTCCACCTCTGGGTATATATCCAAAAGGAAACGAAACCTTTACCTAGAAGAGAGATTTGTACACCATGTTCACAGCAGCCCAAAGGTGGAAGCAACCCAAGTGCCCATCAACAGACGGAGAAACAGAATGTGGTCCAACCACACAATGGAACACTATTCAGCTCACAAGTGAAGGAAATCCTGAGTGATGCTACAACACGGATGAAAAGACAACTACTTTATGATTCCAGTTACATGGTGTGTCTACAGTAGTCAGATCCACAGAGACAAGGTAGGTGGTGGGGGCCAGGGGCTGGAGGATGGGGAAGGGGAATTAGTGTTTAATGGGGACCATTTCTGTTTGCAGAGATAAAAAAGTGTTCTGCAGATGATTGTGGTGGTGTTTGCACAACAGTGTGAATGTACCTAATGCCACTGGACTGTACACTGAAAAATGGTTAAGATGGCAAATTTTATGTGTATGTTACTGCAATTAAAAAATTTTAATGACATTTGAATTTTCTATGTAGATTAAATAGTAAAAAGCTACTTGCATTGGTCTGTGCAAATTTCTCAAATGACTATCAAAGAAAAGTGAAAATTTTATCCAAATAATAAAAACAACGCAGCTGAGGTGTCTCTCCTGTCTGACACGGAAGAACACTGTGTGTGGAGAATCTCGCCATCCTGAGTGAGAGGCACGTGAAAAGCCCTCTCGCGTCCTCAGGTGGCTGTGCTCTGAGCACCTCTGTTCTCCATGTGGGCCTGAGTCGGTGCTGGGGGCGGGGAGGGCGGCAGGCCCCCCAGGAATACGCCCGAGAGGCGCGTGTGCCGATGACACCCAGACGGTGCCGGCGAGGGGGCACTGCAGTCACACCTGTGCGGTGGGAAGGAGCAGCCACACCAGCCATAACGGGTCGGGAAGGTGCACGTGGCACGTCCCTGCTGGGGTTCTGGGGGGCGCCCAGGGGACACTGTTCTCCAAAAGTGAGGGTCTGCTCCCTCTGCAAAAAGGGGCAAAAAGCAGAGCTCGTCTGGAGTGAGGTCAGAAGACGCGACCACACCCAGATAGGAGCAGGGGAGTGCGAGCTGAGAAGCAAGTGGCTGTCGGGCCTTTCAGCCGAGCAGGTGTCGGCAGCAGGAAATCACTGGGTCCCTCAGGGTTTTCCCTCCCAGTTTTGCAGATCCTTGGGCATCTCACCGGGTGGGGGTGATGCTGCGTTTGGTGGGGAATACAGGAAAGGGAGAGGAGTGAAGCATATGCATTTTCTCACACCGTTAAAGAAAGAAAGAAATGTCATAAGCCAAGACAGCTTCTGCCTTTTCATCTACGGTTTTCAGCACACTTCCTTCTGTAACTATGGAGGCAGATGAAGTTTACAGCCCGTTTATTGCTAGGTTAGGCCCCATGATGAAGAAAATGAGCTCTAACCAAGATACGTCTCAGCTAAGACAAAACGACCCTATCCCGTTAAAGGCAAAGGATTTTCCAAAAGGGAGGATGTCACTAAACTGAAAACAGACGCTTCTCCTCAGTAACTTAAGTTTCCAAGGAATTATCCTAATTCCTAAAGGAGGACTCATGCCAATTCTTCACAAACCCTTCCCAGAAAATGGGAGGGAACTCTCCCAAGGCAAGCCCCTTCTAGGAGGCTATTTTCACCCAGATACCAAAACCAGACAAAGACTCACCAGAAAAGCACAGCTAATCTCTCTTGTGAAAATGCTCAGTAAAACCAGCAAACTAAACTCACCAACCGTGTATGGAAACCACGTGGGACGTGGGCCTGAAAATGCACGGTTGGTTCAACATACAAAAGTCAACACACGACCACCTCTGTAGACGTAGAAAGAGCACTTGACAAAATCTAACACCCTTTCATGATTAAAACAAAACAAAACAAAACACGTCAACAAAGCGAGGCTGGAAGGGAGCACCTCACCCTGATACAGGCGTCCACAGAGATGCCCAGCATGCACCACACCCACAGGCGAAGGGCTGAGAGCCTCCCAGGAACACGCTAGGATGTGTGTGCACTGCCGTCCACGTGCATGGGGGCCTGGCCGGAAAGCTGGGAAGGAGAGGAGAGAGGGAAGGAGGGAGGGAGGGAGGGAAGAAAGAAGGAAAGGTGAAAAGCCGCCTCTATTTGCAGAGGACACGATGTATATCCACGTCCTAAGGAATATACAAAAAATACCGCTAGGTTTAATTAGTGATTTCAGCAAAGTTACAGGATACAAAATCAGTATACAAACACCTTACGTGGGCATTTTGTTTGATTCTGTATGTTTGTTAGAATCCGTATGATTCTAAAAGCAGCATTTACAGCAGAAATAACATCAAATCCTTCAGTACCGTCCCTAAAGGAGACATGGTTCTCCACGGACAGCCCTGAGCAAATGCACAACAGATGCCATGAAACTCCCAGACTAGCACCTGGACCTGCTGCAGAACCTACTGTGGCTCCTCCTGGCCCATGAGTCACAACCCGGGTGAGAAACTGTACCTCAAGGCAAAGGAAGACACCACAGACTTCCAGACGCCACTTCCTGGGGGTGGCAGTTCCCGCAGGGGCGGCTCTGGGCCCACTCCTGGCCGTCCTGAGAGGGTCGAGGGCGTGCAGATGACACATCGCGGGGAGTGACGCTGTGCAGCCTGAGTCCGGTGAGCCCCCTGACGGAACCACACTCAGAAATGCCACACGAACCTGCAGCTCAGGACGATCCCTCTCTTCCTGTTCACGTCACCTGATCTTCCGTAAATGAGGGATCAGGGCCCAGGAACTGTGTGCCTGGAACTCTGTACGTGTCTGTACGTGCCCCCTCCCAGCGCTGCGGGCCTCAGGCACACCTACAGGTTTTGCCAATGCCTGTGTGCAGTTTTGGGTCCAAGCACATCTGCTGCCTGTGGAAATGGGCTAATTAATAGGGGGGAACAGCTGGACTCTTCTCCCAAGACTTTTAATGTTCTCTGGGGAAAAGAACTCACTTCAAGAGGTTAATGTCCTCCTAAGAAGAAACTAATACAGAAAAGACCAACACCCCAAAAGTAAAACAGGCAAAGAACACAATTAGGTAATTTGCCAAAGCAAAACAAAATACAGGGCTTCCCTGGTGGCACAGTGGTTAAGAACCCGCCTGCCAACGCAGGGGACGTGGGTTCGAGCTCTGGTCGGGGAAGATCCCACATTCCGCAGAGCAGCTAAGCCCGTGAGCCACAACTACGGAGCCTACGTGCTGCAAACACTGAAGCCTGCGTGCCTAGAGCCCGTGCTCTGCAACGAGAGGCCACCAGAATGAGAAGCACGTGCACCGCAACAAAGAGTAGCCTCCGCTTGCCTCAACTAGAGAAAGCCTGCGCACAGCAACAAAGACCCAGCTCAGCCAAAAATAAATAAATTTATACATATAAAAAAATACAGAAACAACTCGCCAATAAGCTTTCAGAAGACATATCCTACCTCACAGCCTCTTCACGTCCATCTTCGGGGGAGAAAGATGCCACCTTCCATCGTCGCCAGTGCTCTGGAAACATCCTTACAAACAACTGCCTTGTTTCCCTGGTTCTGCTTCTCGTTTATCGTAAGGAGATCATCAGATGCACAAAAGTGCACATGTGGTGATGCTGATCACAAAGTGATCTGGTCCAGCTGTGTGGTACCACGTTGCCAGTAAAAACCATATTTTCACAAACACTTTTGAAAAAAAGGCTGGTTATAAAATGAAAACGGTATATATGATGTTTACAGTTTTATGAAAAGCTTTCACCCAATACACACAGAGGGAAACTACCATTTGACAATTAAGCATAGTCTTGGCTGTGTCAGTTCAGCACAGAATGTAGTGAAAATACAGACTCTTTATTTACAAATGTGCAAGACAGCAAATTTCCATGTGCTAAGAAGGAAGTAGAAATGACTTTGCTTGGGTCCTTGACCCTGTTCAGTCTCCCCTACACCTGCCGGGGCCATTCCTGCATTCCTTCTGGTAAGCACAGCTATCTCTGGGTGGCAGGGTTATATGCAAGTTTTATTCTTTTATAAACCTTTATTTTCAAAATTTTCTAAAATGTACATGCAATATTTTTAAAATAAAACAATCTTTGAAAGGTTTCAATAAATGATATCAAAATCATTGATACTACTTCCTTCAGTAAGATGCAAAACTGATGAAGTTAAAATCAGTAGATAAACATGATTTATTACTTAGCCTGCAAAGGGGGATTCAGAGCAGTACAGTGCAGGTCACACTGGGCTGGCCCCCAGGTCAGGGCCCCTGCCTGCCAGCATCGGGCCATGAGCCCAGGATCACAGCCCCAGACTCACGCCTTTGTGGGTCTCGGATGTCTGCACAATTCACAACCCAACGCTGAGCACCCAGAAGACATGCACATACTTCCCTGGGTTTCTTCTGTATCCAAAAGGATTCATATGGACAAGACCAATACAGTTAAAATACATCTCAAGAAAAATAAATATTCTGCACAATGTCCTTACAAGGATCAATGATCTATCCCCGCCCCCAATCACTACAAAATCAGGAAACTATCATTTGACAATTAAGAAGCATATGCTTGGCTGTTAGTGTCAGTTCAGCACAGAATGCGGTGCTGAAAATACAGACTCTTTTTGAACCACATTCACAAACATGCAAAGTTGCACATTTTAATGCGCTTAGAAGAAAAGAATTTTTTAAAGAAGGAAGTAGAAATGATTTTCCTGGGTTCCCTGACCCCGCTTCAAAGGTGGAAACAACAGGTGCTCCTGCCCGCAGGTGCCAGGGCAGCTTTCCACGTCCCTCCACGCCCTCCAGCCTGGGCACCAGGTCACGGCTCAGTCACGGAGGACGCGTCCTACCACGCTGCCCAGGCCACGACGCGGCGGGGCCCTTAGAACTTGAAGAGGTCGATGAAGTGCTGTGGGGACACGGGCGTGAAGCAGCTGTCAGGGTCAGCAGCCGTGCAGGGGTGGCCCGAGTCCTGTGGGAGGAGTGGGTCGTTACCATACAGGGCGTGTTTCTGGAGGGAACGCAGCTCAGAAGTCACCAGCTGCTTGTTTAAACGCGCCCCAGACCCCACCACAAAGGTGCGTGGACAGCAAGCGATGAGAACTACGAAAATGAAGGCAGCCACGTGGCTCCCTGGGGGAGAGACTTCCTGAAGGAATTCCTGCTCCAGTGGATGGGGAGACGGGCCGCCCTGAGTTAGGGCCCCAGAGGGAGCCCTGGGCTCTGCGCCCCTGCCCTGGCCACACTCCTCCCCTCCCGCCGTGGGTCAGGGTCCACCCCGGGACCTGCTCTCGGCACCGCCCACCCCACTCACCAGAGGGCCCAGCACCGCGTCCCGCAGCAGAAACGGGGCTCAGGTCAGGAGACAAAGCAGCCTCGGGACTGGGATCCAGTTAGGCTGGGGACCCGGCGGCCAAGCCTACACCCTCCCTCTGGTCTACAGGGCAGCTCATGGGACCCCCGGTCGTGGCAAAGCAAGCAGGCCAGTCGCACATCAGCAGAGGGTGCGGCCTGAGGGGCACCGGCCTCCTGGGGACGCGCGCAGATGCGGGCAGAGCAGGAGGTACCTCGAGTAATAAAGCAAGGCGGCAGTCCTTGGAGACGGCGGAGAAAGGGTCAGGAAGGAGTGCAGAGAAGGGAAGAAAAAAGGGAAAACAGGGTTATTAGGAAGAGCCAGACTGTACTTAGCATTTAGGCTGGATGTGTATTTACGAAAATGGCTAAAATCATCGGGCAGCTGAGTCAGAGGCACCGTCCAGCACCTGAAGGGCCACAGCACCCGCAGGCCGTCTGGGACGCTGCCACAGTTTCCACTTCCTGGAGTCCTGGACCGACAACTGATGACGCTGCAGAGCTAAATAATCGTCGGAACTGTTCACTCCCAGCGCGCAGAGCGACACTGACACGGTTTAAATATTATTTACGGCAGGTTTCTCGGAAGCTCCCTCACTCCCACTTCACTGGGAGTCAACTCCGTGGAGTTCAGAGCACGAACCAGATTCCACGCGAGCCCAGGCGCCCCAGAGCCCGCTCCCGCGCGGACGCCTGCTCATCCACGGTTTCCAGCTCGAAGTCAGCACCAACCTGCCTCTCTCACCTCTTGCCAGCCCGGCCACCTGGCCTGGCTTCCCCACCCTCGCTGGAGACGGGGGCTGGCCATCAGCGCGGGCTGGGGCCAGCAGTCTCCCTGCTCCGGCCACAGACCCGCAGTGTGGACCTGGCAGTGGACACGCCGAGACAAAAAAGGACACGGGGTCCTGATTCCCAGCCTTTAACTGGACTCATCCTGTCCGGCTTCCAACTCACCCAACCCCCAGTGTTGACCGAAGTTCCATGAAGTCGAGAAACTCAGCTGGAGGACGGTCAGGCAGAAGCAACACAGCGGTCTTGCATCACTACTCAGCGACCCGGGAGGGCCGCCCCACGGAAGCCAGACAGACCCCGAGCCGGGCACCTGCGCTCGCCTGGCTGACTCGGCTCAGTGACTCCAAGACTGTGCTGCACAGTTCTTAAGCCCAGTATTTCCCCTCCTTTTACTTTGGAGGAGTTGCCACAAAGGCAGGTAGAAAACTAACCCCCAGACTCCAGAGAGTGAAGCCAGAACAGACAGGATGGCTGGGGCAGCTGAGAGGTCAGAGCCCAGGCCCGCATGGGCGGAAGAGGACGAGTCTGGTAGCGTGCGGGAGCCAGACCATAGTGGGTCCCCACCAGCACCCGGCAGCACCTGATGGTGTCACACTGCTGTCGTCCCATCAGCAGAAAGTGCTGGCGAAGGTGCGTCAAAGCACAGGGGCCACTTCCGAGCACCAGCCCCACGCAGGGCAGGGCACTGCTTAACCTTCACGACTCCACGCGGCAGGTCTGCCCCGACAGGAGGCTCCACGAGGCTGGGAACTGGGGTGAGGCCACGGGGTGGTGCGGCACGAGCCGGGGGGAGAGTCCGGGCACCTGGGGCAACGCAGGGGGCCTCCCCGGGAGCTGACGCTGCAAGCAGTTCCCACCAGAAATTCCAGAGACTCGTCTTTTTTTTGTTTTAATTTCCACCCACAGATTCAGAATAAAGTTGGAATGGCCTCTAGGAGAAAAAGCTGCAATGTGACCCCATGGGTGGACCGAGCCAGGCCCTGAGGCCTGAGGCTGCGTGGACATCAAGGTGCTCAGCCTTCAAGGCAAGACTGAACATTTCAGAGCCAGAAGACCAGCAGGAGACACTTGTTCTGAATTTTCATAAACAAAATCTGCAGGCCAGTTCCTCTGGAAACCTAAAAAATCACGTCCCAGTTTTAAAAAATCCAGAACTTCCGTGCTTCTCGATGCCTCAGCAGCACATTCTTACACCAACCACAGGGAGACTAAGGAGGACGGCTCCCACGCTCTGCAACGGCATTCTTAGAGAAACGCCCATCACATGCCAGGGCGGAGACTTCCGCCCCAGGAAGAAACACCACTGCTCCCAGTCTCTCTCTGGAATGAAGTGGTCTGCTCAGGAGAACAGAAAACCCTGGGGAGGAGCGTCAGTTCAGAGCAGCAACCAGACGGTCTCACCTGCTCTGACTCAGCTGCGAAGACACCTCCTCACGTGTTTTCCACGGGCACCTGCCCGGCTGTGCGTTTCTATCCCTGTGATTGGGACCAAGGGCGCACAATAAGGGCTCCGCTCTATGTCCTGTAATCCCGCTGACTGACTCGCCCGCGTCCCCGCAGAACGCAGCCGGCACACCGGCGAGAACGAGCGCGAGGTGCCCCTGCCCCAGAGGAACAAGGTTCCACAGAACAGCCGAGGCAGCCACGTAACACATTTCTCCTTTTTAACTGTGTGGGAAAAGCCACACTAGAATACAAAACAACAAATTACCAATAACGTGACCTCCTGTTGGTCAGGGGTGGGGACAGCAGGACCTGCTCGCCTGCAGCACAGGAGGTAAAGCTCTGTTGACACAGAGCCTCTCACCCCACAACCACAGGTTATAGTTAAAAAAGAGCCACATTACCACGGATATAATCTGAAATGAAAACAATTTAAAGTAGTCATTTCTCTCCCAACAGTTTAGAGTCTGCCATGTAATCCAGGCAACAAATTAGAGATAAACGAAGAGCAAAAGAAATACACAAACCGCCAAGGTGTTGACCAGGCGGAAGGCCTGTGGCCCTACAGCCACGCCCGAGGACACGGAGGGGCAGGCGCAGACCGCCTGCCAGTTTCGCCACTTTTCTCCCTAGTGAAATTTCACAACGTTAATAAGCAAATTCAAACTCAAGGCAAACTATGGAAATGATTTTACTGAGAGGAGGTGCATGGAAGCACCCCACTCCCCCACCCTGGAAACTTGTTTTTATCAGAGTCTGGATAGGAGAGTAAGGGAGCCAGAGAGGGAGGGGACGGGCCCAGACAACTGCGGACATGGCTCCGTCTCCACCGAGGACCAGACTTGCTAAGTGTGGCTCAAACACATGAGAAACCCGGGCACCTTCGTGGGCCTCGCCTCCGCTCCAGGCACAGGGCTGTGAGGAGAAGCCCCCTGGAGCTGCCGTCTTCGGGGGTCCCGACAGTGGAGGCTGAGGCCGAGTGTGGAGGACAGGTGAGGGGCCCCCCTCAGCTTCCAGAAGAGGGTGGGGAATCCTGAGCCTCATCTCAGGCTGAGCCTCGACAACAGCAGAAAGCAGCCCTTCCAGGACTTGGGCCGAGGCGCCAGCCAGCTCGCTCACCGCCCTCGGGGACAGGCCCCCACCTGCTACCACAGTGCAAGGGGACGGGGTGGGTGGCCTGACATTCAGGTCCAACCGCAAGTTGTTCTACTTTTGTGAACCTGTTCCCCTGCCCCAGTCCTTGGTGATACATCATTATCTTATCACAAATACAACTTGTTTTTTTTTTTTTTTTTTACCATTACCGTTAGGTGAAGAGTTTGTTTCTCCAAATTTTAATCCTCAAAAACTCCAAGAGTACATCTGAAATTTTTACCTTCCAAAAGAGGATGCTGCAGTGCCGACAAAAGTGCAGTGTGTCTCCGTACTGTTCCTTAGTGGGGTAATGTTTCTGAAGTGCAAAATACATCAACTTCCATTCGATATGACCTTTTTCTGAAAGGATCAAGTGTCTACAAAACTAGACAAACAAAATTCTGTTCAGAATCAGACGGTTTTCATAGCATAACAATTTTAAAAGCAGTATACTGCATGAAACATTCAATTATTTGAAATTAAATTTCAAATATAATTCAATCTATACAATGGAATACCATGCAGCTGTTAAACAGACTTAAAGGTTCTGATCTGGAATGATGTCCACGACATACTATTTAGCTAAAAATAAGTTACATACATCATGTATCTGCCAGGGACTTGTAACTAGAACACAAAAATAACACAACTCAGTAACAAACAAAATCCAAATATAAAATGGGCAACAAGCACATGAAAAGATGCTCAGCGCCTCGGGAATCAGGGATGGGAGGAGGCAGCCCCTCACACCCCCCACGAGGCTGTGACCAAACACTCAGAGTAACAGGCGGGGACGAGAACGTGGCGCAGTCGGGGGCTGCCCGATGGGGCGGTGACTTTGAGAAACAGCTTCTCGGTTCCTCGGAACATTGGACTCCACTCCGGGGCACCCCCCCCGCCCGCCCCGAGAAGCGGGACCATAGCGGCCCCGTGGCCTGGCCGCGCCCAGCCGCGCCCCCTCCAGCACGCACTTCTCCGTTTCAGGGCCTGACCCTGCCCACCGCCAGGACGCCCCTGCCCACCATGCCCTCCGGAGTGGCCGTGTCCACCTGGGGGACGGGCACGTGACCCCACACGTCCCCCGAGCCCGTGTCTGAAGAGACACGTGACGTCTGTCCCCTCGGCAAGGACGCCCTGCCCCCTGCCCCGTCCGAGACTGTCCCCTGCCCTCACGCTGCCATGCGTGTCCGGGGTGCCCAGCTGTCAGTGCTTCACTCCAGAAACACCACGGGGCAGGGGGCGTGGAGGGGGGCAACGATGAGGGGGACACACACGAGTCCGCCGGTCCCCGTGGCTAGTCCCGGTCCTGGGAGGGCAGGGGTGCAGGGAGTGGATGGCCACCCGTGATCTCAGCGGTGACACACCACCTGGAGAGAGGCCTCGAGTTACGGGAAAGACGAGGGGCCCGTCCTCGACAGGAAGAACCTGCTCTTGTTCTGCTTCTCTGTTCTGGGCTGTGTTTAGAATCACAGCTCATTCTCAACATGAAGAACAAGCTTTCCCGTGAGTGATTCTAGTCCATTCCCCGAAGTGGCCAGGCCTGGCCGCTGGGGCTGGAGCGCATGCTCACCTGCTTCTCGCCGAAGTGGTACTGGCAGAGCTTCTTCCACAGCCGCCGGTCCTCGCTAAGCGCGGACAGCGTCGGGGTCACCTGACCCAGAGTGACGATGTCCCACCCATCCGAGAACCTGTACAGGATGTTGCTGAGCATGTGCACGGGAAGGTCGCTGAGCGTCAGGCCGCTGTCCACCTGCTGGGAGGACCCGCGCGCTTACTCCAGTGAGAAGGCGCAGGAGTGGGCGCTCACGCTGACGTCTGAGGCCCAGGCGACAGGAAGGCCGCCCGCCCCTCCTTCCTCCCCACTTCTCTCCAGATAACGCCCAGCAGCGGCCCTGCCTGGACCTGCGCGACAAGCATTCCCTTTCCTGGGGATCCCGACCACTGACACCCACGCTCCCCAAGTTCGCCAGCTGACGAGGCGTCACCACGCATCAGCTACTAGGGGACAGTGGCACCTGGCCACGTCTATCAAGGCCTGGATAGCAGACACACCCCAGGTGCATGTGTCTTCAGGCAGGTGGCCCTCACAGCACAAGCCCCTGCCCATGGGAACGAGGTGGGGTCTGTGCGGCGCTCACACCAAGGCCGCCTGGACACTGGATGTTAGATTGTCCCTTGTAACTGTAGGGCCTTAATTAGGGAATCATTGCTCTTTGTAAATCCCACATTTAGATAGCAAATAAATGGCCCAAAGTTACGGTGTTCCAAGGCCACCTTTGAAAGCAACCAGAGATAAATAAAACACAACCTAAAACACTTTAGTCAATAGGGTCAACATTTTTCTTGATGAAACTAGTTACCAGAATAAACAAACAACATCAGAACAACTGGAGTGAGCTGCATGCTCCTTCTGAACTACAAACACATGGACACACCATGCAACGTACAACACATCAACCTTAGAGAAGCCACAACAGATGAACACAGTCACTACTATACAATTTAGCCTTAATTCATTGAACGTAATGTTAGCCTGAAATACCTAATCTCCTGTAAAGGTAAATTAATTCACCACCTCATCACCCACAGGATCAGCTCTTTTTAGTAATTACCATCCCCACCGTCCTTCCAATGACACCTATAACCCATTAAAGGGTCTTCTGGTCTTAATCCATCTTACAACAGTTTAATATTTATGAAATGTAAAGGAAAAAAACCTTTGGAGAAGCTGTAATAGTCTTTCACGTACGCTTAGAAGTAACAACAGTGTTTGTAATAGAAAAACAGAGCGTACTCACTTGTAGGCCAAGAAATGCATGCATACCTCAGTCATCTGAAGATTCTGTAGCTGCTGTTGCCAGTTGAGAATAGTTTCTAACCGGCAAACCCAAATGTTGATATTTCCCACCAGAACGGACTTCCCCACTCCTCTAATTAGAATGCAAAGGGTAGAGCTTAGGTCTTGGAGAAGATCTTTGATTAGGCGAGGGTTTTGGTGGTCATCGAGAACTGGAACAAACAAAAACAATGCACTGATACAGTCGACCCCCGCTGTTAAGAATGACCTGCTTTCACAGCCCAAGGGCCCATTAACAGATAACACAGATACACAGAGTGTGATATATACACACAATGGAATATTACTCAGCCTTAAACAGGAAGGAAATTCTGACATGTGCTACGACGTGGATGAAACTTGAAGACCTTATGATAAGAACCAGCCACAAATGAACAAGTATTGTGTGATTCTCCTTATATGAGGTCCTTAGAATAGTCAAATTCATAGAGACAGAAAGTAGATGGTGGGCGCCAGGGGCTGGGCAGTGGGGGGAGGGTCGTGCTGGTTGGTGTTCATGGGGACAGAGTGTCAGCTCTGCAAGGTGAGCTCTGCAGACGATGGTGGCGATCGTTGCACAATGATGTGAATGTACTTGACACCACTGAGCTGTGCACTTAAGAGTGGTTAAGATGGTAAATTTTATGTATATTTAACCACAATAAAAAATTATGATCTAATTTCACTGCAACTCCAAAGTGGCATCATTTCTGAGATACCACAAGTAGGATGAGATTTTAAAACTTCAAAATATTATCTGATAGTGTATTTTTGGTTGAGTCTACAGTTTTGCCTTTAAACCTGACAGACTCTGTTTTCTTTTAGACTTAATCATGAGAATGGATATTTAAAATGGCATATATATGCATAAACTCAAAGTTCCGTTTATTACTGGCCACTAACTAATCAGGACAAACATTAAATTAAAATGACAGGCTTCTCTGATGCCTAAGAACTAAGTCACAACCTTGCTAATTATAGAAACACTATACAGCTAAGGTGAGCTGTGACTAGTTACCCATGAAACAGTGTCTTTTTAAAACTCAGGGATTAATTACCTTTCTCTGGGACTTCCCTGGTGGTCCAGCGGTTAAGACGCCGCGCTTCCACTGCAGGGGGCTCGGGTCTGATCCCTAATTGGGGAACTAAGATCCTACATGCCACACAGTGTGGCCCCAAAACAAAAAAAATGATCTTTCTCATTACAATATGTTCTTCTGTATGCAAAAGCACCTTTTAAAGAACAGCAATAACAACATAAGAACTGAGCAGCCAAGCCGAGCCCTTGCCCTTGCCCTGACACCATCTCATTATTTGACACCATTAATACTGGGGGGAAATAAAAGAAAAATCCAATCTCCTTGCACCGAATTTCTAATTAAGATTTAGATTATTAAAAATATCAGTCATCACCTTACCTTTTTGAACAATTTTATCCAGAACGTTGAAGTAGTTCTTCTGGGCCACACCGCTCAGCGAGGTCAGCTGGGACTTTGCGATCAGCTGCAACAGCTGTGGGGGGGAGGGGGGAGTTACAGGGGAGCATCACCTCTGAAGGGAAACGCCCCCAAGCGACAGGGAAGGAGCGCGCAGGCCGCAGGCCGTGACACCCTCCCCACCACGGCACATCTCTGGGGGTCCACCCGGCGCCCTGCTGTGCCCTAGCCTCTGAACATCCCAGCCTCCCACGAGGCAAGCCGGACCTTCCCCGACCGCCTCACATCACGTCTGCCCCCCCAGCCTCCTGCCTGATGCACACGGCACTGCCCCTCCCAGGCTCCTGCTCCGTCAGGGGCTCGGCTGCTCTCAGCACACGATGCCGGCACGGCGGCCGGCGGGGAAGGCCTGGGAAGGACGGGACAGCCCTCCCGCTTCTCGGCCCCAGTGCCGTGCCCTCCCCTGTGCTGCTCCGGGGAGAGCTGGTTGTCACAAATACGGCTCATCCGTATCAGTCTTCGGTGAACCCACGGCCCACCTCTCTGTACAAACTGGGTCTCAGGAATCCCGTGTCGGCCACTTCCCTGCGTCCCCTCACGTCCTGTACTTTCCGTCTCCCACGCGGGGCCGCGCCCTGGACCACGCGTGTCTCTGGTGTGGTCCAGAGCTGCTTCTGCCAAGTCCTCGCCACCTGGACACATCCATTCACTTCTTCCCATACTGTTTCTGCCCAATCTGAGCCACTCTGGGTAAGCCTTAAACAGATTTTAGAATCTGTGAATTACATTGCCTATTTCTCTGATGAAAAAAGGAATTTTTCATCTCTCCTTCCCAATCCTCCTAGCTGCCTCTGTGAGTTTCCAGAGGGAGAAAAGAAAATGCTAACTCACATACTCACATTGCCACGTTGACCGTGGAAGTTAAAAAACAATTGCAAATATGACACTCACATGATGATTGTTGGGAAAAAAATCATTCTGCAACTTCCAGTATATTTACATAAAAGTGTCCTGTACTGCAGTGAATACAGAAACAACACTCCGGGGCCCTGGCAGAGAACACCTGAGAAGCCCAAGGCTACAAAAGGTCAGTCCGGCCCCTCAATCTTTTTTTTTTTAACATCTTCATTGGAGTATAATTGCTTTACAATGGTGTGTCAGTTTCTGCTGTATAACAAAGTGAATCAGCTATACATATACACATGTCCCCATATCCCCTCCCTCTTGCATCTCCCTCTGGCCCTCCCTGTCCCACCCCTCTAGGTGGTCACAAAGCAAAATGTTAGCGTCTTCCGTCTTCCCTGTTCTACCAGCATCACAATCAGCACCACTTTAACTGACTCAGACCCTTTCCCCCGCCTGCGTTTACAACCAACTTAGAGACCTGAGGCCAGCTTCACTGCTAACGACAGCCGGAAGGGGTGAGGCTCCCAGCGCTGACCCGACAGACAGAGCCACCGGCCCTGGGCAGTGAGTAACAACCAACCTTCCCTGACAGGCTCCCTGCTCTCAAGACGCTCAGGACCCGAGAGAAACAGACCAGAATACGCAAATACACGCCTCTCCTGCTCCACAAAGAAAAATGAGAGCATGGAGCCCGTGGGCCACGGTCCTCAGAGAGCTGCCCAGGGAGCCCCCGGGACCCCAGATCTAAGCTACCTCCCTGGCACCACTGCCGCCTCGCGCGTGTGCAGTACAGGGTCCCGGGACCCCACGAGGATGCTGCACACGCTGAATCCAGCCCTGAGAACGCGCCATCTTCCACCATCGCAGACGCTGCGAAGATGGGCACAGGAGGACACAGGCACTCTTTATTTTTATTTTTTTTTTTAATTTTTTTGTGTGTGTGTGGTACGCGGGCCTCTCACTGCTGTGGCCTCTCCCGTTGCGGAGCACAGGCTCCGGATGCGCAGGCTCAGCGGCCATGGCTCACGGGCCCAGCCGCTCCGCGGCATGTGGGATCTTCCCAGACTGGGGCACAAACCTGTGTCCCCTGCATCGGCAGGCGGACTCTCAACCACTGCGCCACCAGAGAAGCCCTTGTTATTTATTTATTATTTTTTTATTTTTTTATTTTTTTGCGGTATGCAGGCCTCTCACTGTTGTGGCCTCTCCCGTTGCGGAGCACAGGCTCCAGACACGCAGGCTCAGCGGCCATGGCTCATGGGCCCAGCCTTGCCGCGGCATGTGGGATCCTCCTGGACCGGGGCACGAACCCGTGTCCCCTGCATCGGCAGGCAGACTCTCAACCACTGCGCCACCAGGGAAGCCCGACAATTTTTTTTTTTAATTTATTTTTTGGCTACTTTGGGTCTTCATTGCTGTGCGTGGGCTTTCTCTAGTTGTGGCGGCGGGGGCTCCTCTTCGTTGCAGTACGTGGGCTTCTCATTGCGGTGGCTTCTCTCATTGCGGTGGCTTCTCTTCTCTTCTCATTGCGGTGGCTTCTCATGGGCTCTAAGTGCGTGGGTTTCAGTAGCTGTGGCACATGGGCTCAGTAGTTGTAGCTCATGGGCTCTAGAGCGCAGGCTCAGTAGTTGTGGTGCACGGGCTTAGTTGCTCCGCGGCATGTGGGATCTTCATGGACCAGGGCTTGAACCCATGTCCCCTGAATTGGCAGGTGGGTTCTTAACCACTGCACCACCAGGGAAGCCCCCAGAAGACAATTTACAAAGATATAACCACGCATTAGCCTCTATTCAGCTAGATATATAAGACAAAATCTGTTGGAAACTTAAAGAGAATTTGTCAAAAATACAAATATTGTGGGAGATTTTTATACGTCTCTTCAAATTTAACAATTCTAAACACGTAAGGATGTGGAAGAATTAAATAATATAACTGCCAAACCTTGTTTAATAAATAAGCAGAAAAACTTAGATCCTTCAAATAGAGAATCTGCATTTTTCTTATGTGTTAATAGAATATTTACAAAAATCCACTATGAAAATGGCCACAAAGGAAAATTTAATGCATTTCAAAAAAGCAGAGATTGTACAGGCCGAACTCTCTGATGATAACATACTAAAGCTAGAATTAAATAAAAGTACAGAAAACCTCAGCTATCTGAGCTCCCAGGCACATCTGGAATGCCCGAGCGCACGCGTCACATGGTCAGGATGACAGCGTGGGTGCGCGGGAAGGACAGAGGGTGACGGTTTCGTGCTCGGGTCGCTCTCGTGCAGCACAGGGCACCCTCGACGGGCAGAGGCCGGTGGCCATCCGTCTTCACTCCTGGCTTCACGCAGATTTCCACACTGACCCATTATTACCGAGGCGCTACCGGAAGGGCTGGACGTGACTGCCTAATTCTTACAACACCCCTAGGAGACGTACTGTATTATCACTCTGCACAGCGAGAACTGAGGCCCAGAGATGAGGAAAATGACCCCAAAGTCACACAGTAACAGGGACCGGATTCAGGACTGAAACACTGCAAACTCGTGCCACGCTGCGTCCCGTGCACCTCACGCGTGTCAGGACGCAGCGAACAACTTCCACAGGCTTCAGCGATGTGCAAGTTGATTACCTGATTTTAAAAGTCTTCTCAGTTTGACTGTATTTAATGAAAAAGGAATGAGACCTAAACTCTGCAATAGCAGATTCTCGCTGAGATGTTCACAAAGCCGGAGCAGTGCCAGCACCCAGGCTTGTTCGCAGACTCTGAGTCCATGCTGTTATAACTCTCTGGGGAGTGTCAGGAGCTTCCATCAGGTTCTCCCAAGGTCTGTGGCCCCGTTCCTCCCCCAAGGATGAGGGTATCTCAAGCAGAGCAAACGCAGGCTGCGTCAAGAACAAGGGTCCCATCTGGGGGACCAGCTCGGGCAGATGGCCTGTGAGAAGTGACCTCTTTTCGGATTGTCCCTCTTGTCCACCCTCCGTGGGAATTAACACCTCATTTGACTCTCATCCTAGTCACTGACTTCTAATACTGGCAGAAGGAAAAACTGTTATCTTCTATGAATTGAATCGTTGCACAATCTATAATTTCAGTTTTGTTAAAAGAATTCTTAGTTCTTGCGTTTGGTCACATTCTACAAGTTACATTGTTGGCAGCATAAATATGCGGGAAGTTAAAGAAAAATGAAGATGGTACTGGACACTTGCAGACTCTGTGCTAGTGATATTTCAAATTTCCAGAGGACATGCCATCTAATCGGCGCACTCCTGCTGGCTGGACACACACATCCCATAAAACGTCAGAGCTACAACATCTAATTTAATTCTCTTGAGGTCAAACTGTCCAGTCAGTGTCCAGCAGTGTTTCCTTCAACTGGAAGCAGGCATCCCTGGGAGGTCCCACGTGGTCTCTTCTCCTTCATGAATCTTGTTCTTAGGAGCAGTTACATATTTTGCTAGCTCACTTTAATCCAACACTTTTTAAAGGGAAAAATGAGAGGAAACTCCTGGAGTAAGTAGCCTATAGCCAATTCTTGAATCAACAAGAAGGACGTTTTTAATAAAATGTAAACGTATCTTTTTGTGCTAAGGAACTCAGAGAGCATTCCTTTTGTGAAGAATTTGTTTTCTAATAAGGAACTTCCTCCATTTCTAAATACCAGTATTTTTGAAAAGAGGAGGTGCCTGTAGGTTCAGTAAAATGACCAGCAAATTAATTATTTTAGAGTCTCTTACGAGCCAGTTCATATTCAGGTAGAATTTGTGCAGAATGTTTACCATGGAAAAAATCACCAGAACAACTCACAGGACAACCTGCTCATCCGTCCGCTCACTGCGAGTGGAGCAGCTCCAGGTCTGTTCCTGGTGCTGGGGGCATGTGTGTGGGGGGGGTGCCCAGCGGGTGGGCACGTGACAGGGACCAAGCTGGGCTGCGACCCAAGACACGGCAACGTGACACACAAAGGCTCAGGTCAGAGATTCTACGGATGGTCCCTCTCAACAGTCGCCCTGAACTCAAAAGGCCACTGTTTTAAAATGTCTCCACGCATGTCAGGAATTAACACAGGCTCCTTTTCCACACGTTCTAAGTGAGATGGTGTGAGACTATCTGACTATCGTGGGAAGAAGTATGCTCGGTCCTTCGCAGAAGACAAAACATGAACAAGCGTGACCGTTCCTCTCAAGGGGAAAAGCACACGGCCCCAGGGAAGAAGTCACAGCCCTGCTGCACGGTTTCCGCCGCGCGGGGTACGTCAGCGGTTCTGAGGCCACAGGTCCAGACCCCGGTGTCGGCAGGGTCCTGGTACGTCCTGGCCCAGGGAGGGGACCTCCTTGCCTCGCTCAGCTCCCAGTGCTGTGGAGTCCCTGGGCCAGTCTCTTCACGTGGCTTCTCCCTGTGACTGCGCCTCTGTTTCCTCTTCTCTTAAGGACACAGTCATCGGTTTGGGGCCCTTCCCACTCCAGCAGGACCTCATCCTAACTGATGACACGTGCAAAGACCCCGCTTCCAAATAAGGTCATGTTCTGAGGCTCCAGGTGGACGTGAACCTTGGGGGACGCTGTTCAGGCCCGCAGACTCGCTATTTAGAAATAATTCCTCAAAAACACGGTCATTCCTCTAATATAGGAATGTGGAACAGTGAAAAGACTTAAGCAAAACTCTACAACTGAACTTTTCACGCAGGCAACCCATGCGCAAGACGGGAGTGCCTCTGTGGCTCACGTCAGCGTCTGCCGCGCACGGTGACCCAGCCCACCAAGCTGGCGGCGCATCAGAAGTGAAGAGGCAGCAAGGGTGCTCTGTGAGCCGTCGAGCCTCCCGGGATGGCCTGTGCGCACCTGGAGCAGGGCCGGGCCCACCGCTCGGCCGCCCGACTCCTCGGCCCGAGGCCGGGTCCCGTTCTGACCTCCACCTCCCGCAGTTAATCCTGACACAGGACAAAAATGGAAAGAAAGTGATGAGAGGTGTGCCATCTCGAAGGACAGTGAGAACTCAGGGTCTGTCCACTGAGATCAAGTGGCGCATCCGCACTCGTCCCCTTGGCCTCCTGTCACCAGACCTTTTCACTGCCCCTCTTCCTGCTCACACCGACACCCTCGTCTCTGGCTCTTCAGGGTGGGATCCTGCACGTACACGTCTGTGACAAAACGCGGGCAGTCCCTGGGGGCCGGGCTGAGCTGCAGAGGGGCTGCACTCGCTGTGGCCTCTCAGAGCTCCCCTGGCGTCCGTGGGGCCTCCAAGCCTGACCGTTGGTCCCTGGCGCCTTTCACTTCAAGAGCCACAGCGCAAAACCAGGAAATCGGCCCTGCTGCATCCTCCTGGCCAAGTCACTCAACAATCCTTTTATTTTATTCATTTGTATAAGTTTCAGGTGCACAACACAGTGACTGGCAATTTTAAAGCTTATACTCCATTTACAGTTATTATAAACTATTGGCTGCATTCCCTGTGCTGCACAGTGTATCCCTGTAGCCTGTTTATTTTATACACAGTAGTTTGATCCTCTTAATCCCCTACCCCTACCCAACAATCCCTCTTAGAAATCCGGTTTCCACCGCCAAACTTCCTTCTAAGTCATAAAGTTGTTGAAATATCCTTTAAGAATATCGTATGCGCTTCTGGGAAGTCCTACCCCTTTAGTGAAATGTTCTAAATGGAGAAATTACTATTCTGCGCGATTCCACCTTGTATAAACATGAACCTTCCATGACCGACTTCTCGTAAGCACCCTAATAAGTGCATCTGTTACACCCTAAGCACACCCTGTATTTATTAATATTTCCTGATCCCCTACTGTGACTAGTGGGTTAGCAGATTCCTTCTGTACGACCCCGAGTACAAGAAGGGACTTAAACACGTCACAGACGACAGGTTCAGCAGCACCGCTGGAAAGGCCCGATCAATTATTAAACCTCACAGATCCTGCCCCGCCGGGCAGCACCTATTCTCTAAACAGACCATGAATGCTAGCAGTGAGTATTAACGTCTGTTAAAATGTTTCTCAACAAATATTTTATTAAGCCACACAGTTCAACTCTCCTAACGCTACGAATATGACGGTGCAGCACACACAGCCAGCATCCGGCACCTCCCGCTGTTCCCTGGGCGACACGCAGGACGGCCCGCTGCCGGGCGTGGCTTCCCCCGAGCTCAGGGAGGAGCCTCGGGCGAGCTGGAAGGGCCGTCAAGAGGCTGAGTTACTGTCACAGATAAAACCTGATGCTCCTGTGACGAGGCTTCAAATAAAGCTCAGAGAAACCAAACCTTCAGTGAGTAACACATTCCAATTACAGGGAAGTTAATGTGAGGAAGTTAAGGTAACCAAGGTAAAAAACAGTCACTATTTACAAGCCAAATGAAGTCAATAATGTGTCATCACAGATGGCAACAAAGCTCATTGACCACAGGCAGGGAATGAAGTATAAACTCATTTTCCAAATAACCCAAATAAAGGTACATAAACGGAACGATTCTGAGAGTTTTTCCCCTAAGAGGAACCTACTTTAGGAAGCACAGCACACCTGGCATTGTCATACATTTCAACCGCTACCCTGTGCTGCTCTCAGAGAGTTTCCTGACAGCCTCTTTGGCCATCGCCCCCAGATGCCGACCCTTCCAGTCCATGCCCTCCTTGCGCCCGCCCCGTCTCTCCCAGGGGACGCGCAGCTGCTGTCCCCGCAGTGCTGGGGGGCCTCGGACTCCAGGGGGCCACCATGCATGACCTACACGCTCCACAGAGAGACACAACCCAACTCTCCCCCAGGAAGGGCTGGCACTGAGGGGCTGCCCAGTTTCCGGGTGTGCACAGACGCCACCTCTCTGCACTGCTGAAACTTCAGTGTGTATCGCTGACAGATGGGACGAGGTCTATGGCTGGAATGTGAATTAGAAGATTCCCTGACACTGTTAGTTTGGAAAGACAAGTCAACCTCACAGGATGTGACCGTGCACCTCTCCTAAGGGTGCTCAGCAATGTGGGCACCAACATTCTCATCCCTCCCACCTCAGACCAGGGGACACCGACTACTAGGCGGGAGGTCAAGATGTGGACACTCAGTCTCCAATCATGACACTGAGCTAAAAGCCCACTTCAAAGGCCTTTTAAAATACCAACTCTGACTGCTATAAATCTCCCACTTTGTGGCAAAATAACTACATATGTGCTAATAATTCCAAGCCTTTGGTTAATTTTTCTACTTAAAATTTTCAAAATTCCACCAAATTTAAGTCTTTGATTTATCTTAATGAAAGTAAGGTCCTAAAACTGACCAAAAATGCTTTTAATTTACTTATACATTACATATAAATGGGATGAATGAGAAGTAAGCTCAATTACGGACCAGATATTAAGAACTGTCCACTCACCAGGGCCAAGTCTAAACTGCATCTTGACTGTCATTTTTTCCCCCAATAAGGAAGTTTCTCAGCACATATTATAAAATAATAACTGCAAATAATCAGTTAAGGAGAGAAAAATTACTAGTGGGAAAAGACCAGTTTCTATTGATTTTCTGGAAATAAATTTAATAGTTCAATAAATTATGCTAAGGGCTTTTCAGTAGCCGGCCAAGACAACATTCTCAATCTATAAATAAGCATTTTTTGGTGAATTACAAGATAGTTTTAACAGCAGTTTAACACAATAGCCATATCACTGACAACCAACTAGCCTGAAACTAAATATACGGCATTACATTTGTAACACAAATTCTGCTGAATGGTGGTGAAGAACACGACTGTTTACAAGTGTGCCGACGAAGCTCAGCAGCGGAGGCGGTGTGTGTGTTTACGCACGTGTTAACCCAGAGCAACAAGTGGTGTTTGGACTTATCCGTGGCCAGATGGACAAAATGTAACGTGAATGAGGTTTAAGAACAGGCCGAATGCACGAGAAGCGTGTGAGAGACCACCCACTCATCCCACCACAGTGCTGAGGGGCAGCTCACACCCCATGTTTACAGACCTTCCTTACGATTCCCACCAGCGCCGGCAGGCACTGCCTATGTGATTCAACAGCGACCCTAAATTAGGTGCCATGTTCTGAGGAACATGGCACATGAAATTAGTTCTCTATTCTCCTTTTAAAAGTTGAGCGAGTGCAGCTTGGAAAAACAATGTTTATTCCTCAAAATCAGACTAAAATTTTGAAAAATTGTAAAAGTAACCTAGGCATGAAGACGTTTCACATATTTTTTAACAGACAATACCAAAAGTGGCTTATTTCATATACAGGATGTGGAAGAGACAATTTAATGTGGATTTGTGTAATTAGAAGACGTCAAATTTCCATTCTTGCCGAAGTACAGGAGAATAAAGACTAAACTTCCATTCCAAACTACTTATTTTTGTTTTGACAACTAAAACAATTTACACTGAACACTAAACTCTAATACTAATTTTTATTCCGAAACTATGTAGTAATTATGGATTAGCCTCAGTTTAAAATGTTAATTTTAGATAAACAAATGTATTTCATATAAAATGTTAATTAAAAGATGCATTCTACTAATTTTTTCATATAAATTCTTAGGGGAGATATTACTGCATGCCATCCGAGATGTAAGGAAGCTCTTTCATCAATCATTTCAAAACCACTGCGTGTACATCTACAGCTCTTCTAATATTAAGGAGTGGCCATCTGGACAACACAGTACAAGTTATGGGAAATTCTCTTGTTGAGAAGAACTGCAAGAGACCCTCACTGTCCTGGTAAGTGTGGTGTAAACATGAAAGCAGCAGAGAGGTGCCAAGTACACTGCTCCAGCCACTGAAGCCAACTACGATTCAGTGCGATTCAGGGGTACTGACCGCACGATGACTCACTAACAGACCCGCAAAGCAGTGCTTCCGCCCCAGTGGCGGGTGCCGAGGGAGAGGGGATCCCACCCCCACAGACAAGGTGGCAGCAAGTGCAGGGGGACATGTCACCCAGAGGTGAGGCACAGAGCACGATCAAAAGAAAGCAAGTGGGGGCATCAGGCCTGCTGGGGAGGCAACAGGAGGAAAGGGAAGGGAGAGGAGACATTACAGCACGTGGACCCGAACACAGAGTCACTAGGGCCAGGGGACAGTGCGCCATGGCCACGGCACGTGGACCCGATCACAGAGTCACTAGGGCCAGGGGACAGTGTGCCATGGCCACGGCACGTGGACCCAATCACAGAGTCACTAGGGCCAGGGGACAGCACGCCACGGCATGTGGACCCGATCACAGAGTCACTGACAGCTGGCTTCGTTTGTCTTTGTCTTTCGGAGAAGGTAGACATAAGCAGATCAGTTTGGGAAGGTAACTGGCCTCGGAAAGGGTTTGAAGGAGCAGGAAGCAGAGGCAGGAGGAGGGTGAGGAGGTGAGGATCCCTGATGGGGAGGCCCCACCTGGTGGGAGCACTCGGCCATCACGGAAGTGCCACAGAGAGAGGCCAGCCATGTGGGAGGGCCCAGTGGTGCTGGCGGGCCTCGCATAGTGGCCTCAGCAGCTGCCAAAGCCACCAGCCCTGGCGGCCATTTCTAGAGGCGATGCAGAGAAATGCCACTTCACGCGTTTGCACGTGGACACACCATGCATTTTACTTTTTAGTTATGTATTTTTTTACACATACTACAAAAGAACCAGCAGACAAAGTCTACGATCTGCCAGGTACTACTGTCGAGGATGAGGACAACATCTGAAGGAAGGCTCCTCAGTGAAAAAGAGATCAGCATGCGGACAAAACAAAGATCCCAAGGCTGTTCAGGTGACCAGGTTCAGCAGGACACAGAGCACAGAACGCTCAGACCTTCTTGGTCAGCAAACCAAGGGCCTGGACCAGCAAGACGAGCAGAAAGCCCGGCACCGAAACCAGGAGGCTCGGTTCTCCCTCCCCCATCTCCATGCTCCCTCCCGCATCTCCGTCCTGCCCCAGAGTCTCTCTCACGCCCCCACGAGTAAAATCCCTGGTGTGGATTGCGGCCCAGAGCGGCTGGTATTAGACAACTAAGCATGGTCTGAACTATCAAAAAGCATGTGGGTAAACGCTTACTGTCTAACAGACCTCTCTGCTGACACACGTTTTCCTGGATACTCAAATCTTGGCATTTCTACAAAGTGGAGTCAAATCCCGGTTCGGTCACCTGGAGGGAAGAGGTAGCTGGCGGAGGCCCCCGTCTGGTGCGCAGGCACCTGGGAGAACTCGAACCCTCGGAGGGACCACGGCCTCCACACAGCCCCCACCTGGCGAGGCTACAGAGCGCACGTGGCTAGCAACCCCAGGCGCTGGTCACATGGATGCCCGGCAAACTCTGACCGGGACCAAACCAAACACTCAGGCTTCAAATCATTTAACCACCCAGTTTTCTGTCCTTCTGGTAGCACTTCCAAATGCCTAGCAGCCATTACAAGGAATATCTTTCCAGAGTCTCACAGCACCATTAAAAATCCAAAATTGGGCTTCCCTGGTGGCGCAGTGGTTGAGAGTCCGCCTGCTGATGCAGGGGACACAGGTTCGTGCCCCGGTCTGGGACGATCCCGCATGCCGCGGAGTGGCTGGGCCCGTGAGCCATGGCTGCTGAGCCTGCGTGTCCGGAGCCTGTGCTCTGCAATGGGAGAGGCCACAGCAGTGAGAGGCCCGCATACCGCAAAAAAAAAAAAAAAAAAAAAAAATCCAAAATTAACAGCGTCATGACCCATCACTTACTCTTTGCCTATAATAGTAAGAGGGTGAATAAATTTGTTAGGCAAATAAAAGCAGACAGTAAATGGAATATATGGCAAGATCTTTTCTTTTTCTTCTTTTTTTTTTTTTTGCGGTACGTGGGCCTCTCACTGTTGTGGCCACTGCGCCACCAGGGAAGCCCAAGATCCTTTCTTTTCTGAATGTAGGCCAAGATAAAAATTTCCTCTAAAAACGTGTTATTAACACAATAAGGCTTCTGTGGAGTTCCATTCGGTATAAATTTCCTCCTTTCTGTTAGCCCACTGTCCCTCTAGTAAGCAGGGATCATACTCCGTGAAAAACACAAAGTAGAAAACACATGTGAAGCCACCGGGTAAGGATTCCCAGGATAACTTCTGCCCCCTCTTTGCATCTCCAACAGCGCGACGGGCGGGGAGTGTGCCCCTGCCCCCGTGGGAGCCTGGAGAAGCCCCAGCGCCAGCCTGGAGCCTCGCCCGACCGCCCGCCCCCGGGGGTTCTCTACCAGCGAACAAGCACAACTGTATGCAGCTGTCAAAAGCATCTTAAATATTTCACATGATAATCCTCAAAACGCAGTCGCTCCAAAGTGTCATCAAGTGTCTCTGAAATAAAATACTCACTCTGGCCACGTAAGTGAACCTCCGGGCGTCCTGGACCGCACTGAAGAAGTCTAAGCGGTTAAAAGCTTCTCCCAAAGTGCAGTAGCCGTGTCTCTGGAAAAACAGACACAAGTGAAAATCTGTCAAATGAGTCATGAGTCAAAATGAGCTAACAGTTAACGTGAATTAGTCTGCGCAATTTCTTTTTTAATTTTGGCAAAGGATATTCGTTCTTATTATGATCTATTCGATATTTAGCTGAAAATAGTGTAAAATTAAAACAATGCTAAATTTAAGTCATTTATGTATAATCAAGACACTATGCATTGACATTTCTACACCACTTAATGACAAGGATAAATACTGATTAAATATTTGTCAATTTCCTTTGTTGGCATGCATTTGGGGGAGGACAAAATTAAGCCTAAAATCATAAAATAACTGGATGTATTCTAGGCTGTGCAACTACTAATACATAAATCATGCTTGGCCACTATGAAGAAGCATCTGCTATAAACTACACGTTGGAATTCGATTCCTCTGCGGGGAGTCCTGTGTGCCTTCAGGCCTGGACGTACGCCCAGCCGCTCAGGATCAAGGCGAAGAGGCACCTGAGTGGGGTGGGGTTCTGAATACCAGCGTGTGGGTGCAAAGGGCTAGGGGTGACGGGACGTGACTGTGGGCAGTGACATGCCCTATATTCCGTACTGGTTTGTACAGATCTCTACCCTAGGTTTCAGAAGACATTTTAAACTCCATCTCCTGTATTGGAATACTTAGAACATAAAGAGATCTTCAATGCAGAGTTGTGGGTACAGATAAAGTGGGGAATAACCACAGAAGACATGAGGTGATAAACACGCCTCACATTTCCAACAGAGGACAGGAGCGGGGCCAGAGGGGGAGCTGGAGGGGAAATCCTTAGGCTCTGACGGAAGACGCACCGTGAGGGCTGATTTGGTTTTACACCCAAATCCCAACAACACTCTCAATGTGTGCACAAGCCAACAAGATACACTTATTTAAAACATTCATTATGTATTTTTACTGAATAGCCACTAAGTACAAAATATTTTCCTGGGAGCTGTGGCGGAAGCCAAGATTAACTGGATATCGATCATAACCTGAAATCAATCACAGCCGGTAACTATTCTCTTTCTCAGTGAACAGAATTCCAAACACTGGTGTTCCTTCCAGGCAGCCACCCATCTCACAACAGCCTCTTCTTTGGGGGGAAATAAAATCACACGTTTGAAGCACACAAGCAGCAAACACCTGGCGGGCCCCAGGTGAGAAGACCAAAGGCGTGATTGATGCGGAGAGAGATGGGACCAGCTCCGAGTCCTGGCCCCTTCCTGTGCCTGCCTGTGCCGGTTCCCAGGACCCATGCAACACCCCGCAGACTCACAGCAAGTTCCCCCTCTGCTGCGTGTGGAGCCGAACCTGGACCTCTGTCCTGTAATCAGTGTGGTGACACCCAGCAAATGAAATGTCTAACAGTCTTTCTTTTTTTTAAAAAATAAATTTATTTATTTTATTTATTTTTGGCTGCATTGGGTCTTCATTGCTGCGCGCGGGCTCTCTCTAGTTGCGGCAAGCAGGGGCTACTCTTTTTTTTTTTTCTTTTTGCGGGCCTCTCACCGTTGTGGCCTGTCCCGTTGCGGAGCACAGGCTCCGGACGCGCAGGCTCAGCGGCCATGGCTCACGGGCCCAGCCGCTCCGCGGCATGTGGGATCTTCCCGGACCGGGCACGAACCCGCGTCCCCTGCATCGGCAGGCAGACTCTCAACCACTGCGCCACCAGGGAAGGCCAGGGGCTACTCTTTGTTGCAGTGCAAAGGCTTCTCATTGCAGTGGATTCTCTTGATGCAGAGCACAGGCTCTAGGCGCACAGGCTTCAGTAGTTGTGGCATGCAGGCTCAGTAGCTGTGGCTCGCGGTCTAGAGTACAGGCTCAGTAGTTGTGGTGCACGGGCTTAGTTGCTCTGCGGCATGTGGGATCTTCCCGGACCAGGGCTAGAACCCGTGTCCCTTGCATTGGCAGGTGGATTCTTAACCACTGCACCACCAGGGAAGTCCAAATGTCTAACAGTCTTTCATAAGCTCAAACTAGGTCAGATTCGCCAAACGCCTTCCAATGGTGTACTGGAGTGTATGTTACGGGTTAGAGTGGTTTCATACCCATTTAACAATGTTAACCATCGCCAAATAGGTCGGATAAATTTTCTATCTCAGAATCTAATCCTTAAGCTTCTAGGAAGCTGGACTGGTTTCAGAACACCCACTATTAACACTTCTGGAACCCTTAACTTACGCTAACATAATACATGCTAAACAACTGCTCCCTGAATATTTTCCCCCATTGTTGCAAAATAAGGCAAATGCAGAGTTTCTCAGACAACAGATGGAAGCAAGCTTCTCCAGATACCAAGAGAAGAAGGAAACATGCAGAGTTGAGGTGAACAGACCTTTTGCAAAAGAAAGGCGGGCAGGGCTCGAACTGCTCTTTTCAGATTCCAGCTTAACTACCAACATCGCCTTAGCTACTACTCTACAAAATAAATGAGGGGTTTACAAACTGTTCTCACCAACCCCCAACACAGGAGAGCCAAGGCACAGCCCTATTAGTACCAGAGGCTCACTACGAACAGCTTTTGGGGAGGGCAGGGGAGGAAATATCAAAGTACCTGGGGGTCCATACTTCTTCTGAAACAGCCCTTGGCTGATTCAGATTCGTACGGGGCATTGACATACACCACACACACGAAACACTGTCTCAAGACCCTCTTATGCTTTCACCTCTTAGAATGTGGACACAGGTCTGATATTGCAAAAGAAACAATTTAATGTAACATCACATATTCAACAGTAACAATACAAAATATATACTCTTATTTATAACAGAATACTTACTTCTCTTGTGCTTTCTTTATGGACATAGATCCATTTTTCACGATAAAAACCTAGAATAAAAATTAACTTTGTTTTTAAAAGCTGGTGAATCATTACAAAATGAAGATTTTAAGGAACTTCAACAGTGGCACATGCTAACAAAATTATCTGACATCATATAGATAAGAGATGCTTTGACTTGGCTAAATGCAACCAGAATTGCTTCGTTTCCTAATATCAGTTTAAGAGGTACTGAAACATCTTTACATGAAAGATGATTTATGACAGTACCACATCTAGGTAACCTGGAAGAAAATAGTGTCACCAAGTGACTGCAGTCATATCCAAACATAAATGGTTATAAAAGTGCATTTGGTGCATACACCCTAATAAAAGTTCTCTTCCTCTTTCCTTGCCCCATATGGTGTTCCATTTAAATACACTTTCCAAGTCACTCATATTCCAAAGCTCCGAGGATCATGACTACATTGTCCATGGGGGCCTCCAGAGGGCGCACGACTGAATTCACTAACAGGGTCTCAGGGACTCAAGTCTGGGCATCTGCACAGGGGCCCTTTCAGAGCCTCCCCATCCCCGTCCCGCCTGCATGGCTCCAGCTCTGACCATGTCTACCTTCTGCTCCGAACCAGCAGCGTCTCCTGCACCAAAGCCCAATGTCAAAGTCCCTAAGGTTCAGCCTCCCTGCTTGGGAGTGAATGGACCTGAATTGAGGACTGCTATTCAACATTCAGACATAGAGGCTGTTTTGTAGGTTTTCCTGTCTTTGGTTTCATTGTAGCAAATCTTACTAATGACTTACTCAACTAAATGGTTGAGCTGCAAATATCTGACCACTAAGTCAGTGGGCAACTCTGGATACAGTGCTGCTACTTATATAACTGTATCAGCATTTACCGTCGTAAGACAGCACTGTCAATGCAATTCAATTTATCAACATAGTCAACAAGTAAATATGAAATTATTAATGAAAATGATCTTACACTGAGTATTTTTGTCATTTCTAAAATGGTCCTTTTTCCTTTTTTTGGATGCATATTCATGCTCTTCATCATTATTGAATATTTCTTCATCTTCACTATTTAAGATACTGAAATAAAGATACATTTTATTAAAATATTTTTACAGGGGTTTCTTCATCTGGATTTTCTTTTGTTAAAAAGAAATATTTGGTTTGCAATTCAGGAGCCCAAAATAAAAATCATGTTAAATTCTGAAAGCAATCCTTAATTTTCAAAGCAACAAATCACAGGTTTGAAATTACAAGGCTAATGTCTATGTTTTTTGCTTGTTTTGAGAAACCTGAGATTTCTCCTGGTTCTTATCAGAATGCTTTATCAGGAAGTGATGCACAAGTTTTAGAATCGCCTAAGGATTTTGAAATGCTCAACCAAGGTAGTTTCAGACTTTAAAACTTACAGTTTTATAGTTTATACTCTGGAAAAAAGTTACTGTGACAACATGATACCTAATACTAATGATTTGCTATATCCCTGACCCAGTGCTGAGTAAACTCAACATTTCTCTTTGTCCCCATACTTCCAAAGACTTAACTGGAACTACTGTATTTCCTTACTAAGCATCAACCAAATAATGCTACCTGTTAAGGCGCTTAACTGAAGCCAGATGAAGTAAAACATTTCTTTTCTCCACTTAAATACATCTAATTAAAAGCTTTCCCATTTTTTTCTTTTTTTTTTCTTTTGGATGAAATAAGAAAATAAAATCATAAGGTGATAACTAAACAACTTGAACACACTCTTTTTTAAAAAATTTCTTCCTTGTAGTAAAAAATAAATAAATAAGACTATGCAAAAAGAAGTCCACCCCCTCAAAACTAAAGATGCACACAATTTTTATTTTCAGCACACTGACAGCTGGATTGTTTTCAGTCTGACAGCAAGCAGGGGCTCTGTGGAGATGAGCTGGCTAGCGGAGGGCCAGGGACTGACACTCAAAGCCGAGGGAGTAACCCTGCTGGCTGCCTCGTCGCCACTCTTTGACAAGAAAATTGTACACAAGCTCCTTCCTCTAACCTGTATTCACTTTTTTTTTTTTTTGCGGTACGCGGGCCTCTCACTGTTGTGGCCTCTCCCGTTGCGGAGCACAGGCTCCGGACGCGCAGGCTCAGCGGCCATGGCTCACGGGCCCAGCCGCTCCGCGGCATGTGGGATCCTCCCGGACTGGGGCACGAACCCGCGTCCCCTGCATCGGCAGGCGGACTCTCAACCACTGCGCCACCAGGGAAGCCCCTGTATTCACTTTTAATCAAAACAGCTGATTTTCCCAAATGAATCCATTTATCACCATCAGAATAGACTTAAAGAACACTGGCAATAGTTGTAAATCATGAAGACAAGCAAAAGTGCATTTAGAAAAAACAAACAACTTAACATTCAGTGGCAGGCGTTAAATAACACCAGTTCACAGAAATGGGTTGATCCCGGCTGTATCTCACATTGGTCTGTTGTCATTGATTCAAATACTGAAGGTAGAAGATTTCAAATGTGAACAGCTTTCCCACCTACAATCACAAAGGCATCAAGGGAAAAGCACAAGTAAACTGTTCTCCAGAAACAGCGTCACAGAAAGGAAACCAGGCACCAGGAGAGGAGGGAGCCGCCCGTTACCTCCTGGGAGAGGGAGCCGTGCCCGGCTAGGCGCAGGCAGGCGAGGGGCACTGGGCAAGCGCCCACGTGTGCTCTGCCCTGACTCTGCCCTGGGAGGGCTGGGCCCTCTGAAGGGAGGCAACAGGCCCAGGGGACAGACGTACAGGAAGGAAGCACAGACATCTATACATTTCAACTGTGTTGACTTACGAAGGCGACACTCTCAGCTCTCCACGCCCACCGCTCAGCACTCCGTCACCCTCTCTCTCGGGAATGTTTTTCTGATAAACCCACCAAAGGTGCATGGCTTCCCCACACCCCACGTCCATTTCCAACCAAGACAAGGATGCGTGTGGAGAAGAACCATCAAAAACATCTCCTGACATACAGGTAAACAGCAAGGACCTACTGTATAGCACAGGGAACTGTACTCACTATCTTGTAATAACATATAGTGGAAAATAATTAGAAAAAGAATAGATATGTACGTATATATGTGTAACTGAATCACTCTGCTGTACACCTGAAACTAACACAATATTGTAAATCAACTATACTTCAATTAAAAAAAAAAAATCTCCTGACAGAAATAACCAAGGGCCGAGGAAAGAAGTCTCCTAACTCACTCCTTGAAGTCAGCCTGCAGCTTTTAACATTGTCCAAGTGTGACCTGACCTTATCCCACCTTATGATCCTCACCCTAGTGATGACCCATTAGACAACTGGTGACATTTTTCTCAAGAGTCACGTAACATGGTCTTAAGCTTCATCCCCAGACCTTTCTCGGGTCAGCACAGCCTTGAATGCAATACTCTGTGATGGGCTATCACCTTCCAATCATTTCCACCCAATTCTAGGAAATAAGACAAGGGAGGGTAAACCTCCGGTTTTGAAAATGGTTAATCGGCAGTTCGTAACTGTAATGTTGTAAGACAAGTCACAAAAGTCTTGTAATTAGTAAGAAAAATTACCAAGATTTGTGAATGATTTACATTTTAATATTTATAAAGGTAATTTGTGCTAATAAAAAAAAACAACCAAGTATAAAATGAAAAGTCTTCCTTGCCAATCTCACGCCTGAGAATTGGGTAAATTTTCATTATTTCTATCTTCACTTGTTCTGGTTGCTAATTTTATAATTCAAAACAAAACAAAACAAAAAACCCAGGCACATACCTCTGTTTTGAGTTGCCTGTCAGAGACAAGGAATTAACCTCATTACTACCCTCCTCTCCATTCTGGTTGGCAATTCATCATTCAAAGATCATCGACTCATAACCCATCTTACCTCATCTCTCTCTCCACCCATTTCTTGGCCGGGGACCCACTTCAATTATTTTGACATAAATCCCAGACAGGCTATCATTTCAGGTGTAAACATCTCAGGATGATACTTAGTCCTGCTGTGAGTTGTGTAATTAGTGTTTCTTCATGGATGAGTTCTTCGGGGCGTTCCTATCAGCATCCGATGTCTCTTAAAGGTGCCCAGAAGGCAGGGATTCCTGCTGGACTACCCCCCGGCTGGGGGATGGGCAGGCACCTGTGCCTGGGTGCCCCTGCCTGGCCCTCAGTGAGAGATGGGGAATAGGTGGGCTGTGCTGTTGGCCCGTGTGTATACCAGGTCTGGAACTGCGGGCACCCCGGCCACCTATGGTGCTGCCCTGACCACATCACTGCTCAGTGCTGGCGTCAGATACCTCCACGGCCTGGGGGAGGGAGGGATGCCCAGCACTTGTTCTGTTGGTGCTCCTACTGCATTTCTCAAGTAAAGACCCCGAGGCTGTCCCTGGGAGGAGCCCCCTGCTGCAGCCACCTCCTTGGCGACACCACCCCACACTCTCCCCACCCCACACTCTCCCCACCGGGAAGCCCTTCAGCTACAGACCATGCAAGTGTGTCTCACAGACGCCTTACCCTTTCGGGTGCACCAAGACACTGAGAGTTGCGCCCCCCATTTTTTCTCAAGTACAATATATATTTACAGTATTTAAGATAATATATATCTTTTTTATCATTTCTAGGATTCTTCATAGGAGGGGAAACTGCAGCATCCATCCCCACCCAATTGCTTGAAATCAGAATCTTAAAAACTGTACTAAACCAGAAATATTTATTACTGCCTTGGGTTAAATAGTGGCCCCTCAAATATGTCTAAGTCCTAATCCCTGGAACTTGTGAATATGAGGGTCTTTGCAGACATAATTACATGAAGGATCTCAAGACAAAATCATCCTGGATTAACCAGATGGGCCCTAAACCTTATATGGGGAGAGGCCACACAGGACAGACTCAGGGGGATGGCGGGTGACAGCGGCCAAGGGACAACAGCCCAGTGACAGCAGAGGCAGAGACTGGAGCTGAAGGACGGCGAGCATTGCTGGCAACCCGAGAAGCTAGAAATTCTCCCAAAGAGCCTCCAGGAGGGACCACCCCTGCTGACACCTGCATTTCGGACTTCTGGCCTCCACACTGCAAGGAAAAAATTTCTGTTGTCTTATACCACTGTGTTTTCGGTATGGCAACCCTAGAAAACTAATACAATTCTCTATCTTCTTAAATTACCTCAGTTGGTATTGCTCTTGAAAGCACATATGGGCTATCAATTCTACGATACAAATAGAGGAGACTCTGGGAAGAAAAACTCAGCGAAATGAAATATTTAACATACTAAAGTAAACATGACAGACAAAATGTGATCATTTTACTAAAAAACAAAACAGAGGAACCCCTCAGACACAGTCACCAGTAACTGACTGCCAAGCTCACTTCCACGGGCGTTCCTCTCAGTGAAAGGAACTTCTCTCCCAGCAGGGCCACACTCTCTGCTCTAACACTCCCGGGTGACTGTTCTCAGTTGTATGTCGGTCACCTATTAAACTTAGCTTTTTATCCTCACATTACCCACAAAGGGTCAGAGTTATACTACTTTCTCCTGCTGGCCAAATGTTCATGTTTGTCTTCCTGATATAAAGTCACTTTTGCATCAGTGTATTACTAGCCTCTTTTGCAAAAAATATATTTTAAAAAAGGTCCAGGGCCTCCCTGGTGGCGCAAGTGGTTGAGAGTCCGCCTGCCGATGCAGGGGATACGGGTTCGTGCCCCGGTCTGGGAGGATCCCATATGCCGCGGAGCGGCTGGGCCCGTGAGCCATGGCCGCTGAGCCTGCGCGTCCGGAGCCTGTGCTCCGCAACGGGGGAGGCCACAACAGTGAGAGGCCCGCATACCACAAAAAAATAAAAAAAAAAAAATAATAAAATAAAATAAAAAATAAAAAAGGTCCAATTTTTTTAAGGTAAAAAAAAATGCAAAACCTGTTTGGTTTTAGCATTAGCATTTCTGACCTAAACATCTCATGTGACATGCTTAAGGAATTTGACGCAGACATGATGCATGACGGGAGCAGCAGGCAGATGGCAGGATGGGATACTGAAGACCAAGGTAGACAGCAGCCCAGGCAGCCCCACGGCTCTGCCAGCGGGAGAAGCAGGGGACACCCCCCATGCAACTTGGCGAGGGGAACACCATCTTTCAGAGGTTCCAGAGGGAGCTCTCTTGGAGAAGGGCCGTGTAAGAAGTCCAACCACAGCAGCTGCAGACTCCATGAGAGAGAGCCGGGAAGGCACGAGGGCATAGCGGCCACACTCTGCATTCCACCGACGCCCTGCAGGCGTGCTCTGATGGCTTGCCTCCAACCCGCTGCCTCACCTGACCGAGACCCACCGAGCACCGCATGACGGTCACACTCCCGCTTACTCTAAGAGTGCATGTCCATAACGTGAGACAGACACAAAGACTTGACAGCTGTTCTGTAGGAGGAATCACAGGCCAGGAATGGAATGGGTTCAGGTGACATATTTAACATACTCAAGTGAGTCAAGGATTTATCATTTAGATAAACCCAGTCTTCAAGGTAAAGGTCGCAACAAACGTTATGAATGTGCATGAACAGAGAAGTACTGCAACCAGGAAATGAGTGGAGAATCCATTACAGAATGAGCTCGGGAAGCCACCAGGACTAGAGAGGCAGAGGCAAGAAGGCTGGTGTTAAACAAGTGACGTGTATGTACTTGTAGAATTACATGTTTCTACATGTACACGAAGGGTCCGTGATGACAGAAAAGACACAGCAAGTGATGGCTATAAGACACATAGCAGAGAACAATGACTAGCAAGGTAGGCGAGGGCAGGGGAGACAGGTCAGCAGCTAACTGCAATATTACACACTGTACAGAGCCAACAGTCAGTGTTCAAAAAGAAGAAACCAAGGATCCTACACAAAGGTATTAGCACAAAGGTGAAAATAAGAGGTAAAAAACTTCCTAAATATCAAAAGAGTAAAAGCAAATAAAACAAAACACAAGGGGCCAGACTCTCTGCTGTGTCTATGAGAGAGGTGAACATAAATAAAGACAGACAGATACAGATGCAGACGTGTACTGTACATCCAAAACACTAATTTCAGGGAACTGAGGCCAAACGGAGCAGTAAGTGTGAAGGGGCTTGGCTCACTTTTAAAGGAAAAGTGTTTGGGGTTGGCTCACAAAGCAAGACAAACACCATACTGAATACGCACACGTATAACAGGATGGGGAAGTACACATCAGAATTTACAGGACCCAAGAAAGACAACTGTGACAGGAAACTTTATAGCATTAAATACATATATTGATAAAAAGGTAAATAATATAAACATACAACTTGAAAGCTAGAACTGTTAAAGATAAAAACAGGTGGGACCTTCCCCGGTGGTCCAGTGTCTAAAACTCCACGCTCCCAGTGCAGGGGGCCGGGTTCGATCCCTGCTCAGGGAAAGGGAACTAGGTCCCACATGCCGTAACTAAAAGATCCTGTGTGCTGCAACTAAGACCCAGCTCAGCCAAATAAATTAAAAAACAACAAAAAAAGACAAAACAGGTATTAATAAATAGTAAAAGAGTAGAACTGAAAAATAAGCCCCAAAGCTGGTTCACTGGACAAAACAAACCAGCAAGATAAACCACTAGATACCT